>NC_064639.1:285123721-285725328 GCF_023864345.2 Schistocerca serialis cubense
CGCAGGTAGTGTTATATAGTGGGCGCGCGGCCGAAGCGTGGCAACGTTTGTTTATTTTGTTTTGTTTTAGGACGCAAAACAGCTAGGGTCATACGCGCCCAATTCAAAACTGTGGAACACGAAGACAAAGAGAGGAGTTAAAAACGACTACTTGTCAATCCCAGTCGACGGAAGAGAAGACAGCTAAGAACAAGGATATGAAGAAAGGTCGTTGCGTCAAAAATTGCGAAGGAGCTACATCTCCAAATCAGGTGTTCAAGATATCCTCCAGAATGTTTTGAGGAAGAGAAAAGTGTGCGCAGAGTCTGCTCCGCACACATTGACTCCCAAACAAAAGCAATGACGCATGGCAAAGTGCAGAAATTCACATGAACTTTCAACACCTTGACGATATATCTAGCATTCTAGCCAATGTGACATATAACTGACATTCTAGTCAATATGAGGCGCAAGTTGAAGAACATATGAATGAAGGACTTTTCTGACAGTTCACATAGTTGTATGGACGTTCTGTGCATTGAACTCAAGTAGTGGAGACTATGTAGAACAAGGGAAGCATTAAAACCATCATCTTAACTGTCCTCTATTTTTTGTTAGTCCAGGCTTAAAACTTTTTGGACTGACGAGGTATATGCGTGAAACAGGTTCTCAACTTATTTACGGAAATAAAAATAAGAAATACCGCAACAGACAACTTCGAACATACCATGAAAATGCAACTTTCACCCGTAAAGTCCAATACTAAGGGTACCTGCAAAAATTAGATCAATATCATACATCTTATTAAAATTTAATTTTACAAGTCCATTAACAGAATGTTACATTGTAACATGCTAAAGAAAGAAACCGGGGGGGGGGGGGGGGGGGGCAGGGGCACAATAAATGTGCACGTTATAAAAGGTTCCACTTCTAAAAAATAGAGGGATCTAAGCAATCATTTTTCCCTCGTCCCATTTGTTTGTGGAACAGGGAAGTGCCGCACGCCATGCACTGTCCAGTGTCTTGTAGAGGTGGAAGTACGTATTTCTAACTGCGAAATAATAGTTCCACGTGGATACTAACCAGCACTGCGGAACCATTTCTAAATGTACAGACACAAAGGAGGAGCAGGTGAATAGTGACGCAGGTAGCGATAGCGGTCCCGCCTGCGTAGCGGGGTGCCTAGCGCTACGGAGCAGGTGGGTAGAGGCAGGAGCAGCATACCGGATACGGCATCGCGCCAGATAAGCCCAGAGTTACGGCGCCCGTCCGGCGGGGAGGTCTGCCTCCCAGGGGCTAGCCGCGCCGCGAGCCACAGCAGGGGCACTGCACATTTAGCTGCGACGCTGCAGGAGTTATGCAGGTTGTTTCAGCGGGACTAGTAAATATTTTAGGAGGCTGCGGTACACACTAATTCAAATAAAACATTCCATGTAACATATGTCCAACTTCTATTGCTGACAGAAACACGGATGTTAGAATGTAATCCTAACAAATACAGAATGTCCCTTTCAAATCTCTCACGTTTCAAAATCCCAGATAAAAAGCTGCAGTAAATATGATAATGAAATTGCACCATATGCTCATGTGTTAGAGCTTCTCAATCAATTTATTTAATAATCATCTACAGCTCTCAACACGTGAACTATTTGTAGCACGAAGAATATCGATTCTGTATTCAGTTTCTTGCCATGTTCTTCATAACATGCCCTGAGACTGCTCGAATCGAATCACGTTAACTTTCGTCCATACATGCTTTCCTTTACGAATCCCTACAAGAAGTAATCCAGAGGGGTGATATCGGAAGAGCGTGGTGACCAGGCAATAGGTCCTTCGCGATCGTTCCAGTGACTGGAAAATTTGGTACCCAGGAAGTTGCGAGAAGCCTTTGACCAATGCAGCGGAGCTCCATATTGTTGAAAAATGATAATGTGCGGCAAGTCTTGTATCTAAGGGTATACAAACTGATCCAAAATGCTTAGAGACATTGTGATTTTTGCGAAGAGGAACGGTCCTGTCATGCACTTGCCCACACTAGCCGTTTAGAATGATTACGAACATGTTCAATGATAGCGTGCGGATCTTGCGGGCCTCAAATCCGAACATTATGCCAAATAGCCGTTCCTGATACGTGAAAGGCTGCCTCATCTGAGAATAAACATCCTTCTAGGAAGCTGGTATTCAAGTCGCTTCACTGCAGTATATTTTTGCAAAATGTTGTCGGGATCGATTGTCGTTCAGCATCAAATGTTGCAGAATATGCACTTTTTAAGCATACATACGAAGAAGCGGGCGCACTACACGATGCAGTGTTGCTCGGGGTACATTAAGTTACCTACATACCTGGCGAAACGACCTAAATGGGCTTCTGAGAAACGCCCATTGGAAGTCCATTTCTGAAGCGCAATGACGTGCCTGGCAGAATCTTTCAGAATACTTCGTTTCCAGAAACTTTCGATACCATTCCTTACTTTTTTCACATCAGATTAATTATATCCAAACAACATACGATAATTTCTTTGTACAGTAATTGTGGTCGCCATTTTCAGTTCATGCCATCGTGCTGCACTCTGGCGACAACAGTTGGCACGTCTGATCCGGGAATATAAATTCTTTGAGACGCTCTAGCATGTGGTGCAATTTCATTATTATATCTACTGTAGTTTTTTTCCTCGGCCTTTGAAATGTGGGAGGTCTGGAAGGTCGTCACAGAAGGTGTTGAGCAAGGGCATGCTACTAAATGCAAAGTTGATTTTCGTAAATTTTTATTTTGATAAATTTTTCATAATTCCATTTACAAGTTCAGTTCACCTTCGAATTCCCTTGACAACGCCACATGTAGATCTTCTGAGGTTGTCTTGACGTTCTTTTATTATGGCAGTACTATTCATAATCCGAACGATCAGTTCCTCTCTTTTGTTTACCTTTTCTTTGCAAACCACGCCTTTCAACAATTCCTACAGACAGAAGTCTAGAGGGCTATGTTGCGGGGACTTTGGTGACTAAGAATCGTGACCTTTTCTGCCGATCCATCTACTGGGCAATATTAGATTTAGGTCATGTGCCACCTGGGACTAGAATATGCAGGTGTGCCATCATGCTAAAAAAAAAAAAAAAAGAAAAAAAAGGAACCTCTTCCAATAATGTTGAAGCTTACTTTTAAGGAAGTCCAGATAAGCACGCGGTAACATAACAGGACCAATCAACCTACTGTCATCATATCACAACACACATTTATAGAGAAACATTCTTCAAAATGTACATTCAAAAAGGCATGTGGGTTTTCGTTGGACCACTGACGAGAGTTACGAGTGCCACTGATACTGTCATGAGTGAAAATGGTTTCATCAACAAAGAAATTAATCGTATTACGCCGAGATTTGCGATAGGCGACGACAAAATTTCTATTGTCTACCTTCATCTCCTATGTGGTGTCACCGCCAGACACCACACTTGCTAGGTGGTAGCTTAAATCGGCCGCGGTCCATTTAGTACATGTCGGACCCGCGTGTCGCCACTGTGTGATCGCAGACCGAGCGCCACCACAAGGCAGGTCTCGAGATACGGACGAGCACTCGCCCCAGTTGTACGACGACATTGCTAGCGACTACACTCACGAAGCCTTTCTCTCATTTGCCGAGAGACCGTTAGAATAGCCTTCTGCTGAGTCCATGGCTACGACCTAGCAAGGCGCCATTAGCCTTACCTAGTTTGAGAGTTATCGAATAAATGTCTCAAGAAGAACGTTGTAAACCAACAAAGATTAAAAGTTAAGTATAAAGCAGCTACGTACTTTTCTTGCTACCATTCAATAGTTATCCTGTTCCAGACTTTACGCCAGTCGGCGTGTGTGTACGCGTGCCTTTCTTTCGGCTACCCGTCACTGTGGACTGGCTGCCTTAGCAGTCCACATCATCCTAGATGTTGTTGAATCCACTGTAAGTGACAAGGATAGATGCCTTGTCCACGTAACGTCCACCTTATTCTTGTGTACGGACCACTGATGCCTGTAAAAGTTATATATGTGCCTGTGTAAGATCAATATTATTCCAAGTGAATTATGTCTTCTTTTTCATTCACATTCGGTACATTTTCACGTTGTCAAGAAACATTACTGCTTGGCATTGCACGATTCTCACGCTGTTCACTAAAAACACGTGTAAACACTCTTGGGTCTGGTAATCTGCGGTTATGAAATAGGCTGCCGTCTTGTCATGGCGTTACGGAAGTACCATATGGGCATTCTCGGCATTTGTAACACGTGCGGCACACTTAAACAATACAGTTCCATATACTCAAGTTCAAGATGTGAACTTCAAAACGAAGATGAAAATCGATACATAAATCCACAGCAACTGGGATATCAACACAGCAAATGAAAACTTTTCTTTGGAATCAACTGTATTCCTGCAACAATAAAAATCGAACGTACATTATGTGCGATGTTTAATTTGAATTAGTCTACGCTACTACCTTCTAAAATAGTATTGCTCTTGAAACACCGTTTGTACATAAAGTAACGGGAATTTTATAATTTTGCATGTTGTATTAGTTTGATTCTCGATTTTTTTGTTTTTTGTTGGTAAGCTTGTCTGAGAAGTATCTGTACAGTTATTTACGGATTCTTCCATTACTTTTTGGTAGAACAATTCTATATTTAAGGATGAATAACAAGTACGTTATTTTTGTTCCACTGATTTTTGTTTATTTCAAACTAATTTTCGGCTTATTGAGTCATCTTCAGGAAACAACTGACTAGCATCTCGAAGGGACGCTACTTTTCAGGCAACCAAATATTATAGGCAAAGATACAATACAGTTGCATAAAGTGTTGTGCATCAAACTCATTTCTTAACGTTGAAATTACACTTTACCCAATGGACAATATTAAGCAATAAATAATTTAACTACACAATATTGCAGGTTAAATGGTACAAAGCTTAAATCTGTGAGGTCTTGACACTGGGAGAGAAACTGTTAAACAATTCATGGCTTTTTCATCAAGATTCTGCATCTGCTCAGATTTTGTTATTTGTTCATATCTCTTTGGCGACAAACAATACTATAATAACGCCGCAGCCTCCATATTCACCAGACATGGCTCCATGTGACCTTTTTCTGTTTCCAGAAATAAAGAAATACCACAGTTTTATAAGAGTAGATGAGATTAAAGCCGAATATCTGACAGAGGTATGGTCGGTAAGGAGACTGGGGAAGGTATTGAAGCCACAATGCAAGAAATGGATAGAGGGGCTACGATACAGCTGATAGGATGGATTAACTGAAGCGTTAGATACCGGTTTTACAACTCTCAACTACATTGTCACCTTTCAAGATAACCTAGACCTCTTCACTACAGATCAGTTTCCGTCACAGCCTACATTTCGTATCCCCGTTCGGTGTTTTCGCCAGCAGCCAACTCATAACAAAACTGTCAACTTCCAACCTAACCTAGACTTCAGGCTACAATACAGATCAGTCTGTCACTACAAAGATTGGGTAGGACTAAAGACAGGGATAAAATTTAATTTAATTTGAGGTGGAAGACTTTTTCTAAATTTTTGAACTGCGCGAAGGCAGCTGAAAGATTTCCCGCATGCTGCAACAATTTGTTATTCCCAGAATAGATGTTCATTCAAGGTTATGCCGAGAAATATGATTGTTTTTCGACACGCTAATTGTCGCCAGTTTGATACCATTAAGAAGTAAATGTCCGTTAATCGACTTTCGGTTTTATAAGACAATGATCCGTCACACCTTAGGGTTAGTTTAAGACTAAGGTGTTGTGTCATTCGTGATACTGAACAAAGTTCGTCATTCATAGCTGATCGGCAGCACCATGTTCTTAGGACTGGCGCTTCGAAGCAAGTGGATGTCGTCAGCCTGTAAGTGGTAGTTCAAAAACCAAGCACAGATGACATGTCGTTCATGTATTGTGAGAAAAGCAATGGACCGCGGACGGAACCGCAGTGAACTCTAGCTAGCAAGATGTTCCCTGATGGATTCTCCGATTCACAGACTATCGCTGACATCAGTTTCTTACATTGGGGTCAAATCGCAGTACAAGCATGTTTGAGAAATTCAGCTGTTTCAGTTTCGTGAATGCTGTTGTTATTGTGGTCTTCAGTTCGAAGACCATGCTAGTGTATGCTATGCAAGCCACTTAATCCCTGTATGACTACCGCAACCTAAGATACTTTCAACCTGGTTTCCATACCTAAGCCTTGGTTTCCCTCGGCGGTATTTACCCCCACATTTCCTTCAATTATCAAATTGACAATTCATTGATGTCTCAGGACGTGTCCTACCAACTGATCCTTTCTTTCAGTCAAGAAGTGCAGTAACGCACATTTTCTTCCCAGTTAGATTCGGTACCCACTCAGTTGTTATTCGATCTTGCTGTCTGATTCACAGAAAACGTCTGTAGCACCACATTTCAAACTCAACTTCTTGTCTGAACTGCTTATCGTCCACGTTTCACTTCCATGCAAGGCTACACTCCACACAAACCCCTTCAGAAGAAAAACTTCTAAACACTTAAATTGATGTTAGATGTAAGCAAATTCCTCGTTTTCAGAAATGTTTTGTTTGGTATTGCCAGTCTACATTTTATATCCTCTCTACTTTAGCTATCATCATTTATTTTTCTCTCAAAATAGCAAAACGCATCAACTATATTTAGTGTCTCATATTCTAATCTAATTTTCGCAGCATTGCCTGATTTAATTTGACTGCATTCCATTACCGTTGTCTTATTTTTGTTAATGTTCATCTCATAATCGCTTTTCAAGAGATTGTCCATTCCGTTCAATTGTTCTTACAAGCCCTTTGCCGCTTCTGACAGAAATAGAGTGCCATCGGTAAACCTTAAAGTTTTTATTTCTTTACTGTGAATTTTAATTCCCTTTACTAATTTCTGCTTAGTTTCCTTCTCAGCTTCCTCAGTGTACAGAATGAGTAACATTTGGGTTAGGCTGTAACCCCGTCTCGCTCCCTTTTCAAGTATGGTTCACCTTTCATGTCCTCTGACTATTATAACAGCAGTCTTGTTTCTGTACAAGATGTAAATAACCTTTCACTCAAAGTATTTATCCACGCTGCCTTCAAAATTTCGAAGCATGTAGTGCAGACACTACTGCAAAGGTGTTTATACAAATCTACAAATTCTGCGAATGTAAGTTTGCCTTTCTCCAGTCTATTTTGTAGGATAAGTCGTAGTGTTAATATAGCCTTAGCGTGTTCTTACATTTTTACGGGAACCAAACTGATCTTCCTCAAGGTCAGCTTATACGTTTTTTCATTCATCTATAAATAATCCTTGTCATTATTTTGTAACAATGTTTTATAGTTCGGTAATCTTCACACTTCTTTGGAATTGGACATTCATGAAGTTTGGAGGTATTTCACATGTTTTATTTTGCACACTAGCTGAAATAATTTTGTCACTGCTCGTTCTCACAAAGTTCTCAATAATTCAGAAGAAATGTCATGTACTCTAGGGGGTCTTATTTCCACTTACGTCTTCCAGTGTTCTGTCAAATGCACTACTGGCCATTAAAATAGCTACACCAAGAAGAAATGCAGATGATAAACGGGTATTCATTGGACAAATATATTATACTAGAATTGACATGTGAGTACATTTTCACGCAATTTGGGTACATAGATCCTGAGAAATCAGTACCCAGAACAACCACCTCTGGCCATAATAACGGCCTTGATACACCTGGGCATTGAGTCAAACAAAGCTTGGATGGCGTGTACAGGTACAGCTGCCCATGCCCCTTCAACAACCACAGTTCATCAAGAGTAGTGACTGGCGTATTTTGACGACCCAGTTGAACGGCCACCATTGACCAGACGTTTTCAGTTCGTGAGAGATCTGGAGAATGTGCTGACCAGGGCAGCAGTCGAACATTTTCTGTATTCAGAAAGGCCCGTACAGGACCTGCATCATGCGGTCGTGCATTATCCTGCTGAAATGTAGGGTTTCGCAGGGATCGAATGAAGGGTAGAGCCACGGGTCGTAACACATCTGAAATGTAAAGTCCGCTGTTCCAAGCGCCGTCGATGTGAACAAGAGGTGACCGAGACGTGTAACCAATGGCACCCCATACCATCACGCAGGGTGAGACGCCATTATGGCGATGACGAATACACGCTTCCAATGTGCGATCACCGCGATGTCTCCAAACACGGATGCGACCATCATGATGCTGTAAACAGAACCTGGATTCATCCGAAAAAATGACGTTTTGCAATTCGTGCAACTAGGTTCGTCGTTGAGTACACCATCGCAGGCGCTCCTGTCTGTGATGCAGCGTCTAGGGTAACCGCAGCCATGGTCTCCGTGCTTATAGTCCATATTGCTGCAAACGTCGTCGAACTGTTGGTGCAGATGGTTGTTGTCTTGCAAACGTCCCCATCTGTTGACTCGGGGATCTAAACGTGGCTGCACGATCCGTTACAACCATGCGGATAAGATGCTCGTCATCTCGACTGCCAGTGATAAGAGGCCGTTGGGATCCAGCACGGAGTTCGGTATTACCCTCCTGAACACACCGATTCCATATTCTGCTAACAGTCATTGGATCTCGACCAACGCGAGCACCAATGTCGCGTTACGATAAACCGCAATCGCGATAGGGTACAATCTGACCTTAATCAAAGTCGGAAACGTGATGGTACGCATTTCTCCTCCTTACACGAGGCATCTCAACAACGTTCCACTACGCAACGCCGGCCAACTGCTGTTTGTGTGTGATAAATCAGTTGCAAACTTTCCTCATGTCAGCACGTTGTAGGTGTCGCCACCGGCTCCAACCTTGTTTGAATGCCCTAAAAAGCTAATCATTTGCATATCACAGCATCTTCTTCCTGACGGTTAAATTTCGCGTCTGCAGCACGTCATCTTCGCAGTGTAACAATTTTTATGGCCAGCAGTGTAGTTACCGCAGTACCATATCTCCTACGTCATGCTCACCTTCTTCCTCTGCTCTTTCTATAATATTTTCCTCTATTTTGTTTCCCTCGTATACACATTCGTAATTTGCTCGCGGCTAAGAAACGCCGGGACTGGCGACAGACATGCACCCGTTTAACTGCTACCCTACCTATCAACTCGTCCAAGTTCTGGTCAGCTTTCCGTCGCCTTACCGGAACTAAACCCTCCCCCTACTATCCTCTTCTCCATGATGATCACCCTTTCCCTGACACCCTTAGTCAGGCCAATCACTTTGCCTCCTATCTCTCCGATGTATTTTCCATCCCCGATGATCCCCAGTTCGATTAATCCCTCTTCCCGGATATCCGCGATCGAACTGACACCTCTGTCCCTCCCCTCGCTCCTGGTTTTCAGTACTTGGACAACATTGCACACACGGAACTCAATGCCCCTATCACTACACAGGATCTCATTGCTACACTCCGCACAAAACGCAACACCGCTCCTGTTCACGATCGTGTCACCTACCGTCACCTTCGTGAAGCTCCTGTCTCTTTCCTCTCCACCCTGGCCAGGCTCTACAATGTAGTCCTGTCCACCGGTTACTACCCCGACCTGTGGAAAACCTCCCGTATCCTCATGTTCCTTAAGCCTGACAAACCGCCGTCCACCGTCTCCTCCTACCGTCCCATCAGCCTTACCTCGGTCTTCAGCAAGGTCCTGGAATCTATCCTCACCCGACGCATCCACCAGCATCTCCGCCAGCACCGCCTCCTTCCCGTTACCCAGTGAGGCTTTCGGCCGTCCTTCTCTTCCGACGACCTTCTCCTTCACCTCACTCACCTCCTTTCCGAACAGCTTAATTCCCGTCGCTCCGCAATCTTCCTCTCCCTGGACCTCGAACGTGCATATGACCGCGTATGGCATTCCGGTCTCCTCTTCAAGCTCCAAACCTTCGCCCTTCCCATTAACTACGTCCGTCTGATCGGCTCCTTTCTCTCCCGCCGTCCTTCCTATGTCACCATCCATAACACAGATTCCTACACCTTTCTCCCCTCTGCCGGTGTGCCCCAAGGCTCCGTCCTCTCCCCCCTTCTGTACCTTTTGTACACGGCGGACATGCCGCCGCCGTCACCCCCCGTCCACCTTCTCCAGTTCGCCGATGACACCGCCTTCCTTGCCCTTGCCCCCACCCTACAGCGCTCCCAACACCTTCTCCAATCCTATCTTGACCGGTTCACCGCTTGGTGCAACCAGTGGTTGCTCAAGGTCAATCCCTCCAAAACCACGCGATCATTGTAGGCAAAACCACCCCTTCCTTCCGCCTCCTTGATTTCTACATCACCATCTATGGCCGTCCTATCGCCCTCACTCCCACCCTTAAGTACCTTGGCGTCACCCTCGACCGTCGCCTCTCCTGGACACCTCACCTCCTGACAATCCAAGCCAAGGCACGCTCCCGACTCAGTCTCCTCAAGCTCCTCTCCAGCCGTACGTGGGGTCTGGACCCCTCCACCATCCTCCACACCTATAAATCCCTCATCCGCCCTATCCTTTGTTATGCCCATCTGGCTTGGATCTCCGCCCCCTCCCACCTTTTATAAATCCCTCCAAATCCTTGAACGCAGTGCTCTCCACCTCGCCTATCGCATCCGTCTCCCCTCCCCTACGCGGATCCTGTACGATCTCATCCCCTTCCCCCACCTCCTCCTTTTCCTTGAAAGGATCCGGATCCTGTACACCTCCCGTAAATTCGATCCTCCTCACCCGCTCATCTCCCCGATCCTCTCTCACCCCCGCCCACTGCCGCGCCTGTATTCCCACGTCCCACCCGGTCTCCATCTCTCCACCCTCCTTACCCTCTCCCAAGGTGGCTTCCGCCAGCTCCCCCTCCCTGATGATGTCCTACTCCCCTCCATCTACCCCTCCTATCAACTTTGACCCAGCCCCACCCCCCCACTTCCGGTGTCCTTTCCTTTAGGCACCCTCCCACCCTTCTCTTCCCTTCCGTTCTCTTTCCTTTTCCCCCGTCCCCTCCCTCCACCCCTCTTCCCCCGGGATTCCCCTCCCCCTTCCTCCCTCCCCCCTATCTCCCCTGCCCGTGGCATCTCTGCTCTCCCCTCTCGCTCTCCCACTCTCCTTCCTCCTCCTCCTCTCTTGGCAGGTCCCCGGACTCGCACACGCATAGTGAACATTCGCGCGCTGGAGGTCATCGCCATTAGTGTCTCGTGTGTGTGCCTTCGTTTGTGTTTAGTGTTTGTTCGCCGAAACGCCGCCACTGTTCACGTGTACCATCGCCATCATCCCTGTTTTGTGCGCCGTGTCGACTAGTGTCAGTGTTGTTTTCTCGTCAGGCGTGAACGGCTCCGTGTTTTTTGTTTTTTGGTGTCTACATTGTTTTGCCCGCCATTTTTGATTGTATTCTCTGTGTCCCCTCTATTTATTACTTATTGTAAATTTCAAGGCTGAAGAGCGGCGTACTCAGCTGCTGACGGCCCGCCTTGTGTAAGGTGATAAAAATTACAATAAAGGAAAAAAAAAAATTTCCCTCGTATAAACGCATTATACATTCCTTCCTCTTTTAAGCTTTTCCTTATTTGCTTAGCACTGGTTTGTCATCTGAACTCTTCCCACAGCTGGTTCTCTTGACACCAAAGGTCTCATTAGTTTTCCTGTAGGCAGCGTCTATCTTTCCCTTAGTTGCGAATGCTTCTACAGCCTCTAGCCACTCCTGCTTAGCCATTTTGTACTCTCTGTTAATATCATTGTCATATCTTGTTTAACGAGATGATAGCCCCGACGAAAAACGCCTGGGATGAATGAGGTGCACAGAAACACGTGGCGAAGACACCGGGTGTCATTCAGACTGGCGAGGAGAGACCGATAAAAGCACGACAAGGCGAATTCACATGTCTTATACAAGCCGAGTAAGTAAGATTCACGTTTGAACTAGCAAGCGATTGAATTCAGAGTCCGCGTGGTCAAGCCAGGGTGCTACAACATTGCCTAAGTAGGCGACGCGCACGTCCTATAGAGACCTTGTGACGTTTTTATCATTCTTGTGTACTGGATGAAATAAGCTTTGCTTCCCCTAACAAGAAAAAGATTGAAGATGTCTCTGACAGCCGGTCGCGGTTGCCGAGAGGTTCTAGGCTCTTCAATCTGGAACCACGCGACTGCTACGGTCGCAGGTTCAAATCCTGCCTCGGGCATGGATGTGTGTGATGTCCTTAGCTTAGTTACGTTTAAGTAGATCTAAGTTCTAGGGGACTGATGACCTCAGATGTTAGGTCCCATAGTGCTCAGAGCCATTTGTCTCTGACAACTGGAATGATAGTATGGACAACGTTTCCAATCACACATGTACTCACTCCATCATTACCCACTGCTTCGGAAGAGACTTTCATGGTTCGTTTGTGTACTGTGTGTGCAGAAACAAGTTTACGAAAAATTCTGTCGAGAAGGCCCCATCTTGTGGCTGGCAATTTATTGCAATTTGAGAACTGACTGCTGTTGCCAAAAGTCGTTTAATTCGTACTCAAATGCTTGAAAACCAGCGTCAGATTTTGCCTTTCCTATGCGTGTTGTTCAAATTTTTCCATAATGCTGCAGGACTCGACACACTGCAGACAACACTGTGAGCGGATGCAAGCTTTAGGTTCAAAATGGCTCTGAGCATTATGGGACTTAACATCTGAGGTCATCAGTCCCCTAGACTTAGAACTACTTAAACTTAACTAACCTAAGGACATCACACACATCCATGCCCGAGGCAGGATTCGAACCTGCGGCCGTAGCAGTCGTGCGGTTCCAGACTGAAGCGCCTAGAACCCCTCGGCCACCGCGGCCGGCCTGGCTCTAGGCTCTGCCTTTAGTTTCTCAGCTTCCTGTATATTTCATATACTTCAAGTGTTGCATTTCGGTTGAATCTTCTGTGTGCATAGACTCATTTATTTATAATCTGGCATAGTTCTGCAGTCAGCCATGGAGCAGTTTTATTTTAATAGAATGTTTAGGGGCGTGTTTGTCATTCAAAGCAGTAAGCCCGCGACTGAATTTCCGGACTATACCAACCAGTGTCGGCTAGTTGCTTATATTTCGCTGCGGAATATTTGAAGCCCCTCTGTATAGCTTCATGGTTAACCTATTTTACTTTTCTGTGGGATGTTAGGTGACCTCCGTGGAGTACATTAAGAATATTACATCAAGGTCAGACTCGCTTGGAGCAGAAGTCCGATTGGTGCAAATTGCTTTATCCGTCCTCTTCGTTGCTACTGTTAAGTAAGGGAGCTCCTGTCTAGTGTGTGATGTTCGTCTGATCTTCCAAGTCTTTTGCGTCTCTGACAGAACAGCAATCTAATTGGCAAACCCTGAAGCTTTAATTTTCTCAAGACACGAAGGAATTAAAGACATGAGCTGCCAGTGGGCACTGATTTATATCAATAAGACAAGTTGAAAATCGGCGTCGGACTGGGATTCGAATCTAGGGCTCCTGCTTACCAGGTAGATGCGATGGCCACTACGCCATCCGAACACAGTGGTCAGCACACCCGCACGGACTACCCTAAGACGCTTCCCATCAGACCCATATTCTCAACTTATACCGCAAACTACTCATGTAGTCCCCCTGTTCATTAGCCTCGTTACTCGCGGCTCCAGTAAGAGTTTGATCTTGGAATGTATCTGCACTGAAGGAATCATAGGCTGTCTTGGCCTTAATTGTGTATATCTGGTGTGTCTCCTTTCGGACATGGTGTGCATCTGCAGGGAGGAGATAACTGGTCGTCATCGCCTTAATTATATATATGTAGTGTCTGTCCTTTTTTCTATGTTACCAAACTTTTCGTCCTCTTATTCTCTAGTGTTTCATTTCCGTACGATTTCTCGTATCGAGTAAACGTCGCCTGCATGCCATACACTGCACGCCTACTGCCGCCACGAATAAATAAAAGCAGCCGGATACTTTTTTCGCCCTAACGACTTTTCGGTGGCCGGCAGCTGATAAGTCTGCCTTCTGCAGGTCATTTAACATCTGCATTGTGTCCGGTATTTATCTTTTACTGCTCTACCGTACTACGAAATCTCCTCTGTTGACATTTTTTCCCTGAGATTTATAGCTAATTACCGTGAAAGTGAACGGTGAAACCGAGTTCGCAGTTCACAAAAAAAGTAGTTGGGCACTGGTTTCTTTCTCTGATTTTTTATTTACGAGAGCTTTAATCATACGATAAAAAAACGAGTGAAACCGCAGCGACAAATCAGTTCTACGATTTGCAATTTCAAATTATTCTTCTGTAAACGTTTAAGATTTTCACATTCATCCTCTGGTTGACTACAGAACGCAAGAATAATCACTAAGAAGACACAATTTAGTCTGCAGCTGCCGCATGTAACAAAATATTTACACCATATTCTAATTTAGTGCAACTTTGTTGCAATAAACTACTAAATTTTTAGTGGAGCCACCCACTTTGAAATAATATAGGAAGAAGAGGAAACACAAGAGGCAAGATTTCAAGAACTTATAATTCAGCAGAAGATGATGATGATAATGTAGAAGAAGAAGAGACGAATATAATGAGGAACATGTTGCCGATGATGAAGGAGCATAGGATACTGACTATTACCTTCATGATTCGAAGATAATCTAAAATGAATTGCCAACAGTTATCGGCTATGTACACTGGAATAACTTGTATGAATTAATGGAGTGATTAGTTTTCTTGGTGGTTTTGACAGTGGTAGGCTATAATTTACGTGATAGTAGCATACATACGTTGAAGAGGATTTTTGACAAACATCAATTATTGACTGAAATTTACAATGGCTACAGAAAATAAAGTGAAAGATTCAGTTGCAGAATGGGAGGCAGCATATAAGAACATTAAGTCTTTCCTAGAGATATGTAGTGATTAGATAAATAAGGATGAATTTGCTCCATTGTGCCAAATCCTTGCCAAGTTATCGACTGAACCAAGACGTGATGGGAAGATGATACTTGGGGAACTACGTCCCACATTCCCAGAGATTTTCGTTGGGCAACCGCTGTTCGACGTATCAACAAAAAGAACTGCTTGTTGTACACATTCTGATCATATCACTATCGCAATTGCACTGCCAGCATGGGAAGATGTGCGGATGAATGATGAACGAGCTGAAACGGCTTTTTGCAAGCTTAACATGTTGTCAGTGCTAACATTGTGGAGATAAAATTGTTTACTTTGATAATTCTCGCCGATAAGTGCAATTTAAGCTGTAAGCTAGATCTGTAGTAGTTCCCATGTATTTGTTTCAATATTATAGAAGCAATTTTTATGTATTTAGATGACTTTAGTCATGACACGGAAGTCGAACAACACTCGTATATAAACTATCATTTCAGTAGTGCTAATAAGCGAACAGTGTAAACTTTAGTAAGCGATATAGACGGTACAGATGTTGAAATGTTTAACTTGAAGGTCCATTGTGCTTGCAATGTGTGGTACAACAATCGAACTTCGATCATAAACGAATTCTGCTTAACCTGTAAATTTTTATCATAGAACTTCGATCATTAACGAATTCTGCTTAACCTGTAAATTTCTATCAGTAATGCCGATATCCAGGCCACTAAAACTGTAGCACCATATGTCTTTGTGCTAGAAGTCTTCTACGTTATGAAAAACAAACGTAATGTCATTTTGCTGCAAAAGTTTGTATTTTCGTTTGGATATTATGATAAGTAACGTATGCATGCGCGCGTGTGTGTTTTAGATAAATGATAAACAATTTTGTATTGATACCAAACGTTATATTTTCGAGTTATCGGCCTCCCATCTCTGTCTTGTTGAACCGTCGTTTTCTAATATCTTTCTTCTCAGTCTTATTCCAGCACTGTCTTTGATCGTGTTCTGATGAATGTAAACGTATCAGAAGTTCTCCTTGTATAATAAAGATAATTTCGTCAAAACGATTTCTTCTTTTCTTCCTAAAATCCAGTTTCTTTGTCTTTTGGCTTTGTTGTGTGTGTGCTTTTTTTTTTTACTTTGCGTAGTTTGGTTAAATTTTTGTTTTATTTACTAAATAGTAGCTGATTGTGGGGAATAGATACCTTTTGCACAACAATTCTAGTAAATATTGCAGCCATCCTCGAAAGCTGTTGCTGTTCATAAGCTCTACTAGACCCGATCATTTATAATAAAAAGCAGTAATTACCAATCAAGATCATCGATTATATTTTGTTCTGAAGAATATGATGCATTGCATTTCACCACTGCGCCCTGAAATGGTTTGCCTAGATGAAACATTACTGAAAGTCTTTTCAAAACTACGGGTGATAACAGTTTGTTCTATGAATCTAAGACTGGAATGACAACAATGTTTACACATTTTAGATGTGGAGATACCACTGTAACGCCTGACAACCATCATGCAACAATTTAGATGGGGATATATTTGATTTTATCCGACAAGTGTTTCCTGCAGTCATAAGCTCAGTCATGTCAGCTTTGCCATGAACCGGATTTAGGCGTAACTTAAAATGCCAAATTTCTTTACAGTGTGTTATTTTTTAGCCAAACATATTTGGGCATGACAACAGCATTAAGGTGCTTACTTTGGGAGTTCACAGTGATATTTTAGACATCAGTTTGAAGATTACATCTGTATATCCGCGCCGTCCGCTGTGACCAAGCGGTTCTAGGCGCTTCAGTCTGGAACCACGCGACCGCTACGGACGCAGGTTCTAATCGTGCATCGGGCTTGGATGTGTGTGATGTCCTTAGGTTGGTTAGGTTTAAGTAGTTCTGAGATCTAGATGTTAAGTCCCATAGTGCTCAGGGCCATTTGAACCATTTTGTATACTCGCGCTTGCGTGCGTGCGCGAGCGCTTGTGTGTGTGTGTGTGTGTGTGTGTGTGTGTGTGTGTGTGTGTCTGTGTGTGTTTCTGTTGCATCGCTGACGTACTTTAGGTTTGTGAATATCACAAAATATACCCCCCATCTAATTTTTTGGATACACGTTTTTAAGTATTGTGGAATAATCAAAATCATTGAGATACTTTCGAGCACGGGCAAGCCTCCTGCTCAGCGGCTGCACTGAGATTTCATTTTAATGCCCACTAAAAGTATACGCCGCGGTTGACTGTTTCATTTTTATACTACACTGATAAATGTTAGAGAGGGGTGGGGAGAGGTTATTGAACAATGAAACAAGCTCTTATTAATCCTCTGTTATTAACCAGTGGATTATAGCCTAACGGTTTAGAATAGTTTGACCGTGTGCAATTGATAAAGGCTGATCGGTTACTATTTGCACGGAGTTGTATCGTATCAAATCCAACAAAGCTAATTAGGATGTCAGGTAGCAATAATCGATACATACTTTGTTGTCAAGGTTCTATATATATTGTCTAAACAGTACGGATGAGGCAGTTACTCCCTTCGTCTGACAAAATAATAACGGTTAACTCAGCACAGGTCGCCTGTTAATCTCGTCACACGCCAATTTTCTCCACGTGGCACTGAAAGCACAATCCTCACTGCAATCCAAATCGTGGGTGACCGGCGCCGTTGTCGCGTAATAACGGTGCACCAGTGAACACTTAAACACATCAACAAATCACTCAATTAATGCCATTTCTGTATATGCTGGCGGTCAGGCCCGTGGCGTTGGGTGATGCCCACAGCCGTAAAACACTCGTAAGTGTGGTCGGCCGTCCCGCCGAAATCCTCTCTGCTCGTTTACCAGTCAACAACTTACTTGCTCGGAGTCTAGGCGCTTCAGTCCGGAACCGCGCTGCTGCTACGGTCGCAGGTTCGAATCCTGCCTCGGGCATGGATGTGTGTGATGTCCTTAGCTTAGTTAGGTTTAAGTAGTTCTAAGTCTAGGGGACTGATGACCTCAGATGTTAAGTCCCATAGTGCTCAGAGCCATTTGAATAATTTTTTTGCTCGGAGTCTCAACACTGAATACTTGGCGCACTGGGCGCTTGACTATCGGTAGTACTACTGCGACCTGCGTGAGGCAAAGATATACCGTACTCAATACTTAAGGGACGGTTGACCCCTTACAACTAGTGCAGCCATATTTCACTTTCTAAGTTTCTCACCAACGCCTTGTTGTGCTTTCAAATTCCTCACCACCGTCAACTTGTATTTTTCTTTCCCTGCCACCTCCAGTTTTCCATTTTCCGCGGCTCCAGCGCCCAGTAGTGACGAAAACTTGAACAATTGCTGGGATTCGGAATAGATGTCCTTTTTCCTATGGACAGCAAAATCGCCTTGTATGTCCCAATAGAACATGTGTGGGCCAGCACCCTTCCACGGCCAGTGTCTGGTAAATCAAGGAGCAGTTACAACAGCTGTGGGCTATCTTGCCTCAGGTGATGATTCAACGGCTTCATGACACGCTCTACAACGTAGTCAGTGCATAATCCAGGCCACAGGGGGTATAAAGTTATGCTAATAAGTAGTATCATACCTAAAAGTTCTTTGCAAATTAGTCTCCATTTTGTAATCACAGGAATAATGTCACATACTCTTCAAGCCCGTGAAGTTTCGTTTTGTTTTCTCCTCCCTTTCTTAGTGCTTCACTTTTCTGTCAGGCAGTGTTACTGACGAATTTTATTAAAGATGGTCGAAGGAGAGAGGATATAAAATGTTGACTAGTAATAGCAAGAAAAGCATTTATGAAAAAGAGGAAATTGTTAACATATATAAATTTAAGTATTAGGAAGTTTCTTCCGCAGGTATTTGTCTATAGTGCAGCCTTGTACGGAAGTGCAACATGGACGATAAGTAGGTGAGTCAATAAGAGAATAATAACTTTTGAAGTGTGGTGCAACAGAAGAGGGTTTAAAATTAAATCTTTAGCTCGAATAACTAATGAGGAAGTACTGAATCGAATCGGGGAAAAATTGTAGAGTAACGTAACTAAAAAAAATTGTAGACGACGAACAAAGCTCGAATGCAGTACGTAGGCTCAAATGGATGTGGGCTGCGTCGGTTACGTGCAGATGAAAGGGATACACTAGGGCGGAGAGCTGCGTTAAATCAGTCTAGGATTGGAACAACAACAAGAGCTTCTTTATAGAGTGACGTTCGCGTTCATTAGCAGTGTCCACTCGGTATGAGGACTCCTTTACATTTCAATGATATCGGAAGCCTTGTCAAATAACACTAGTCTAAAAGCGAGCTTTTCCAGTTTCAATAACAAAAACATTGCGCCTTGTATAAATCAAGACGTGGGAGACTCATATAAAGGAGTGAACCACAGATCGAAAATAACACGATTTCCATTTCTTTGCGTCGCATAATCATCAGGCGCCTTGCAAGACTGCCTATAGATCATACTTTTTTAAATTCGTTAGATGTGCATTTTGTGTCTCTTTTCTTGTATTTTCAAATGTTCTTTCTTCCGCTTTGGGTTCTGGCGCTACAGTCTGGAACCGCGCGACTTCTATGGTCGCAAGTGCGAATCCTGCCTCGGGCATGGATGTGTGTGTTGTCCTTAGGTTAGTTAGGTTTAAGTAGTTCTAAGTTCTAGGGGACTTATGACCTCAGCAGTTGAGTCCCATAGTGCTCAGAGAGTCTTCCGCTTTGGTTCATATGACTTCTGATATTCGGTAGAAAAGTCATGAAAACCCTGATCATTCGAAATATTGGATTCCGACCATCTGTCTGAATAATTTAGACTCAAAATTTGGTTCACCTACACAAAGGTCTTAGACTAATTTAATGCGAACGTAGAATTATGTTATCTCTTTTAACCCATGCAAGTAGAATTACAGTTGCTATGAAGACTGTGTGTTTGTGTTTGTGCCTTTGTCTGTGTGTCAGGATGAGGGGAGGAAGGTCGGATGGATTGGAGGGTGAGTGGTGCTTGGATGCGTTGGGAGATGATTCCACTCCAAAACTAAGTAGTTTACTTGAGTTTTGCATCGCAGTACTTTCTGTAAAGTGTCAAGAGGCACTAGACAACTCGTATATTTATTATGTGTGATTTCCGATGCTGTCCATAATTCTTACCACAGGTACACAATGCCTCTTATCGAATCTGATCATCAACCAGCACACATACCAATTATAGAAATGTGTAAACGGTGCCATATTTCAACAGTATCATACTTCTGCGATAAATTTGCATAATTAATTAAATCAATTTCACTAATCTAGAGTATTTTTTCACGTTTGTTTCGATACGAAATAAAGTTATCTTGCATAACTCGTAAATTTTCTTGTGAATCGTTCTATCTATACCTGCACGTGGTTCGTGACACATTTCAAAGTCACCGAAAGTTAGCTTATAAATGACACTGCTTTCTGACTCTGAACTGATAGTGCTTAATTAATTCCTAAATTTGCATTTGTGGGAGTGTAGGATAAAAAACTATATAACGGTTTCTGTCTGTGAATAAATTCTCAGCCATTGCCAACTCAAAAAATATTCAATAGCAGCACATTTTCATAAATGAGAGGTAGTATCGATCTCTATAAATGTCTTTACAGAGTCCAAGAACAAATTCAATGAAATGCTTGTGGGATACTTTATTGAGTACTAAGCAGGGGTTTATTAATACTGTAGTGGTATACGTTGCTATAAGCACGGAAAGACATCTTACTTTTCTTTTACTAGACCGATGAAAGATGTGTGTGCGTAAAACGTGATTTTAATTATCAGTAGAGTAAAGAGCATCTACTGTGTTCGGGTTTGTTGGAATTTACGTGCAGATATGAAAAGAAAAATGCGGGCACAGCGCAGAAAGCGACAACGGATGTGTACTTTGGACTGCCCAGTGAGGTTTCACTTGCACTTTGCAGTCGTGCTTTGGGGGTGCTGTGGACTCTAAAGAGGAAAGGGATCTGACGACAATGGTCAAGCACTGAAGAAAAACGAATGTTATTACTTAGACTACATGCAGGTCATTTAGAGTTACGTAAGAACTTAAGGTTTTATTGAAGCTTTGAAACATCATGTATGAAGTTGTTGTCTAAAATGCTTTGTTAATTCAGTTGTCATGACTTGATAACTTATTTGAATATAGAAGGATTATGGAAACAGTGGTCTGTGATTTCGTAGAGAGTTATTTAAATGTAGTAGCTCACTTATAACCCTCGCCCCTCTGCAATCGGAAACGAAGTCAGCGGTTAAATACGTGGCACAGACTAGCAGAACCACAACATCAAGACAAAACAAGACGGCGACCAGGAGATTAGGAAAAGAAGGTAACTGTTATTATATGAAAACGATTAAAGGATTGGTATCTCGCAATATATTAATGTCAACCCATAATAAGAAAAGACACCTCATGTGGCCTCCTAAGTGATACATTTATCACTTAAGATGGTCGGCATATTTAATGTGAATATGGCAACGTTAGTGATACAGGATGTGTCTGGATGCCTTTCATGTTGTCAACCCTTCCTCTCCCCCCCCTCCCCCCTATCCATCTGCTTCTATTGTTATCTCAGGTGCAAGTGTGAGAATGTTTTCGAAACTTTTTCCAATCATGTAACTCAGACGACACTAGGGTAGCAGTCCGGTATTCACCTATACGGATGCGGGAAAAGCTCAAAAATTGCATTAATTATTTCATTTAGAAAATGAACCATAGTAGTGCCGCATGGAGTAAGTGGTCCATGTGTAGCGTCCATCTCCGTGCCACTATGTTGGATTTCCGTTTTCTCTCTATATTAGTGAGCTCATTGTCGTACTACTACCATTTAAACATATTTTTGTACTACACGAGTGATAACGTGCCAGGAAATATGCCTGTGAGAGTATTACCATTTGAGAAACAATCGCATTTGAAAAATAGCACAGAATAGACTTCTACTTACGTTGACTAACAGTTCTTATCACTGTGAAAGCTGAGATCACTGTACAGCGGTACAACAACGATGCCGTCTAGTAGCTGTGCAACGCATTATGAACTGATTTATTTTTTTGTCGTGGTAGGCTATTAAATTTTATGCTGTCAGTAACACGAAAATAGATTTTTTACGATATTGATTGTGTCCTCATTTCTAGTTTCTGTGATGAAAGTACTGGGAAAGAAAGGATGATCAATAGCCCCATTGATGTGTCTTTCCATTATAAATGAGTTTTTCTCGGCATGGTTGATTAATGGTGTACTTCCGGGTGTACATTCGAGTTGTTGTTTCCGTTTTATGCATTAAATGGAAAGAACTCGGGTGAACACTCAGTAGTAAGCCATTAATGAATGAATTTGGTCATCGCAACGTCTGTTAAATAATACGAGCATTTCTAACTGATATTAAAGTTCACCTCATATTCGTCAATGGCTAAACGTCAAGCGCACTCGGGAAATATGAGAACAGCAAGAGAAGAAGTCAGGAATCACAGTTAATGACTATCCTTCATTTCTTATAGAGATAAACGTAAGAATCTTCTTTGTAAAAAGTACTCCGGTTTGAAAGACAAGGGTGTGAAAAGGTGTTGCACTAGACCCGTATTGTAGCGGACAATAGATGACATGACAGCATTGAATTCAGCACAAATAAACATTAAACCGCTCAGTAAGTGACGGACATCTACAAAAGCAAGCAACAGATTCTGTTTGCTGCCTGCCGTATGAAAACGGTGTGTCATATTCTAACAGAGCTTTTTCCCTTTTGGTGACGACGGTGAGTAAACGTCTACTTGGAAAAAGCACAGGAACAAATATAAAATTTTCTTTCTGTGACGATATGTTGGAGCGACGAATGATGAAACTGAAGTTTAAGTTTAGCCAGGATAGCTCAGCTGGTAACAGTGTCGCTGGCGGACGATACAGCTCTTGTTTCGAGTCAGTGCCTTGCACACTGATTCAGCTTGACTGGGAGTTCTGTTACAGCCAGCACATCACTGCAGAGTGACAGATTCATTCATGAAAGAGAATGAAAAGGTTACACTCTGTTTAATCTCTGCTGCGTAAGATATTCAAATTTCTGCTTGTTTTAATCACATAGTTTATACAACCATGTGTTAGATGCAGAGCCAGTTACCAGTTATGCAAATTATGCACGTATCACTGCAGTAGATAAGAGAAGTAACACAAAATATAAAAAACCTACATTTTTATAAATTGAGAAGTAATGGGTATATGTAGAAATTTCGAAATTTGTGGTAAGATCCTGTGACACCAAACTGCTGAGATCATGGGACCATAAGCTTACACACTACTTAATCTAACTTAAAGTAACTTACGCTAAGGACAACACACACACCCATGCCCGAGGAAGGACTCGAACCTCCGACGAGGGGAGCCGCGCGAACCGCGACAGTGCGCCCTAGACCACGCGGCTAATATGTAGAACGGAATCTGATACAGTTTTACAATAACACGAGTACCACCATGTATACTTGACAAGAAAAAAGTCGATCTGAATGTACAGAACGCTAAGAAACATGAAGCTTGCTGAAGTTAAAATGATTACACACAATACATATCGTAGCCATTAATGAAGTACGAAGTCAGACGATTTAATAAAACTATTTTGCAGCTTGGACTTCAATTTGGATCATTAGAAAGAAGCGGTTTAATGAGTTAAATGGAGCTGAAAAGACTAAAAAGAAAAGGCAAATGATAATTTGAACAACTGACTACGCAGGGTTCCACAGTAATTAGTGCACTCGCTCATCAGAACATCATTGTGCAGATATGCACAGACAGAATAGATTGTGGCTGCTCACTTACTTGTTCCTCAACAGAACCCCGTCTGATACTGGCTTTCTGTCTTCTTGTTAGAACTCGACAGTGTTCAGGACCGCCCGGAAGCAAATATCTCTATACGGTGTTATTTAAACAGCACGTAACACTTAATACAGCACAAGCTGCCACGCACAACGAGTTTACTCGTAGCGAATGAGATCTCAATGTTGCCAGGCAACTGCTCGTGACGTATCGCGCGACATTTCATTGTTGAGAACGGCGTCTCGGACCGATGATAAAAAGTGACAGTCGTTTCGACGTAATACAGCTTTTAATCGGTAGCACTGATTTACCACCATCGTCATTATTCAGAATATTCATAATGGAAGTTTACCGTTAAAACAGAGGGGACAGCAGAACAGTGCCAGCGGTCGGCCTCTGTGGCCGAGTGGTTCTAGGCGCTTCAGTCCGGAACTGCGCTGCTGCTACGGTCGCAGGTTCGAATCCTGCGTCAGGCATGGATGTGTGTGATGTCCTTAGGTTAGTTAGGTTTAAGTAGTTCGAAGTCTAGGGGACTGATGACCTCAGGTGTTAAGTCCCATAGTGCTCAGAGCCATTTGAACCATTTTGTGATTGAGCGGCAGCGGACAAGGCAGTACTGACCGCTCTGCAGTGCTTGGTACAATTCTGCTATCCCCTTCATTTTAACTATGGGCTACCGCTTTTATCGCGTTATTTGTTTATTATTTGACGTGAATGAGGGGGAGTCCCTCCAACGCAGCTATTTTTCCGCTACGACTTGTTAAAAAGGAATCTGTATCACCTGAGGATGCGTCTTCAATTGACGCCAAACTAGTCGTGACTTTCAATAAAAAGTCTTTTACAGACAGTGAGGATCACTTAATTCAAAATGTTGAAGTCTGGCTGCGGTCGCCCTCAATTTAAAAAAAAAAAAAAACTCTTTAAAACTCCAGCACAACGATGTAATTGAAACCTGCCGCATTAACTATGTTTTTCAGAGACTAAGACACGTCGTTTTCTCTAAAAATGTACTGTCATGCTCAGTTGTATCCGAGCGACCTAAATTGCGTTCCGCCTGATTCATGTGCAACACATATAATGTCATTTTCTTGCAGTTCTCATTTTTTTCGGTACATTCGCTGACTCACATAATGGTTACTACAAGGGACCATTAGGTAGCGTTCCTCTGTGTGGCTGTGAGTCGCGATGCAAATAATTCGGTAATGCAAATACTTGGAAACGAGTTAGAAGACGCAGTCACTGAAGCTTGTAAAATAAAATTCAGTGTAATAAATGACATTTTGTAAAGCAAGTTTGAACTTTAAATGTCGAAAACTTTTGTACGGTACTGGTTCCTGGATTCGTATCCAGCAACTATTGTACCTGTTAAAAAGATCTTAAATATGGTCTCATTCACAAGAAGCAAATGCTCACATGTTTAAACCTGAAATGACATAGCGTAAACTTTGATGCTGGAATGGGTTTCGAATTACGTATTGTTAACTAAGCACAGTTACATGCTGGATATCGAAATTTTCACTAGTGCCGAGATGAACGAAAATGAAATGGCGAGGAAAAAAATGTTTTGCGTTAGCAGAATTTGATCGCAGCGCCTGTCGCAGTTGTTTTCTATCCACGAATAGTCGTTAAATATCGATTTATTTAACAAGTAGCCTGATGTGCGTTTGTTGAAATTTATTATATTACGAAAAGTTCAATGCTGACTCAGAGTTGCACCTGCACATGTCATACACATGGATAGACGTTAAATATCGAATTCTTTTTCACCAATTGTTATGAGTGTCAAGTTTAAAACTAAAATGACAGCAAGTTTCTGAATGGGAGTCGAAACCGGCATTAGTCGTTGTAGTTGGCAACGCACGGATGAATGTTAAAGATCATAATAATTTTCTACCTTTAGTTTGGTATGCATATTTTACAGCTTGAAATGACATTATAAAAATGTTTGTGGTAGACAAGGATTCGAGCCTAGACACGAACCTTTCGTGGAGGCATTGAGAAGTTTGGAATCTTGAAGAAACAACGAAAGGATGAATGTGTATCTTGCTGAAGGGATGAGTTCCAGCTAAGAGGAGATCACAGTTTGAATCTCAGTGCAGTACCAATATTTTCAGCATCTGAAGTTGAAATACAAACAGAAATAAGTGCCATTTGACCTTACATGGTGATTGCTTTGTTAATAAAACAAAATTTCTGGTCTAAGAAAACATACCATTGACAGAGCTTCAACTTGCTGCGACATTGTCATGACCGATCCTACACCGACTCACGTCCAGTCGGTACAAAAGTGATCTGCGGATTTGGAACCCAGGTGCAGCACTACGTTGTTCAGTTGGCGTAACCAGAAGTGAAGAGCGTCTCCTTGTGTTCGTTAAAAATGGTTGCCTGAAGCGTGAATTGAACCTAGACTAAGATGTAGCATGGGATTTAGGTGGAGTGTGTTTCGGGCTGGGGTGCTTACTATTTCTATTGACGTTTTGTTTACCATGCAACAGACCTATTTTACAAGATGGAAAATGCTATTGTAAAACCAAAGATTTTCTATGGTTCAAATAAATTTCATCAGGGCTATAATAATACAAAACATCTTCTTAAAATAATAACGACAATTAATACAAATAATTAAATCTTGCCCCACACAGGCAAGCTCATACGGCGTAGCACTTTAAAACATGCGGCCTTCTGCCTTCAAATTAAGGCGAGACGGCAAATGATCTCTTCACTGCAGATAAACATCACGCTCGATATCTTACGGGAATCGGCGAAGTGCTGCGAGTAATGAGAATAAAAGGCAAGGGGCGTTACATTAGTAGTGTGTGGGTAAGCTGAGAATTTGGGTCTGACGGGAGGCGTGCTCGGGTAGTCCGTGCAGTTGCAATGAGCATTGTGTCCGGAGGACTTAGTGGACGCCGGCACGGTAGCTCAGCGTGTTCGGTCAGGGTCAGAGGGTTAGTTGCCCTCTGTAATAAATAAACTGAGTTAATGGTTCAACGATGAACTTGAACAAGCGCCATGGGACGTCCACCCCGAAGAAATGCAACGAAAAAAAGAAAAGTGGACAGAGCATCTGCCTAGTATACAGGAGACCCGGGTTCGAAGCCCGGTCCACCACAAATTTTCACCTTTCCCCAGTCATTTCAATCAACTGCCCGCTCGCGGCCAATATCTGTAATTCCTTTGCTTCAATAATTATGACAACTGTCACTTATCCTAATAGAAAATATTCACTTACTTATAACAGAAAACTCAGTAATGTCGCTACTACCTATTATTTATCTGGCTACTACTAAGTTTCACCAATCAACTAGACATCAACTGCTAGTACACTATTCAACTACCTAAGCTTACCTAAGTGATCAGTACACGAACTACATTCCCGACCATGGGTTTTTATTCAAAATACTATGTACTCACTTCACTCTACAAGTCGTAGAAGTTTCTAACGGGTATTTCCGAACGCCATGTATACAAGGTGCGTCTGTAAAGTTCAGTGAATTGTCTCAAAAAAGAAAGGAAACTAGAGTCACAAACAAAATACCTTTACTGGCCTTCAAAGCAATCATCATTAGTTAAATCTACTTCTGATATCTGTAGCAAAGGTGTTGGAAACTTTCACCGAATGCTTCTTGTGGAATCCCACGAGGCACTGTGGTTACGCGCTGTTGGACGTACGCATCATTACAGGAGATGACACTTGGTGGTAACAACATCATCAGGAGAGCAAGCGACAGTTAGTGGCGAGGTGTTCATCGTCTCCCCTCTCCCTCGGATAGAAATTCGTGATGGATCAAGCCCTTGCAGTCGAAAATGGCGATCAACTTAGTCTTAATCCTGGATTTTGTCAGCTGACTTTTCTGGGAGGCGAGTAAGACGATGAACACTATGCCACTGACTGTAGCTTAGTTTCAGGATCGTACTGGTGGCATCTGGTGTCATTTTCTTTCAGATGCAGATATAGACCAGTGCATGACTACGCTGCTTCGAGTGATACCACAAGAAACGTTTGTTTACAATTTCCAACAGCTTTACAGCCAAATGTCAGAAGTGTTTTGTAGCTAATGATGATTACGTTTCAAAGAACTCATGACACTGAACTGCATTAACTGGATTTTATTACTATTATCGGTTTCGGCCGTAAGCCATCATCTGGTACGAAAGTCACTTAAAACATTTTATTTGTCATGAACACTGAAACACAAAGCACTGAATTTTTTAATTCACATGAAACACGTATTGCAAAAGTCATCGTAGCATTTACAAGTGAGATGACAAGAACAAGGACCAGTATTTGTTGGCCACGCGGTTAGAGGCACCATGTCACTGACTGCGCGGCCCCTCCAGCCGGAGGTTCGAGACCTCCCTCAGGCATGGCATAGGTTAGTTTAAGTTAGTTTAAGTAGTGTGTAAGTCTAGGGTTCGATGACCTCTGCAGTTTGGTCCCTCAAGAGCTCACACACATTTGAACATTTTGAGTATTTGTTGTTGTCATCTACATCTACATATACATCTACATCCATACTCCGCAAGCCACCTGACGGTGTGTGGCGGAGGGTACCTTGAGTACCTCTATCGGTTCTCCCTTCTATTCCGGTATCGTATTGTTCGTGGAAAGAAGGATTGTCGGTATGCCTCTGTGTGGGCTCTAATCTCTCTGATTTTATCCTCATGGTCTCTTCGCGAGATATACGTAGGAGGAAGCAATATACTGCTTGACTCTTCGGTGAAGGTATGTTCTCGAAACTTTAACAAAAGCCCCTACCGAGCTATTGAGCGTCTCTCCTGCAGAGTCTTCCACTGGAGTTTATCTATCATCTCCGTAACGCTTTCGCGATTACTAAATGATCCTGTAACGAAGCGCGCTGCTCTCCGTTGGATCTTCTCTATCTCTTCTATCAACCCTATCTGGTGCGGATCCCACACTGCTGAGCAGTATTCAAGCAGTGGGCGAACAAGCGTACTGTAACCTACTTCCTTTGCTTTCGGATTGCATTTCCTTAGCATTTTTCCAATGAATCTCAGTCTGGCATCTGCTTTACCAACGATCGACTATACATGATCATTCCATTTTAAATCACTCCTAATGCGTATTCCCAGATAATTTATGGAATTATCTGCTTCCAGTTGCTCCAGTAGCTAAATGATAAGGGATCTATCTTTCTATGTATTCGCAGCACATTACACTTGTCTACATTGAGATTCAATTGGATAGGACGATTGCTGCACTTGTAAATGCTATAATGAGTTTTGTATTATGTGTTTCGCGAGGATTGAAATGTTCAATGGTTTGTGTGTCAATGTTCATGATAAATAAAATGTTTAAGTGATTTTCGTACGAGATGATGGCTTACGGCCGAAACCGGTAGTAGTAATAAAACCCAGTTATGCAGTTCAGTGTCATGAGTTTTTGAAACATATATCGACTGCTGAAAATTGCCTCGGAAAAACCTATAATGGTGATTACTTTGAAGATCAGTAAAGGTATTTTGTTTGTGATTCTTGTTTCTTTACTTTCTGAGACCATTCACCGAACTTTTCAAATATATCTCACGTAAAGAATTCATGCATATAAGTGAATATAGCAGTTCAAAATACAGATAAATGAACCACAGTTTCAATAACTAGATCCATATTTAATCAACATTAAGAACCCAGAATACGAAGCAATCACAACTGGAACAAGATTTTTAAATACATTTAATTTTTGACAATCTTGCACATGGCGCGTACTGCTTACAATCCGTCTTGTTTTAAGACACATTATTCACATTAGCGCGATCTGCGTACAGTACACAATATTCACTTTGCGCGTCCCCACATACAACAGCCACAACAAACAATAACTCAACGCTTACAACTCCCGTGAGCTACAGTTGGTTTCACATAACGAGTCCTGTGATTAAAACCCAACGCCAGACCACCAGGATACCAACTTCAAAAGCCGTTGCTCTCCCTCGTGCAATGCTGTGTCTGCGACTGGTGGAAACGGCACCCACACTTAGGCCATCCGAGTTGACTGTGTCCTTCCTGTGTCGATGCGCATGCCAATTCGGAGAGAATCTCGGACTTTTTCAAAAATTTACTGGCTTTCGGGACATTTCTTTTTAACCTGTCTCAATAGTGGAATATCAGTTATGACGATACGAAGGTGATGATAAGACAACACCCATTCCCCGAGCGGAGAAAATCTCCGACCCGGCCAGCAATCGAACCCGGCCCTCCTCGATTGACAATCCGTCCCGCTGACTACGCAGCTACCGAGGCGGACATGGTCTTGATCTTGGCTTCCGGCTGAACAAATTCCCTTAGTGTCTGTCCAGCATACCCGTTACTGACCGTCCATTTCTAAGCACATGCGAGTCCCCAGCCTCGGCTGCCACCACAATGTTCCTCGCCCGTGCCGAGCGTCCCCGGAGCGCCGCCGACTCGACAGCATATACTTGCTTCTAGGAGATGAGTCTGTTCTACTTGACACCAGCTGAATGTCTGCCGCTGGCTGCGCCTCACACCATCAAGCCCATGGCGGCGCTCCCGTTGTCCACATGTCTCGCAGCGTCCGTCCTCTGATGATTCCAGTACTACATAGCCAAGAGCAAGATTGCTGGCACTAGGGAACATAGCAGTGCCATTATTTCAGCACACACCTGAACTACACGTATGACTGGCTCATGATTTTACCGTTACGCTGGATGAGAGTTATGACTCCCTGCAGGTGCACTACTACGACGCACTCACATTGCGTCTGCCATGTAAGCAGGAGATCCCGGGTTCGAGTCCCGGTCGGGGCACACATTTTGAACTGTCCCCGTTGATATTTATCAACACCTGTAAGCAGCTAAAGGTCTTAATTTCACTGTACGAGGGTTGGAACTTTAATAGTGGCAACTATTTATTTACAGCTCGTACAATATAGATACGTGTTTCAAAGTTTTACTGACGTCCAAAATATTCCCTAGCATTGTGTATAACCCGTTGCCAGCGATGTGGAAGTCGTAGGATACTCTTAGCAGTGCCAGTTGTGTTGACAGTTAGAGCAGCGCTGTCTATTTCCCGACGAATTTCTAGCAGTTCTGAAGCGAATGCCGTGAAGTGTTTCCTTCACTTTAGAAATCTAGTTGAACTCACTACGGCTTAAGTCAGGGGAGTGCACTAGGTGGTATAGCACTTAGCAGCCGCATCAGTCAAACAAATCAGTAACAGCTTGCACTGTGCGTGCTTGAGCATTGTCCTGCGAAATGATGGTCAGGTCCTGCAGACAGTGTCATCACTTCTGTCTCTATGCTGTTCATTTTTGGAACACAACTTACGACCAGCTTAGACACAGAAGTGCTAACACTTTCTGCAGGATCTAACTATCATTTTGCAGGACAATGGCCGACCAGTTTGGCCGAGCAATTGTAGGCGCTTCAGTCTGGAACCGCGCGACCGCTACGGTCGCAGGTTCGAATCCTGCCTGAGGCATGGATTGTGTTATGTCCTTAGGTTAGTTAGGTTTAAGTAGTTCTAAGTTCTAGGGGACTGATGACCTCAGATGTTAAGTCCCATAGTGCTCAGAGCCATTTGCAAGACAATACTCAACCACGTGCAGTGCAAGCTGTTACTCATTTGTTTGGCTGACGAGGTTGCTAAGTGCTATACCACCTGCTACACTCCCCTGAATTAAGCCCTCATGAGTTCAACTCGATTTCTAAACTGAGGGAAGTACTTCACGACATTCGCTTCAGAACTGCTACAAATTCGTCGGGCAATAGACCGTGTCGCTCGATCTGTCAACAGAACTGGCACTCCTAAGAGTATCCTACGAATTCCACACCGCTGGAAACTGGTTATACACAATGCTGGTGACTACTTTGAAGGTCAGTAAAATTTTGAAACACGTATCTATTTTGTACGAGCTGCAAATAAATTGTTGCCACTATTAAAGTTCCAACCTTCGTAATTTCATTCTTCGAGAGCTGCAATATCACCAATGGTATCTGTTCTTTCGGACATGTCCGTAAGAACAGATACCATCTTCATACATCTAATCGATGTTGAGTATTGATTCCCAAGACCACAGTAGGCTCTCAGTTTTTGAAGTATAGAATGTCATTGCAATTTGTTTAAATAATGCACTGTTGTAACATTTCAACATTTAAAGTTTTTATTTATAGATATCTTCTCGAAGCGTGGTTATTTTGGAATACTGGGAGAAATCAGAAAAATTGGAACAAATAATACGTAGTAGTGGAAGAGGGCAGTAATACGTTTGAGTGCTTGCATTGGGCACAATGTTCTTGTGGTCTTCAGTCCTGAGACTGGTTTGATGCAGCTCTCCATGCTACCCTATCCTGTGCAAGCGTCTTCATCTCCCAGTACTTACTGCAACCCACATCCTTCTGAATCTGCTAAGTGTATTCATCTCTTGGTCTGCCTCTACGATTTTTACCCTCCAAGCTGCCCTCCAATGCTAAATTTGTGATCGCTTGATGCCTCAGAACATGTCCTACTAACCGGTCTCTTCTTTTTGTCAAGTTGTGCCACATACTCCTCCCCAATTCTATTCAATACTTCATCATTAGTTATGTGATCTACCCATCTAATCTTCAGCATTCTTCTGTAGCACCACATTTCGAAAGCTTCTATTCTCTTCTTGTCCAAACTACTTATCGTCCGTGTTTCACTTCCATACATGGCTGCACTCCATAAAAATACTTTCAGAAACGACTTCCTGACACTTAAATCTATACTCGATATAAACAAATTTCTCTTCTTCAGAAACGCTGTCCTTGCGATTGCTAGTCTACTTTTTATATCTTCTCTACTTCGACCATCATCAGTTATTTTGCTCCCCAAATAGCAAAACTCCTTTACTACTTTAAGTGCCTCATTTCCTAATCTAATTCCCTCAGCATCACCCGACTTAATTCGACTACATTCCATTATCCTCGTTTTGCTTTTGTTGATGTTCATCTTATATCCTCCTTTCAAGACACTGTCCATTCCGTTCAACTGCTGTTCCAAGTCCTTTGTTGTCTGTGATAGAATTACAATGTCATCGGCGAACCTCTAAGTTTTTATTTCTTCTCCATGGATTTAATACCTACTCCCAATTTTTCTTTTGTTTCCTTTACTGCTTGCTCAATATACAGATTGAATAACATCGGGGAGAGGCTACAACCCTGTCTCACTCCCTTCCCAACCACTGCTTCCCTTTCATGCCCATCGACTCTTATAACTGCCATCTGGTTTCTTTACAAATTGTAAATAGCCTTTCGCTCCCTGTATTTTACCCCTGCCACCTTTAAAATTTGAAAGAGAGTATTCCAGTCAACATTGTCAAAAACTTTCTCTAAGTCTACAAATGCTAGAAACGTAGGTTTGCCTTTCCTTAATCATTCTTCTAAGATAAGTCGTAAGGTCAGTATTGCCTCACGTGTTCCAATATTTCTACGGAATCCAAACTGATCTTCCCCGAGGTCGGCTTCTACTAGTTTTTCCATTCGTCTGTAAAGAATTCGCGTTAGTATTTTGCAGCTGTGACTTATTAAACTGATAGCTCGGTAATTTTCACATCTGTCAACACCTGCTTTCTTTAGGATTGGAATTATTATATTCTTCTTGAAGTCTGTGGGTATTTCGCCTGTCTCATACATCTTGCTCAGCAGATGGTAGAGTTTTGTCAGGACTGGCTCTCCCAAGGCCATCAGTAGTTCTATTGGAATGTTGCCTACTCCCGGGGCACAATACTCCATTGCAAATTGCTAAAACCAAATTGTGTAAGAGTTAGAGGCACATATCAGGTGTGTATGTATAGGGCGAGAGTGCAGATAGGATGAAAGACATGTTACAAGTGACGATTTCATCTGATGGTTGGTCACGATGTTGAACCTTCCTCTCTGGTAAACAGAACGCAAGTGATGAGAGTCACACGATTGGCCTAGGGGCGGGAGGGGAGGGCTATGGAAGGGGGGAGGGGAAGGGAAGGACATAGGCCTTTGACGTTGTCTGATAATGAGAACAACAGGCATATTGCGTTAGTTCAAATGGTTCAAATGGCGCTGAGCACTATGGGACTTAACTACTGTGGTCATCAGTCCCCTAGAACTTAGAATTACTTAAACCTAACTAACCTAAGGACATCACGCGCATCCATGCCCGAGGCAGGATTCGAACCTGCGACCGTAGCAGTCGCGCGGTTCCAGACTGCGCGCCTAGAACCGCTAGACCACCGCGGCCGGCTATTGCGTTAGTATGCCCATTGATCGATTATTCTAGTATAGCGCTGTGGTGTTTATGTTGATGAATGCTTAACCTTTTTTAACCTCATGGTACAAAAAAATTTGTGAAAAATGAAGTTTATTCTAAAACATGACCGTTTAGCACTATTTTGGAATGTACAGGGTATTTTTCTTTTAAAGCCATATCCTGAAGACTGCAATAATCCCAGAATAAGTAATGGACATCATGCATCATTCTGTTACTTTGCACCATTGGTAGGAGAAAGGCAGCAGCCGGATACGAGAAATACCTTTTAATGCATAGGGTGCCGTTAAGGCCACAACACAAACGACGCTTTTTTGGAGAGGTACAGTGACAGAGAGTTATGGACTGCTGATGAATGGTGCTGCATTCCGTTCAGCGATGAATCGCGGTTCAGGAGTTTGGGGCAGTTGGCTGCTACAAATAAAAAAAAAAAAAAACTTAGTTATTTTGAGACAATACCCGCGCTTCAGGCAGATGCCCATCCAAGTAAGGACTTTATTAGAGACAATGAGTGCTGTTTCCGTGAGAGATGACAAGAAGGATCATAGTGGATCGTGTGTTGCAACAATCACACCCACAACAGATAAAGTCTACACTCGCGTCAGCACAGCCATGGAGATTTATTGCAATATGCGGAGGCAACTAGTAATAGTTAGACATAGAAAATGTAAACAACAAGAAATCATAGTGAGAGTAAAAAGTTAGCGATTTCACACAGACAGAAGGAAGGATACACACTAATTGATAGTGGTATTCACATTTTCAAATACCCATCACTTTCTCGTTTCCACTTTTTTAAATGGAGCGTTTGGTCTTACCTGTGTAAAAATATAGATCTACTTTCTTCGGCTAATTATGGGCTACTTTCACTAGCAACGTAGTCATGTCGCTAAACAAAATAAAACCTGAACACATCATGAAACGCTTCGGCTGTTAGTGTGCCGACACTTTCCATAACTCGATCCAGATCAAGCGCCGCACACTCGATAAAGACGAAAGAGATCTACATAACTAGTAATTTGCGGAATTGAATGTATTTATCAACGTAGAAGTAGTGGCTGTGATTCTGTGGGAGCCATCTTCAAAAGTCTCGTCAGCAGTTTCAAAATACACTGCCTGACATAAGAAGTGATGCATCCAGAAGGGAAAAAGGACACGAAATGAAACTTTCGAACTGAGAGGGTGTGTCATGACATTTCAGTGGTACAAAATCGGATCAAATTTCCAAAGAAAATAAAAAAGTTTTGAGAGTTTGTGCCTGGATCTTCGTTCTGACTCAGTTGAGCAGGGTATCATAAAACCGTTAAATCCTCTCCTGAGTCAAGCTAGGCTACAGCTGTTGTAAATGGTCCTTGATATCTTGGATACAGATGCTAGAAAGGTATTGATGTCCGGGCTGGCCCGACTCATGTTCTCTCACCCACAGATCTGAGGATCTTGCTGGCCACGGTAGCACCTCACATCATGCAGACATTTCTTAGGGATGCGTGGCATGTGTCGACGAGCATTATATTGTTGAAAAATGGCACCAAAATATTGTCATATGGGAGGGAACAATGTGGATGTCTGTGATCTATCACTGTGTCGTCGGTTTCCTTAATCACTACCAGTCGCGAGCTGAAGTCCTATGTGATGTCTCCCCACAGCATGACTCCAGGAGTAACATCGCTGCACTACTCCAAAACATTGAAGGAATAGAGCGTCTCCAGATCTCTGCCATATTCGCCGAATATGGTCATCTGGGACAATGCAGGATCGCGATTCATCGCTGAACACAGTGCAGTCTCATTCGTCAGCAGTCCATGACTCTCAGTCACGGTACCACTCCAATAGTTAAGGCTAACCGGCCATTGACCTTCTATGCGGATGCACACATAATGCCCGAACTCTTACGGGACTCGGTGAGATTGTCTGCCGCAAGTAATGGGTGTAGTGGGCAGGGGCATTACGAATGTAGTCTGTGGACTTTAAGTTGGGAATGTGGGTCTCACGGGGAGCATGCAAGGGACAAGTCCCTGCAGTCGCTCTATCCCCTGTGCCCTCGGTGGCTCAGATGGATAGAGTGTCTGCTACGTAAGCAGGAGGTCCTGTGTTCGAGTCCCCGTCGGGGCACACATTTTCAACTGTCCCCGTTGATGTATATCAACGCCTGTCGGCAGCGTAGGGTCTTGATGTAATTATCATTTCAAATATGAAGGGGTGACGATGTGCTTGGTGCGCAATACGACGATACTCCCTTGTAGTGGTCTAACGCTGTCGATCAGAACCTTGACGACGAGTATGCCTACCCCTGCGTTCCCATGCTGTTTGACGTTCAACAAGGCCCTTTTCAAAGTATGTCAGTTCATACAAGTAGTCAGCACCTACGTATGTCTTTCGCAAAGATCGCTCAGCACCTGATGCTTTTCAAGCCCCTTACACAGGATGTTTCCGTAAGAACGTGCAAACATTTAACAGAACGAAGACGATGCTCCACTGAACAATTTGAGGCAGGGAACCTGGCGTTGGAGAAACCAGCCTAAGGAGATATTAGGAATAAAAACACATTACTGTGTACTTTTTTATTTACATTACTTACAGTTAAGTGCAAATACCATCATTGACACAATGATCATACCGTCTGTACTGTATGCTGAAACTGACGGCCATCAACCTCAATGCAAGCATGACATCGGCAAATAAGATTCGGAAGCACCCTAAGAAATATCCCTGGTGTGTTTCGAATCACATCACAGGCAGCTACTATTCTGGTAACCAATTCCTTCTCATACACAAGTGCCTTTAGATAGCCCCATAGGAAATAATCAAGGGGATTCAGGTCAGGTGACCTCACAGGACATGGAATAGGACTTCTCAATCCAGCGACCAGGAAGTACAGCATTGAGATGGTTGCGGATATCCACACTAAAGTGAGGCGGTGCACCTTCATGTTGTATCCACATCCTCTCACGAACAGACAAGGATTCGTTCTCCAACAACTCAGGTAGAACTCTTTGGATAAACCTCAAGTACAGGTAACCATTAACACAGTCAGACAGAAGATATGTCCCAAAGAGATTGTCGCCTACGATGCCGGCCCAGATATTCACAGCAAAACGTACTTCATGTTATGACGCTACTACAGCATGATCTCGTGGTCTAGTAGTTAGCCTTGCTGCCTCTGGATCACAGGGTCCCGGGTTCGATCCCGGCCAGATTGGAGATTTTCTCAGTCCGGGGACTAGGTAGTTGTCCTCATCATGTCCATTATAATTATCCGGGCTGTTATGCCGTGGTCGGTTGATGAATTCTGTGTCAATTCCCAACGTTTCGTCCCCGTCTGCTGAGGACATCTTCAAGGGGGTCTGCAGCTTGATGGACAGTCAGTAGCGAGCCAGTGGGTGTGTTGGACCTTCCATCGAGCTACAGACCCCCTTGAAGATGTCCTCCGGAGACGGGTACGAAACGTTGGGAATTGACACAGAATTCATCAACCGACCACGGCATAACAGCCCGGATAATTATAATGGACATGACATTTCCGGCCGTGAAAGTCTACATTTTAGTGTCCTCATCATTTCATCATCATCATCACCACCATCATTCGTGCCAGTGGCAAAATTGGACTGTGAAAAAATTGGGACTTTGTAGGGGCGCTGATGACCACGCAGTTGAACGCCCCACAAACCAAACATGATCATCATTAGCTACTACAGCGTGAGGGTTTTCCTCATCCCACACATGGCCATTCCTGCTGCTCGAAATACTATCACGATCAAATGAGGCCTTGTCAGTAAACAGCACGGCTTGGAGGAAATCTGGTCGATCAATCCATTGCTAGAGCAACGATAACAGAATGAGACCCTTGGTGTAAAGTAAGTCACAAGCATTGCAAGGACTCGCTGTGGGTGATACGAGTGTAATTGTTGTTCGTGTTGCACTCGCCACACCCTAGTTTGTGCAGCGCCCATTTCACGCGCAATACGACGAGTGCTTGTAGAGGAAATCGTTCGTTGTACAGGCTTTCAGCAGCGAGAGCTTTGCAACATACTTCCCAATACACAAGGTGGATGTCAGTGAATTCTGCCAAAATGTACCGCTACTGCTCCATCGTATGTCTCTGAATAACACTGAGAAATGAATGGGTCTGTCGTTGCTTCATAGCACGTCCTGTAATGGGAAGATGTAAATACAATAGAACAGAGCCACCTTATGGACAAGTAAAGTAAACAAAACCTGGATCATGACTTCCTAGTAATCGGGCTCGCCATCCTTGTTTCCTTACAGGAAATGAAGAATGTACATGTAAATAAACAACACAGTACGTGTAAGCTGGTAAGCATGTTAGTTGTAAATAAACTGGAAAACAGTCATGCTACACAAAGCGGTAGGCAAGTTTACTTCCATATCTCCTTAAGCTGGCTGCTCCGACCCCTGGTTCCCTACCTCAGATTGTTCAGAGGAGCGTTCTCTGTGTCCCGTTACATTTTTGTATGCTCTTAACGGAACACTCTGCATCCCCTACCAGCCCTGGTAATACCCTTTTCTACCCCTGTATTACTACAACAAGCAGTTTCCCCGATTAAGGCCGTGTAGCTACGAACCACCTCCTATTCCTTTACATTTAATTTCCCCTGAGCGTCTGGAGCGTGTTTGTCTTTCTTAAAGATATAATGTGTCACAACATTGATTAAAAATTGTAAGGGGCTATTGTTTACAAGTGTGACCTGAGGTTTGAATTTATGTTCCTGTTTCTATGTATTTACGTATTCACATTTTGACGAAGATATTATTTTGCAATTGATTTCAGGTAAAAAGGAAGGGCAACAAAAACCCACAGAAGCAGGAATGATACGCTAAAATGAGGATAGCACAACTGACCGTTTATCGTATTAAATGAAATGAACCTGGTTACGCGTTCTGTGAGGGCTGTGTGATCACAACACTGGCGAGTAAATGGTGTACTCTGAAACGTTAATGTGATTTTGCTTTATAGATAACTGAGCAGCATTCAAAACTCACCATTTCAGCGCTTTAACAAGACCTATATGCCGTAATTTCCATTACATAATCCAGTCCTGCGGAACAGATCACGAGCCCCTGATGTTTGTCAGATTAGTGTGCGCTGGAGAACAAAATTGCTGTCAAAAGCCGTTAATGTCGTTCGAAATGTGGCTGCGAGTATCTATACCTCTTTGCATTTAAATGATAGTAGGACCCTAATACGATTATACAATATTTAAAAAAAATAGTTAGACCTATTAAAACCTAGCAACCAAATGCACGGTATGTCTGCTTTATATAGGTAAAGTAAATCTGTTAAATCTATTATACGTATTGTGGCAGCAACTGGTACATGCATTCTGGCTCAATGGCGGCCCGGAAGACTATGTAGATACAAGGAAAACATAGATTTATACTCAACAGTGATGCTGAGGGAATTAGATTAGGAAGTGAGACACTTAAAGTAGTAAGGGAGTTTTGCTATTTGAGGAGCAAAATAACTGATGATGGTCGAAGTAGAGAGGATATAAAATGTAGCCTGGCAATGTCAAGGAAAGCGTTTCTGAAAAGGAGAAATTTGTTAACATCGAGTATAGATTTAAGTGTCAGGAAGTCGTTTCTGAAAGTATTTGTATGGAATGTAACCATGTATGGAAGTGAAACATGGACGGTAAGTAGTTTGGACAAGAAGAGAATAGAAGCTTTCGAAATGTGGTGCTACTGAAAAATGCTGAAGATTAGATAGGTAGATCACATAACTAATGAGGAGGTATTGGCTCAAATGGCTCTGAGCACTATGGGACTTAACTTCTGAGGTCATCAGTCCCCTAGAACTTAGAACTACTTAAACCTGACTAGCTTAAGGACATCACACACATCCATGACCGAGGCGGGATTCGAACCTGTGTGCGGTCGCGCGGTTTCAGACTGTAGCGCCAAGAACCGCTCGGCCACCCCGGCCGGCGAGGAGGTATTGAATAGAATTCGCGACAAGAGGAGTTTGTAGCACAACTTGACTAGAAGAAAGGATCGGTTGGTAGGACATGTTCTGAGGCATCAAGGGATCACCAATTTAGTATTGCATGGCAGCGTGGAGTGTAAAAATCATAGAGGGAGACCATGAGATGAATACACTAAGCAGATTCAGAAGGATATAGGTTACAGTACGTACTGGGAGATGAAGCAGCTTGCACAGGATAGAGTAGCATGGAGAGCTGCATCAAAGCAGTCTCAGGACAGAAGGCCACAACAACAACATACTGAACAGGAATAGGAATCTGTTTAAACCACCTATCCTTTGTAGCATTTTTCAAGCTGTTCTACATATATGTGTATTACATACTTCTGGGTATGCAAAAATGTCATTGATATACCGTGAAAAAAACAATGGATCAAGCACGGAACCCTCAGGGACTCAAAAGAACGCGTCTTTCCAATGTGACTTCGGCCCACAGACGACTCGTTGACTTTTCGAGCTAGTGAGGTAGCTCTTGATCCACAGTTTTGCACCGTTTCAGAAGTTCAGCTCCTCTCTCTGTCTCTTTAAGTCTCCCTGGCTACAGCCTGGTAACATCAAGTACAAAAGACATTCATTCGGTAATGCAATACATTTTTTCTGAAAGCAGGTTAGTTTTATTGGGGACTACAGTACACTATATTATTTCCCACTCTATTGTGTCAAAACCCTGGTTTCCAACATGAAATTCGTTCAATGCGACGGCTTAACGCCACTTTATTGGCAGGTACTGTGTGCCCGCATGGCACGACTCTACTGAGCGGTGTCAGAGCTAACGTCTTGCTGCATCAATAACCTTCCCATCATCCACGTGCTGATTTCCGTGCAGTGCATCCATCACTGGGCCAAAGACATGGAAACTCTTTATTGTCTTTTACTAGGTGGCGAGGAATGCAGTGTGCGCACGCCTTTGAATACCCCAACTGAGGAACGAGTGTGTCAGCACTGCCAACAACGACGTCCAATTGAGCAGCGAGGAGTTTGTGATCTGTCGATCACTTGGAATGAGAGTGTCTACAGGTTCCAACATTGCAGGAGTCACAAATGTGTGTGGCTGGCCGGCACTCTGTTGATCGGACGGGTTTCCGCAACTTTGTTGCAATGATAACAGATTTCTCGTCCAACGACTCACTGTGCTTTTGTTCATTGCCTATGAATATATGCCATGCTCTGGTTTTGCACTAAAAGAAACTCAATGACAGCTCTCTGCTTGCAGCACCCCTCCACTTTAGTCGCCATTTTGAGGGCTATGTATACCGCCGCCTCCCATTGGAACTTCAAGAAACCATAGGGGCTGACGTGGCAATATTCCACGATATCCCACAACAAATTCCGGATTTTTTTCAACCGAAAATGGCCAAGAAAAAAAAAGTTGCATTACTTATTTAACGTCCCTCGTAATTGCGGCCGTACGACTTATTCAGTGTAGCAATAAAAAATTACATGCAGCAACAGCGCATACTGCGGGCTAAAATAATAAAGTATGGAGCTAACAGTAATAGTACAGTGCATGGCGGAGGGTATATCGTACAAATATCAAAGATTTTCTGTGGTATTATATTTGTCTACTGATCGAGGGAAAATTAATGCGGCTTTGTAGGAATGTTGGCTGCAGCAGAATGTTCAAACAATATTTTTCGACCCAAAAAATTAGGGGCGTACAGCCGCATAAATTCGACTTCTTCTTCTAATGTTTCGGCTGAATACCGTCCAGCCATCTTCAGACTGAGCTGAGATGACTGACGCTTCAGTTTTTTTTTCTTTATTGTATTTCGATTCACCCCCCCCCCCCCCCACCCTCCGCCCAGAGGGGGGCGGATTGGTAGCAGCGTAATACGTCGCTCTGCAGCCTGCAGATAAAGTTAAAAACATAATGAGGCGATATAACTATAAAAATAGGTGATAAAATGGTGACCGTTTAAAACTCGTACATGGCGAAAAAGATATGAAGAAAACGTAAAAAAACAAAGGGGTCATTGATGCTGATTAAAAACACTTAGGAAATAGACAGGCACAATGGCTCTGAGCACTATGCGACTTAACTTCTGAGGTCATCAGTCCCCTAGAACTTAGAACTAATTAAACCTAAGTAACCTAAGGATATCACACACATCCATGCCCGTTGCAGGATTCGAACCTGCGACCGTAGCGGTCGCTCGGTTCCAGACTGCAGCGCCTAGAACTGCTCGGCCACTCCGGCCGGCGACAGTATGGTTTCTGTTCGCAACACTTTAAAATAAGGGGAAGCACAACACTGAACGCTCACGGATAACACTGCACTATAGTGTACTAAGGTATGTGAATATTGGGGGGGTGGGGCAGGAGGACACGGGTCGATGGGGGTGGGGGGGGGGGAGGAGAGTAAAAGCAAAAAAAAGGGGGGAGCCGATGGAGGGAGAGGGCATGGAAAAAAAGGGGGGGGGAGCTGGGAGGACGCGAGAAAGGAGTGGGGAGACGCTCCAGCACTTGCTCTGTCCTTTTAAACCCGCGGACCGCACTACTACTCATGTGGCCACAGATACACAAGTCCCCAAAGACGTTAGTTGGCGGCATAGAGGTATGGCATATGCATGGAAATAGATCTATGGCTGCGCAGTCGATCCACACGGTGATATCGATGCAATACTGCGAGGTGCACCGTCGCGACGTCTTTGTGATTTTATTATAGAAATTGGCGGATTCCATGATTTGTCCAAGCTGAAACCGCTATCTCTGTTAATTAAATTCGTCGCCAACCGAATTCAATTGCTTCCTTCACTACTGAGTCCCAGAAAGATGAAGTCGAGGCACACCGTAGAGAGCCCAGAGTCAATACAGTGCTCGGCCACCGCAGATTTTTTAGGTTATAAGAGCTGGACGTACCTGCGGTGCTCTGTGCATCTCTCCTGGACTGTACGTGCCGTCTGGCCGATGTATGAACGGCCAAACACACAGGGAATCTTGTAAACCCCAGTATTCCGAAGCACCAAATCATCTTTAATGGAACTCAGGAGTGCTGCTGTCTTTGGTGGAGTGCAAAAATCACTTTCACTTTATGCTTACTGAGGATCGGTCCTATTTTTTACGCTAGGCTTCCAACGTATGGCGGAAAAGCCATCGATTTAAAACTTTCCTTGTCTTCTTCTGCTTTTCTTATACCCACAGTTGGTTTCATTTGTAGTGCCTTGCCTATCTGCTGTGGAAAGTACCCGTTGGCTTCAAAAACTCTTCCCAGGTGTAGAAGCTCGTCCCCCAAGCTGCTCTCGTCAGGAATGACGTGTGCTCTGTGCACTAGAGTTCTGAGTACACTCATCGTCTGTGAAAGATGGTGGCAGCTATTTGCGCGTAAATATAAATCCGTATGCGTTGGTTTTCCATTTACTACGTGTCCCAAAGTGCCATCATCTTTGCACCATACCAAAACATCCAAAAATGGAAAGCATCCATCTTTCTCGATTTCCATCGTGAACTGAATTTGACTCTGGATGGAATTCAGATGACCTCAAAATTCTTTTAACTTGTCTTCACCATGGTGCCACAATACAAACATGTCGTCAACATACCTCCAAAACACTGTGGGCTTCAAGCTAGAAGATTCCAGTGTCTTCTCCTTTAAGTCCTCTATAAAAAACTTGGCCACCAAAGTCGACAAAGGACTACCCATGGAGACACCGTCAGTCTGTTCATAAAATTCGTTACTGAATAAAATATATGTCGAGGTCAAAACATGTTCAAACAAAGCTGAAATCTCTTTATCAAAACTTTTTCCAATGAGAACCAATGATTCCAAAAGAGGAACCTTTGTGAACAACAACACTACATCGAACTGACTAACATATCAGAATTTCTCAGTTTGAGTGATTTCAGTTTGTCAATGAAGTCCACAGAGTTACGTAGATGATGAGCACATTTTCCCAGCAGAAGCCTTAATAACGATGCTAAGTCTTTGGCACAATCATAGGATGGAGAGCCGAAGTTACTCACTATCGGACGCAGAGGAACACCATTCTTGTGGATCTATGGAAGTCCATAAAGCCTTGGAGGCACCGCACCACTTAGTTTCAATCTTCGCACAACTTCTGGTGGAAGGGAGGAGGCGTTCAGAAGCGAAGCAGTCTTCCTTACCATTTGGTTGGTGGGGTCTTTGCTGATCTTCCGGCATGTGCTGTCACTCAATAAACTGTTCATTTTATCATGATAATCGTCTCGAGACATTGAAACAGTGGCATTACCTTTATCAGCTGGAAGAACCACCGTCTCGGTATCCCGGCGAAGTTTACGTACTGCAGCCCTCTCGGCCACAGATATGTTACTCCTTTTTGGGCGAACCTTCATATCCGCTCGACAAGTTTCACGTCTTACTTCTTCTGCTGATTCTGTAGAAAAGGACGAACAGCTTCTTCAACGGCACTGATGAAAGCTGGTATTGGTAAAACATTCGGCATGGGTGCAAAGTTCAGTCTTTTAGCTAAAACCATCATCGTAGCGTCGTCCAAATTTTTACAGGTCTTATTAATGACGTAGCGTCGAATAACAGTTTCTTGTTGCGAAAACGTCTCAAGCCGGCTTAACTTTGTCGTAGGTCTCGATGTGGCTGCTTCACGAACCCAGGCTGACTTGGCCCAGTTCCATGAATTGTAGAGTAACTCCACAGATATCCTTAGATGCAGGCGATAGAGTTGTTCAGAAACCAGGTCCAATTTTCGGCGGGTACAACGGCTCCTCTCCTTAACGACAGCAGCACCAGCTTTCCTTAAAATCTTTTTCATGGCAGTCGCCTTTATAAAATGCACTAACCTGGAAAACTTTGGAACTATGTCATGGTCACGGAATCTTAATAAAAAAACTTAAAGAGCTCAGTAACATCGCTCTCAAGTGTCCCGCCTCTTACAACCTAATAAATCTGCGGTGGCAGAGCACTGTATTGACACTGGGCACTCTATGGCGTACGATAACGTCGAAATTTTAGCCTCGACTTCATCTTTCTTCAGTAGTGAAGGAAGCAATTGAAATTCGGTTGGCGACGAATTTAATTAATAGAGATAGCAGTTTCAGCTTGGAGAAATCATGGAATCCGGCAATTTCTGTAATGAAACCACAAAGACGTTGCGACGGTGCACCTCGCAGTATTGCATCGATATCACCGTGTGAATCGAATGCGCAGCCATAGATCTATTTCCATGCATATGCCATACCTCTATGCTGCCGATTAACGTCTTTGGCGCCTTGTGTATCTCTAGCCGCATACGCAGTAGTGCGGTCCACGGGTTTGAAAGGACGGAGCAAGTGCGTTCGCTATGGCGACTTACTTTTTAATGGCCGTTCGGTAATGGCAGCCCAGCTTGCATTCAGGGAACAGTTTAATACCGCACCTGTAGGTCGTGTTACTGATCGAAAATCGATTGTTATGTGGGTGGTTGGTTGTTTTCGAGAAGGAGACCAGACAGCGAGGTCATCGGTCTCATCGGATTAGGGAAGGACGGGGAAGGAAGTCGGCCGTGCCCTTTGAAAGGAACCATCCCGGCATTTGCCTAGAGCGATTTAGGGAAATCACGGAAAACCTAAATCAGGATGGCCGGACGCGGGATTGAACCGTCGTCCTCCCGAATGCGAGTCCAGTGTCTAACCACTGCGCCACCTCGCTCGGTATGTGGGTGGACACGTTTATTCATACTGGTATTGTGCAGAAAAAAACTGGAACTTCAAGAATCTCCAAGAGATCAGAAAATCGAGAAAGTAAGGTTGGCGGTTCCCAATTCCCCCAAGCGATGTGTACGCAACCAAGCGACTGCTCTTACAATTTCTGATTGCACAATGAGATGGATTCTCCATGAAGACTTTGAATGTCATACATACATACTTGAAATGGTGCACCCATGCGATTATGTTTCACGAAAATGGATGTGAATCCCTGATCGAAAACCTGCCCTTGTGTTCTTCAGTGACCAGGCACATTTTAATTTGTCCGCATGCGTGAATAAACAAGACATGGAGTATTAGAGTGGTGCGAATCCCGGAGAGCTTGATAAGCAGCTCATCCATACAGAATGTGTGACTGTTTCTTATGCAATACCGAAAATTGACATTATTGGCCAATGGTGTTTCGAAGAGAACGAGAAGGGCATTTACGGTCACTTCAGAGCGTTATTTCCAGATGACTGAGGAGTTTTTTCTTCCCGAAATTGGAGAAATAGATGAGGAGGATGTCTGGTTCCAACAAGACGGCTTCACGGATCACACGGTACGAACGTCAATGACTTCCCTGCACGAACACTTCCCCGATGGTTTCATCTCCTTGAGGAGCGATTTCAGTGGTCAGCACGCTCGCCAGGTTTAGCACCCCATGAAGACTATTTACAATCGTAAAACTAATTATTGTATCTTAGTATATCGAAATCTTAGGGATTTCAAGGTATCGATCCAGTTTTAGGCATGGTTTTCCATGATGGATGCCCAAATACGGAGACAAAACTTTCGACATTATTCCGTGTACAGTTCCTTGATCCTAAATTCTCATCATGCACTCAAATATTTAAATATATCTGGCAAATATGCATTATATGACAATTTTCAATATTTCGCGGCCCTGTCAGCAACTTTATGAATATTAATTTTAAATTAACAACAGCCTCAGTTGCAATGTTTACCTAGGTTTCAGTTGGGATAACCCAACCTTCTTCAGAATAAAAGGAACTACGATTTGTCCATAATGGACAGCGTCAAAAACTAAAAACTATAATATAGTAATACATCGTCATATTGCAATCCGTTGTTTTTAGTTTTTGACGTTGTCCATTATATGACACCCTAGCGATAAGTAAAAGCCATCTACGTGTTCGAAAGCTCAAAGTTAGTGCTCTTGAGGCCCATAACTTCTAGTATTCAAGGAGGCGGCATAGCATTACGTTTTTTAATCACAACTAAAATATGTGAGAAAATTTTTTGTGCATGGTACTTAAAATCAAACAAAATATAAAACTTTAAACACTGGATGTATGCAGAGTGATGTATTTTACTAAAAAGACGAGTCTGAGAGGCTAGCCATATGCTACGTTATTTTGTCTGTCAAGCTTATTTTTTAGGTTCACTTGTCACTAACGTACTCACTTATCTTTCTCCGCCATATCGTGGTAGAAGAAACATGTAAATTCTGTATACTGTTTGCTTACAGAATAATAAGTTAAAAATTAATTACCTAACTGTGCATCAGATGAAATACTTTATCTGAAAAATCATTTTCTTATTACATGAGCATTTTACACTACTGTCCATTAAAATTGCTACACCACGAAGACGATGTGCTACAGACGCCAAATTTAACCGACAGGTAGAAGATGCTGTGATACGCAAATGATTAGCTTTTCAGAGCATTCACACAAGGTTGGCGCCGTTGGCGACGTCTACAACGTGTTGACATGAGGAACTTTTCTAACCGATTTCTCATACACAAACAACAGTTGACCAACGTTGTCTGGTGAAACGTTGTTGTGATGCCTCGTGTAAGGAGGAGAAATGCGTACCATCACGTTTCCGACTTTGATAAAGGTCGATTTGTAGACTATCGCGATTGCGGTTTATCGTATCGCGACACTGCTGCTCGCGTTGGTCGAGATGCAATGACTGTTAGCAGAATATGGAATCGGTGGGTTCAGGAGGGTAATACGGAATGCCGTGCTGGATCCCAACGGCTTCGTATCACTAGCGGTCGAAATGACAAGCATCTTATCTGCATGGCTGTAACGGATCGTGCAGCTACGTCTCGATCTCTGAGTCAACAGATGGGGACGTTTGCAAGACAACAATCATCTGGACGAACAGTTCGACGACGTTTGCAGCAGCATGGACTCTCAGCTCGGAGACCGTGGCTGCCGTTACCCTTGACGCTGCATCACAGACAGGAGTGCGTGCGACGGTGTACTCAACGACGAACCTGGGTGCACGAATGGCAAAATATCATTTTTTCGGATGAATCCAGGTTCTGTTTACAGCATCATGATGGTCGCATCCGTGTTTGGCGACATCGCGGTGAACGCACGTTGGAAGCGTGTATTTGTCATCGCCATACTGGCGTATCACCCGGTGTGATGGTATGGGGTGCCACTGGTTACACGTCTCGGCCACCTCATGTTCGCATTGACGGCACTTTGAACAATGGACGTTACATTTCAGATGTGTTACGACCCGTGGCTCTACCTTTTATTCGATCCCTACGAAACCCTACATTTCAGCAGGATAATGCACGACTGCGTGTTGCAGGTCCTGTACGGGCCTTTCTGGATACACAAAATGTGCGACTGCTGTCCTGACCAGCACATTCTCCATGTCTCTCACCAATTGAAAACTTCTGGTCAATGGTGGCCGAGTAACTGGCTCGTCACAATACGCCAGTCACTACTCTTGATGAACTGTGGTATCGTGTTGAAGCTGCATGGGCAGCTGTACCTGTAAAAGCCATCCAAGCTCTGTTTGACTCAATGGCCAGGAATATCAAAGCCGTTATTATGGCCAGAGGTGGTTGTTCTGGGCACTGATTTCTCAGGATCTATGCACCCAAATTGCGTGAAAATGTAATCATATGTCAAAAAAATGGCTCCGAGCACTATTGGACTTAACATTGAGGTCATCAGTCCCCTAGAACTCAGAACTACTTAAACCTAACCAACCTAATCACATTACACACATCCATGCCCGAGGCAGGATTCGAACCTGCGACCGAAGCGGTCGCGCGATTCTAGACTGAAGCGCCTAGAGCCGCTCGGCCACACTGGCCGGCTAATCACATGTCAGTTCTAGTATAATATATGTGTCCAATGAATACCCGTTTGTCATCTGCATTTCTTCTTGGTGTAGCAATTTTAATAGCCAGTAGAGTATGATTTTTAGCGGGCGTCTTCGAAGGGTTGGAGCCAGATTGTTCAATGCCCAAACGATTCCAATTTCATTTGTCGTCTTTCGTTAAGAAACTTACATTCGTCAATATCGAAGTCCAATTACATTAATTTCTACGCAGCTTAATGTAAGAATTTCAATAAATTTTCACGGTGGAGGACCACTTAACAATTACGGCCGACAGCTAAAATGCATTGGCCTGAGATATTGTCATTTCTTTTAAAGGAGATGGTAATGAATGTCGCTAGCATTTTTTGAGATCACAAAAGTTTTCTTATAAAAGGTGTTAATGCTGTTTAAAAGAGAAAAAGTACATCCCATTGCCGTTGGAATACGTCTTCTTGACGCAATAAAAGACCTTGGAAAGATTTAAAAATATGTCTGTGATACACTCATCTTTTTCAAGAGCATCAGGTACTACTTTTGTGAATTCTGCTATGACTGATTCCGTAATCCTGCCACTTCGGTAACCGAATTCTGATTCAGTGAAAATGTCATATTTGTTCAAGTAATTAATTAATCTGTCCCGTAATTGATTGTACTATTTTTGAGACGGGTGACAGCAGGGAAATGGGCCGATAGTGTTCTATGCCTTTTGCGTTACCCTCCTTTAGCAGTGGTACGACTGTTGCCTGTTTTAAATACTCCAGAACGTTCCCTGACCCGAAGGATGCTTGTTATGTTTGTTAAGGGAGTTTGCATACTCTGTACGCATTGTTTCAGTAGACACTGGTACCTCATCTAAGACTATTGACTTTTTAATTTTTAGTTTTTATACAGTTTTATTCGCTTTGTGCTCGATGGTTGGTAGTAACATAATTGTACTTAGTGTATAATTACTTACAGGTGTTATATTTGTTTTTCGCAAATCTCTGCTGTAACTTCACAGCGATACTTGAAAAATGCTCATTCAGCTAGTTTTGCTAGATGGTATAGATCATTTATTACTTTATCCCCAGCCCTTATCAGTATGTTATTTTCTCTCCGTGTTTCCTTTCATATGACGTCCCAGACTACTTTGCATTTATTCTCGGCAGTGTATATTATTTTGTCATTAAATGACTTTTTTGCAAAGTAATAAAAAATTGCCTCTGAGCACTATGGGACTTAACTTCAGAGGTCATTAGTCCCCTAGAACTTAAAACTACTTAAACCTAACTTACCTAAGAACATCACATACATCCATGCCCGAGGCAGGATTCGAACCTGCGACCGTAGCGGTCGCGCGGTTCCAGACTGTAGCTTCTAGAACCGCTCGGCCACTCCGGCCGGCTTTTTGCAAAACTCAGCATCTTTCCATAGATGTTTTATACTTATGAATGTGATTTAAGAACCTTGGCCTATTATGGCTCTCTTTAATGAAGCTGTGATACTTGAGGTTTTGGGAGAAATTCTTAATACCTGCTGTTATCCATTTGTTTTTGTGAGACTAACAGTTTTGTGGGTACCTTCAGAAATGCTTTTCAAAGTTCAATGTAAGTAATGTTGAGAATTTAGAGAATTTCAGTTTTACGTTGGTTTTTCTATAAGCTTAATCATAGCTCTGATTTGCTAGTTCTTTAGAAAAACTTTGTATTTTTAATTCTGAATAAATGTCTCTTGAAGGCCTACAGTTAGGGAATTTTTCCTCATCGGATTTTACAGGAATTATTTTGCAATAATGGTCTGTTGTCCAAGATCTATTACAGCTACATCAGATTTATCCCTTTCCATATTTCTGACCACAGGATCAATGACTGATGCAACCATTGTAGTAAACCTTGTTGCACAATTGAGCAACAGATACATGCCAAAACTCTGAAGGATATTTTTGAGGGTGCTACTAGGTTCATTTATGATATTTGCGTTTACGTTTATGTCTCCACACAAAGAATGTAAACTTTTGTACTTCAGACTTTATCTGGAACATCTGCTAATTTATGTGTCCCCGCTACCACTGGGAGATCGATATACACACAAAATGATTTATTTCCTGGTGACATCGAGAGCTTTTAATTCAATAACTGTGATTTCAAAGTGTCTGTCTTCTCTTACTGTACTAAGGTCGTGTCTTGATTTGAATAATGTTCTTTTTCTGATAGAAGTGCATGATCCTCCACCCATCGTAGCAGGCCTACAGTAAGATTTTGCATTTTCATTCAGCGATAATACTACATGTTGGATTTCTGTGTCTAGCACCAATGCTCAACGACAGAAATTATTGTGCAGTTCAAAGATTGGGGCTCAACTTCAAATTGTTCTATTTTATTTTTTACCTATTGCATATTTTGATGAAGGTATGACAGTTAAGTCTGTGGAATGTCCCATGTAGCTTCATACAACGGTTTCTCTTACAATATGATCTATAGAATGTCTAGTGAAAACCGTATTAAAATATTTACAGATAACAGCTTCACGTACAGGCAGAAAAACGTATGGGATACTCTAAATTACGTATACGTGGAAAGATATAGACACATCGAACTTAATAGGTTCAAAAGCCTTTCTGAAATCAAACAAGCTTGCCGATGTCGTGTTTGAGATCTTCAATCAATTTAATTAACGCAATTGCTGCGCTAAGGTTTTACCATAGGTCTGACTGATATACACTCCTGGAAATGGAAAAAAGAACACATCGACACCGGTGTGTCAGACCCACCGTACTTGCTCCGGACACTGCGAGAGGGCTGTACAAGCAATGATCACACGCACGGCACAGCGGACACACCAGGAACCGCGGTGTTGGCCGTCGAATGGCGCTAGCTGCGCAGCATTTGTGCACCGCCGCCGTCAGTGTCAGCCAGTTTGCCGTGGCATACGGAGCTCCATCGCAGTCTTTAACACTGGTAGCATGCCGCGACAGCGTGGACGTGAACCGTATGTGCAGTTGACGGACTTTGAGCGAGGGCGTATAGTGGGCATGCGGGAGGCCGGGTGGACGTACCGCCGAATTGCTCAACACGTGGGGCGTGAGGTCTCCACAGTACATCGATGTTGTCGCCAGTGGTCGGCGGAAGGTGCACGTGCCCGTCGACCTGGGACCGGACCGCAGCGACGCAAGGATGCATGCCAAGACCGTAGGATCCTACGCAGTGCCGTAGGGGACCGCACCGCCACTTCCCAGCAAATTAGGGACACTGTTGCTCCTGGGGTATCGGCGAGGACCATTCGCAACCGTCTCCATGAAGCTGGGCTACGGTCCCGCACACCGTTAGGCCGTCTTCCGCTCACGCCCCAACATCGTGCAGCCCGCCTCCAGTGGTGTCGCGACAGGCGTGAATGGAGGGACGAATGGAGACGTGTCGTCTTCAGCGATGAGAGTCGCTTCTGCCTTGGTGCCAATGGTGGTCGTATGCGTGTTTGGCGCCGTGCAGGTGAGCGCCACAATCAGGACTGCATACGACCGAGGCACACAGGGCCAACACCGGGCATCATGGTGTGGGGAGTGATCTCCTACACTGGCCGTACACCACTGGTGATCGTCGAGGGGACACTGAATAGTGCACGGTACATCCAAACCGTCATCGAACCCATCGTTCTACCATTCCTAGACCGGCAAGGGAACTTGCTGTTCCAACAGGACAATGCACGTCCGCATGTATCCCGTGCCACCCAACGTGCTCTAGAAGGTGTAAGTCAACTACCCTGGCCAGCAAGATCTCCGGATCTGTCCCCCATTGAGCATGTTTGGGACTGGATGAAGCGTCGTCTCACGCGGTCTGCACGTCCAGCACGAACGCTGGTCCAACTGAGGCGCCAGGTGGAAATGGCTTGGCAAGCCGTTCCACAGGACTACATCCAGCATCTCTACGATCGTCTCCATGGGAGAATAGCAGCCTGCATTGCTGCGAAAGGTGGATATACACTGTACTAGTGCCGACATTGTGCATGCTCTGTTGCCTGTGTCTATGTGCCTGTAGTTCTGTCAGTGTGATCATGTGATGTATCTGACCCCAGGAATGTGTCAATAAAGTTTCCCCTTCCTGGGACAATGAATTCACGGTGTTCTTATTTCAATTTCCAGGAGTGTATATCCTAGATAGGATAACTGAGCCATGGTACCTCTATAACCGTGCATAATTACGAAAATGTTGCCAGTGTAAGATTATGGCCACGAACTTGTTCTGATGTACCCACAAGCACCGGAACTAAGACGAACAAAAACCAGAGAAGGAGGTGAGGAAACGTCGGCCAATGGTGGGCGCAAATGGACCGCAGCGCGCCACGAGCGCCCCCTTCGAGAAGAGAATACAAGCACCACTGCGGCCAGTCTCGGCCGCTCAGATCTGGCCCGTCTGCAACGGACATTATTGCTACGCTATCAGATTGTCGTGATCCGTATCAAGTGCTTACTAGGACATTGTGTATAGCAGTAACTATACTGTTTTCATTCCGCCTCCCTCTAGCGATACTTGCTTTAATCAAAGTTAAGTATTGTCAATTTGCTTTCTAGAAATAAAACTACTAACGTCATTTGTTTGAATTGTTGTATAGCATTCCGAGAACGCTGCATCCCTTAGGCACTCTGTTAGCAACGAGTGGGCAAGACCCCACAGAACAGACCTCTCGATTATGTTGTATAATTGTTCAAAGGGATTCATGTTGGGCGATCTGGGTGGTCAAATCTATCGCTCGAATTGTCCGGAACGTTCTTCAAACCAATCGCAAAGAATAGTGGCCCGGTGACATGACATCTTTGCTTGGGAACATGAAGTCCATGAATGGCTGCAGATGGTCTCCAACAAGACAAACGTAACAATTTCCAGTCAGTGGTAATTGAAGTTGGACTAGAGGACTCAGTCCATTCCATGTGAACACAGTCCACACCATTCCAGAGCCATCACTAGCATACACAGTGCCTTGTTGACAACGTGGGTCAATTGTATCGTGGGGTCTTCGTCACACTCGAATCCTACAATTAGCTCTTACCAACTGAAATCGGGACTCATCTGACCAGGCTACGTTTCTTCCAGTGGTCTAGGGTCCAATCGATAAGGTCATGAGCGGAGCAGAGGCGCTGCATGCGATGTCGTGCTGTGAGCAAAGGCACTCGCGTCAGTCGTCTGTTCCTCAGCGCGCGAAAGCCATATTACGCCGCAGTGTCCTAAAGGATACGTCCGGCGCACGTGCCACATTAATCTGAGGTTACTTCACGCAGTGTTGCTTGTCTCATATCATTGACAATTCTACGCAAACGCCGCTGTTCTCGGTCGTTAGGTGAAGGCTGTCTGCCACTACGTTTTCGGTGGTGAGAGATTGAGAGATAACGCCGGAAATTTTGTATTCTCGGCACGTTCTTGAAACTGTGCATCTGATATTACTGAATTCCCTAAAGATTTCCGAAATGGAATGCCCTATACGCCTAGGTACAAGTACCATTCCACGTTCAAAGTCTGTTAATTCCCGTCGTGTGGCAGTAACCAAGTCGGAAGCATTTTCACATGAAATGAAAGCTCAACCATTCCACTGCCCTTTTGTACTTTGTGTACGCGATATTTGCATATCGCTATCCCATAGCTTTTGTGTAGCACAACACGAGCTACAGTCAATGAGCTGAAACCGAACATTGAAGATGAGTGTGCCAAAATACAAATTGAACGATTGGCAACGTGTTGAATTCCGTTGGTGAGAGTTGTCAGCTACGTCTGGACCACAGTGGACAACAGTTTGAATACACTACTGGCAATTAAAATTGCTACGCCAACAAGAAACGCAGATGATAATCGGGTATTCATTGGAAAAATATATTATACTGGAACTGATATGTGATTACATTTTCACGCAATTTGGGTGCACACACCCTGAGAAATCAGTACCCAGAACAACCACCTCTGGCCGTAATAACGGCCTTGATACGCCCGGGCATTGAGTCAAATAGAGCTTGGATGGCGTGTACAGGTACAGCTGTCCATGCAGCTTGAAAACGATACCACAGTTCATCAAGAGTAGTGACTGGCGTATTGTGACGAGCCAGTTGCTTGGCCACCATTGACCAGACGTTTTCAATTTGTGAGAGATCTGGAGAATGTGCTGGCCAGGCCAGCAGTCGAACATTTTCTCTATCCAGAAAGGCCCGTACAGGACCTGAAACATGCGGTCGTGCATTATCCTGCTGAAATGTAGGGTTTCGCAGGGATCGAATGAAGGGTAGAGCGACGGGTCGTAACACATCTGAAATGTAAGGTCCACTGTTCCAAGTGCCGTCAATGCGAACAAGAGGTGGCCGAGACGTGTAACCAATGGCACCCCATACCATCACGCCGGGTGATACGCCAGTATGGCGATGACGAATACACGCTTCCAATGTGCGTTATCCGCGATGTCGCCAAACATGGATGTGACCATCATGATGCTGTAAACAGAACCTGGATTCATCCGAAAAAATGACGTTTTGCCATTCGTGCACCCAGGTTCGTCGTTGAGTACACCATCGCAGGCGCTCCTGTCAGTGATGCAGCGTCAAGGGTAACCGCCACCATGGTCTCCGAGCTGATAGTCCATGCTGCTGCAAACGTCGTCGAACTGTTGGTGCAGATGGTTGTTGTCTTGCAAACGTCCCCATCTGTTGACTCAGAGATCGAGACGTGGTTGCACGATCCGTTACAGCCATCCAGATGAGATACCTGTCACCTCGGCAGCTAGTGATACGAAGCCGTTAGGATCCAGCACGGCGTTCCGTTTTACCCTCCTGAAGCCACCGATTCCATATTCTGCTAACAGTCATTGGATCTCGACCAACGCGAGCAGCAATGTCGCGATACGATAAACCGCAATCGGAACAGGCTACAATCCGACCTTTATCAAAGTCGGAAACGTGATGGTACGCATTTCTCCTCCGTACACGAGGCATCACAACAACGTTTGACCAGGCAACGCAGGTCAACTGCTGTTTGTGTATGAGAAATCGGTTGGAAACTTTCCTCGTGTCAGCACGTTGTAGGTGTCGCCACCGGCGCCAACCTTGTGTGAATGCTCTGAAAAGCTAATCATTTGCATATCACAGCATCTTCTTCCTGTCGGTTAAATTTCGCGTCTGTAGCACGTCGTCTCCATGGTGTAGCAATTTTAATGGCCAGTAGTGTATTTTCGAGGAGTGACTGGTTTCTACATTTGTTCACATTATTTCGAATTTTAACATTTTTCCTTCTCGTAATAAGTATTAGTGTTACAGTCCGTCATAAAAAGAGTATACATATTTTTGGAGCACCCTGTGATCCCTTCCGTAGGTGAAAGGAAGGTCTGTCCCCACCCTGTTTGGTCACCAAAAAATGTGGTTCGCTGGAGAGAAGTAGGACACTTTGGAACCATCCGTGAGCCCGTTGTGCGAGCCACTGGCAACAGCGTCAGCGGCAGGAGCGGCCTGCATTGTGGACCCAGCCACGCCAAGCCGCCCAGCCTTGACTGGATAGCCGGGTTGTGCTGTAAATATCGGTCACCCGTCGCTGGCCCGACGTCGGCGCGCCCGTAAATTCGCAATTAATGCTGTCTGGCCTGGCCGTTCGCCACGGCGCCTCGCGGACGCTTTAATGTACGGCGAAGGCGGCGAAACTTGTGGCACGCGAAAACGATCGCCGTACCTGGCCGAGGACGGCTCGGTGGGGAGCCACATGCGTCACCACGCGTGCTCTGTGTGACGCTTCTCATCGTTGCTGTAGCTTTCAAGCGCATATTAAACATCAAAGAACGAATTACCTTAGTGACCCATATAGTCGCGTCCGCATTGATCTTTTTACCGCAACTGTACAGCCCGAAAATACAGATAAACGTGAACGACTACAACGTAACACAGCAAGTTTGAAAAGAGGACTGAAAATCAGTTACAATAAAACTAAAATGCACTAATTGTCATTTAAATCATAGAACCAGATGATTTCTTATCCTTTTCTGGAGCAGTTGAAAATATGTAATTTATGCATACCTGAAGCAATAAACCGTAGAACAAAAATGTTCTGAAATGCTTATGATAAATTTGTACTTCTTACTTTCCAAAATATGAGCGAGAGACTGCAGCTGTCCTCTTGTCTATTTAAAAAGAGGTAACTTAAATTTCCAATTGAGCAGAAAGTGCCAAATAGCTGAAGTGGCTCTAATCACTATGGGACTTAACATCTGAGGTCATCAGTCCCCTAGAATTAGAACTACTTAAACCTAACTAACCTAAGGACATCACACACATCCATGCCCGAGGCAGGATTCGAACCTGCGACCGTAGCAGCAGTCTGGTTCCGGACTGAAACGTCTAGAACCGTTCGGCCACAGGGGCTGGCGCAGAAAGTGCCACTTCGACGAATGAATGATTGGCATAAGACGAATTATTTCATACGAAAAATTAAATTAAAATGTGTTATCCTTCTACTACCAAAATCAATCGGCCGATTAAACACAAACCAATACAGCTAGTCACTTCACTAAACAGTCCCTCTGCTTCTAGTTTCGTCTCACTGAGTGTGACCGATAATATCTCCTAAAACACCCCTGGTAAGTCCCATTCATTAACAACGAAGTTTTTTTTTTAGTTCTTCTAGGATTCCAAGTCTTCTATTTACTTTCACTTTCCTCCCTGCGATCTTTCCTTCAATGGCTCGTTGTTGAGGGCCTATCTGATCAAAAGTTTCGGACACCCCAAAGTCTACATCTACATCTACATCTACAGCCATATTCCGCAAGCCACGTGACGGTGTGTGGCGGAGGGTACCCTGAGTACCTCTATCGTTTCTCCCTTCTAGTCCAGTCTCGTATTGTTCGTGGAAAGAAGGATTGTCGGTATGCCTCTGTGTGGGCTCTAATCTCTCTGATTTTATCCTCATGCTCTCTTCGCGAGATATACGTAGGAGGGAGCAATATACTGCTTGACTTCTCGGTGAAGGTATGTTCTCGAAACTTCAACAAATGCCCGTACCGAGCTACTGAGCGTCTCTCCTGCAGAGTCTTCCACTGGAGTTTATCTATCATCTCCGTAACGCTTTCGCGGTTACTAAATGATCCTGTATCGAAGCGCAATGCTCTCCGTTGGATCTTCTCTATCTCTTCTATCAACCCCATCTGGTACGGATCCCACACTGAGGAGCAGTATTCAAGCAGTGGGCGAACAAGTTCCTTCGCGTACTCTGTGTAAAATCGAACTGGTATCCCATCAGGTCCAGCGGCCTTTCCTCTTTTGGGCGATTTTAATTGTTTCTCTATCCCTCTGTCGTGTATTTCGATGTCTACCATTTTGTCATCTGTGCGACAATCTAGAGAAGGAACTACAGTGCAGTCTTCCTCTGTGAAACAGCTTTGGAAAAAGACATTTAGTATTTCGGCCTTTAGTCTGTCATCCTCTGTTTCAGTACCATTTTGGTCACAGAGTGTCTGGACATTTTGTTTTGATTCACCTACCGCTTTGACACAAGTCCAAAATTTCTTAGGATTTTCTGCCAAGTCAGTCATAGAACTTTACTTTCGAATTCACTGAACGCCTCTCGTGTAGCCCTCCTCACACTACATTTCCCTTCGCGGAATTTTTGTTTGTCTGCAAGGCTTTGGCTATGTTTATGTTTGCTGTGAAGTTCCCTTTGCTTCCGCAGTAGTTTTCTTACTCGGTTGTTGTACCACGGTAGCTCTTTTCCGTCTCTTACGATCTTGCTTGGCACATACTCATCTAACGCATATTGTACGATGGTTTTGAACTTTGTCCACTGATCCTCAACACTATCTGCACTTGAGCCGCCAGGTACTCTGAAATCTGCTTTTTGCCACTTTTGCTAAACAGAAAAATCTTCCTACCTTTTTTAATATTTCTATTTACGGCTGAAATCATCGATGCAGTAACCGCTTTATGATCGCTGATTCCCTGTTCTGCGTTAACTGCTTCAAATAGTTCGAGTCTATTTGTCATTAGATGGTCTAATACGTTATCGCCACGAGTCGGTTATCTGTTTAACTGCTCAAGGTAGTTTTCAGATAAAGCACTTAAAAAAAATTCACTGGATTCTTTGTCCCTGCCACCCGTTATGAACGTTTGAGTCTCCCAGTCTATATCCGGCAAATTAAAATCTCCACCCAGAACTATAACATGGTGGGGAAATCTACTCGAAATATTTTCCAAATTATCCTTCAGGTGCTCAGCCACAACAGCTGCAGAGCCAGAGGGCCTATAGAGACATCCAATTACCATGTCTGAGCCTGCTTTAACCGTGACCTTCACCCAAATTATTTCACATTTCGGATCTCCGTCAATTTCCTGGAATATGTGGAACTGACCACTAGATGACACCAAAGGCGGACCCACAGTATAAAACGGAGAGGAGAAAGAAGGAAGAAGGTGAGAGTTTAATGTCCCGTTGACAGCGAACACATGAGGGGCTTATTTCAATAGTGGTACAAGATCACTTTTCAAAAAAATGGAGTTATCCTCATGTACGTACTCACAAAGTTGTTTTTAATGTATTTGTAATGTGGGACAGCTCCAGCTTCGTCCTGCTGCCAGCAGAGAGCACCTCAATGCTGACACATTAGAGAAAGCAAGCAGGAATTTATTTCAGTAGTGGTACAAGTCCGTGTGCTTTTATACATTTCTAACATTCTGCGTGGTGTCTGTTTGTTCCATATCGTGTCTCCCTACCACTTTCGCGCAACGACGCCCTGAGCGTGTTTTTTAGGGAATTGACTAGTTTGAACCTGGGACCTGCTGCCAGACCATACAAGACATGTAGAATTCAGAAGAGTTCAGTGAGGCTAGCGATGATATAACCAAATACTTAATGATTTCAGCGTCAGCTCCACTGCACTCCCTGTAAAAAAATCTTAATACTAACTAAATTTAGTTGAAGGGGTTCAAGGCTTTCCTATTTTTAGTTAGCTGGTAAAATAACGTCGAAAAAGCAGTTAAGTTTGCCATTGGAAATTTTATTCTACTCACAAAACATTGTTTATAAATTGCACTATTGATAAAAGGAAATGTTTTAATACAGGATGGTAAAAACCAACTGCGTTCAACAAAAATGTGAACGAATATTCCCTGAATGGGTTTCCAAGTTCTACAATGGATCGAAGGATGACCTATGCCGTATCACATCTATAATCTAGGTTTAAATTAAGTTTCACAGAAGAGAAAAGTATCAGAATGGTCTACAGTGACCCTCAATTATCTTTAATTACTTATCTAACTTGTCGTAAATTACATTGGCTGATGTGGCTTCTCAATAACTATATAACAGAAAAATCATCGCGTTTCAGATTTTTACTTCAAGTGGCAAATGTGAACACCATGAGCTTTAATTGACGATCGACACTAGTATTATGCAAAAAGGGGGTGTAACAGATGAGACTTCTGCAGTTCTTCGTGAAGCTTTATGCGCTGTTATGCGGCATCGCGTGCGTTCATTACCTTGTCGGTGATCGTCAGGGGCGGCGGGCAGCACAGCTCCGTTCACCTCGCCGTCTCGGAAGCAACTCTCTCCTAACTTCTCCTTCCTACAATTTACCGAAGTTGGTTAAAAAAACTATCTGGCTGTGTTTTCATCTGACCAATCAGGGTCTCAATGTTAACCTTAAGCTCCGTCTACAAAAATTCTGTCCATCCAATGAGAAACGTTATACTTTTCGTGGTGGGGCAATGTTTTTAAAGTTTGCAACGTAACAGAGACGCGAAAAAGTCTCACGCTAAAACTTGCAGCTGGTGTGATCCTTTTAGTGTTAACGTAAGGTCTATACTGTTCTTCTGGAGGGCTCTAACTTTTAACATGGGCTGGGGGGTGGTCCTGACGTAACAGAGACGCGAAAAAGTCTCACGCTAAAACTTGGGGCTGGGGTAGCCCTTTTTGTGTTATCGTAAGATCTATATTGTTCTTCTGGAGGGCTCTAGCTTTTAACATGGGCTGGGGGGGGGGGGGGTCCTAGCGGTTAGCTGGAGACGTGGGTGTCCGTCCCTTATCGTAGGGCCTTCTACCTTAACACGGTTCTGCTCTCGGCTTCTGTTCTCGTTTCTCCCCTTGTGTGCTCCCTGCCGCCGTTGGATAAGCAGCTGCAGCAGCAAGTCGTATACTCCTAGCTCACTCATTTGTTACATAGTTTAATTCTTAATTTCTTTGGGTGTTTTTGGTACTTGCATTGTTTAATTCAAAAATTTTGGGCGTATTATAGTATTTGAGAGTTGTAGCATCGCGTTTTAGTACCTGAATAGTGTAAATTCGCGTAGTCTCCTTCCGCCGCCGAGCAGTGTGTCAGCAGTGCGCAAGTAGCAGCATTGCTGCATTTACTAGGCAATCTTGTATTTTAATAACAGTTTAAATTTTGTGTTTTTTTTTGCGCTCTCTGTAGATTAGTCCAGACGTTCTTTGCACAACAGTTTTTAGCATGGATAGGGACTGCAACTGCTGTGTTCGGATGCAGGCTGAGTTGGCATCCCTTCGCGCCCAGCTTCAGGCAGTGTTGGCTTCGGTCACACAGCTTGAGGCTGTTGTCAATGGGCATCACTGTGGGGGTCCGGATGGGGGTTTGTCGGGGACGGCCAGCTCGTCCCACGCATTCCCCGATCGGACTACGATTGCCCGGGATACTGCCCGCATTGAGGCTGATCCCTCACCTATGGTAGAGTGGGAGATCGTCTCAAGGTGTGGCAGGGGGTGAAAGACATTCCAGAGGGCTCAACGGAAGGCCTCTCCAGTTTGTCTGACGAACCGGTTTCAGGCTCTGTCTCAGGCTGATACTGATCTTTGGCCTGACATGGCTGCTTGTCCTGTTCCAGAGGTTGCCCCTCAGTCTGCAAGACCCGGCGGTCGCAGAGGGTGGGCTTACTGGTAGTTGGGAGCTCCAACGTCAGGCGTGTAATGGGACCCCTTAGGGATATGGCAGCAAGAGAGGGGAAGAAAACCAATGTGCACTCCGTGTGCATACTGGGGGGAGTCATTCCAGTTGTGGAAAGGGTCCTTCCGGATGCCATGAAGGGTACAGGGTGCACCCATCTGCAGGTGGTCGCTCATGTCGGCACCAATGATGTGTGTCGCTATGGATCGGAAGAAATCCTCTCTGGCTTCCGGCGGCTATCTGATTTGGTGAAGACTGACAGCGGGATGAAAGCAGAGCTCACCATCTGCAGCATCGTCGACAGAACTGACTGCGGACCTTTGGTACAGAGCCGAGTGGAGGGTCTGAATCAGAGGATGAGACGGTTCTGCGACCGTGTGGGCTGCAGATTCCTCGACTTGCGCCACAGGGTGGTGGGGTTTCGGGTTCCGCTGTATAGGTCATGAGTCCACTACGCGCAACAAGCGGCTAAACGGGTGGCGTGGGCTTGGCGGTTTTTTAGGTTAGATGGCCTTGGGCAAGTACAGAAAGGGCAACAGCCTCAACGGGTGCGGGGCAAAGTCAGGACATGCGGGGACCAAGCAGCAATCGGTATTGTAATTGTAAACTGTCGAAGCTGCGTTGGTAAAGTACCGGAACTTCAAGCGCTGATAGAAAGCACCGAAGCTGAAATCGTTATAGGTACAGAAAGCTGGCTGAAGCCAGAGATAAATTCTGCCGAATTTTTTACAAACGTACAGACGGTGTTTAGAAAGGATAGATTGCATGCAACCGGTGGTGGAGTGTTTGTCGCTGTTAGTAGCAGTTTATCCTGTAGTGAAGTAGAAGTGGATAGTTCCTGTGAATTATTATGGGTGGAGGTTACACTCAACAACCGAGCTAGGTTAATAATTGGCTCCTTTTACCGACCTCCCGACTCAGCAGCATTAGTGGCAGAACAACTGAGAGAAAATTTGGAATACATTTCACATAAATTTTCTCAGCATGTTATAGTCTTAGGTGGAGATTTAAATTTACCAGATATAGACTGGGACACTCAGATGTTTAGGACGGGTGGTAGGGACAGAGCATTGAGTGACATTATACTGAGTGCACTATCCGAAAATTACCTCGAGCAATTAAACAGAGAACCGACTCGTGGAGATAACATCTTGGACCTACTGATAACAAACAGACACAAACTTTTCGACTCTGTATGTGCAGAACAGGGAATCAGTGATCATAAGGCCGTTGCAGCATCCCTGAATATGGAAGTTAATAGGAATATAAAAAAAGGGAGGAAGGTTTATCTGTTTAACAAGAGTAATAGAAGGCAGATTTCAGACTACCTAACAGATCAAAACGAAAATTTCTGTTCCGACACTGACAATGTTGAGTGTTTATGGAAAAAGTTCAAGGCAATCGTAAAATGCGTTTTAGACAGGTACGTGCCGAGTAAAACTGTGAGGGACGGGAAAAACCCACCGTGGTACAACAACAAAGTTAGGAAACTACTGCGAAAGCAAAGAGAGCTTCACTCCAAGTTTAAACGCAGCCAAAACCTCTCAGACAAACAGAAGCTAAACGATGGCAAAGTTAGCGTAAGGAGGGCTATGCGTGAAGCGTTCAGTGAATTCGAAAGTAAAATTCTATGTACCGACTTGACAGAAAATCCTCGGAAGTTCTGGTCTTACGTTAAATCAGTAAGTGGCTCGAAACAGCATATCCAGACACTCCGGGATGATGATGGCATTGAAACAGAGGATGACACGCGTAAAGCTGAAATACTAAACACCTTTTTCCAAAGCTGTTTCACAGAGGAAGACCGCACTGCAGTTCCTTCTCTAAATCCTCGCACAAACGAAAGAATGGCTGACATCGAAATAAGTGTCCAAGGAATAGAAAAGCAACTGGAATCGCTCAACAGAGGAAAGTCCACTGGACCTGACGGGATACCATTCCGATTCTACACAGAGTACGCGAAAGAACTTGCCACCCTTCTAACAGCCGTGTACCGCAAGTCTCTAGAGGAACGGAAGGTTCCAACTGATTGGAAAAGAGCACAGGTAGTCCAGTCTTCAAGAAGGGTCGTCGAGCAGATGCACAAAACTATAGACCTATATCTCTGACGTCGATCTGTTGTAGAATTTTAGAACATGTTTTTTGCTCGAGTATCATGTCGTTTTTGGAAACCCAGAATCTACTATGTAGGAATCAACATGGATTCCGGAAACAGCGATCGTGTGAGACCCAACTCGCTTTATTTGTTCATGAGACCCAGAAAATATTAGATACAGGCTCCCAGGTAGATGCTATTTTTCTTGACTTCCGGAAGGCGTTCGGTACAGGTCCGCACTGTCGCCTGATAAACAAAGTAAGAGCCTACGGAATATCAGACCAGCTGTGTGGCTGGATTGAAGAGTTTTTAGCAAACAGAACACAGCATGTTGTTATCAATGGAGAGACGTCTACAGACGTTAAAGTAACCTCTGGCGTGCCACAGGGGAGTGTTATGGGACCGTTGCATATCACAATATATATAAATGACCTAGTAGATAGTGTCGGAAGTTCCATGCGGCTTTTCGCGGATGATGCTGTAGTATACAGAGAAGTTGCAGCATCAGAAAATTGTAGCGAAATGCAGGAAGATCTGCAGCGGATAGGCACTTGGTGCAGGGAGTGGCAACTGACCCTTAACATAGACAAATGTAATGTATTGCGAATACATAGAAAGAAGGATCCTTTATTGTATGATTATATGATAGCGGAACAAACACTGGTAGCAGTTACTTCTGTAAAATATCTGGTAGTATGCGTGCGGAACGATTTGAAGTGGAATAATCATATAAAATTAATTGTTGGTAAGGCGGGTACCAGGTTAAGATTCATTGGGAGAGTCCTTAGAAAATGTAGTCCATCAACAAAGGAGGTGGCTTACAAAACACTTGTTCGACCTATACTTGAGTATTGCTCATCAGTGTGGGATCCGTACCAGATCGGGTTGACGGAGGAGATAGAGAAGATCCAAAGAAGAGCGTCGCGTTTCGTCACAGGGTTATTTGGTAACCGTGATAGCGTTACGGAGATGTTTAACAAACTCAAGTGGCAGACTCTGCAAGAGAGGCGCTCTGCATCGCGGTGTAGCTTGCTGTCCAGGTTTCGAGAGGGTGCGTTTCTGGATGAGGTATCGAATATATTGCTTCCCCCTACTTATACCTCTCGAGGAGATCACGAATGTAAAATTAGAGAGATTAGAGCGCGCGCGGAGGCTTTCAGACAGTCGTTCTTCCCGCGAACCATACGCGACTGGAACAGGAAAGGGAGGTAATGACAGTGGCACGTAAAGTGCCCTCCGCCACACACCGTTGGGTGGCTAGCGGAGTATAAATGTAGATGTAGATGTAGATGTAGAACTGCGTCTGCCTCACGGTGGGAAGTTATGACATGCATTTAGGCATTCTTGTGTTAGTCTGCGGTATTCCATTTGCTCACTCGTTACTCGTATTACTTTGGTTAATTTAATGTCACGATTTATTCGGAGCTATGTGACATACTACTGGATTTGCTTATCATGTCAGGGTTTTCATGGAAGGTGTTGGATTTGCCTGACACCATACACATTGCAGCATGTTACTATTTCTTGCGAAGATGATGGATTCAGGAGCATTGTCAAGTGACTGTGATACAATTGATGATCCAGATTTTCAAACGATTGTAGGTAAAAAGAATTTACTTACTTTTATCTCAGCATTATAGATATATTGTTCCAAAAAAGGAATATGCGAGAATGAAGGTCATGTTGACCATAACAATGGAAAATAAGGGTGTCCATCTTAATGTATTTCACATATACATATGTTTTCAGTCATCTGGTGCTGTATAAATCATAACTTGTGTTACTTTTTATCTAGATACCAATACCGATGACGATGAAACTTCCAATGAAAGAGCAAAAAATGACGAAACAGGAGACACTGTTGCTGATGCCTATGCGAACGGTGCAGCCGCAAATATGCAGACAAAAAGGAAGCGTACTCGAAGCGAGAAGGGTGCAAGGAAAATGGACACATATGAAAAGCATATCCGAAAGAAAAAAAGGAACACTGGGGAGTTAAACGCCACAGCAACTGGTAAAATAATTCCTCCAAAATCATTTCCCAGTGTGGACTGCAGGTGTGCGCGTAAATGTTTCAATATAATTTCAGAGGACGAGGACGACGTTATTTGACAATTTCTGGGCTATGGGTGACATTAATCGGTAAAATAGTTATCTGAATGGTTTATGCACGTATCATTCAGTTAACCGCCGACAGCCAAGAGATGGTCGAGGTTCTCAGAAAAGCTGTATTTATGAATATCGATTACATGTGAACGGAAACTGTACAATAGTATGCAAGAAGTTTTTCTTGAATACTTTTGACATTTCTAATGGAAGACTCTCTAGGCTTTTAACAAAAAACAACGAAGAAACTACACCTCACCTTGATGGACGGGGAAAACATCAGAACAAATTATCTGAACCGGAAGGTCTGATCAATGATGTAAAGCAACACATCAAAGGGTTTCCAGTTTCCGAGAGCCATTATTCAAGGAAGGATAAGCCCCACGAAAGGTTTTTAAAACATGAGCTCTGTGTGGCCAAAATGTATGATTTGTACAAAGGTAAATGCATATCTCAGAATAAAGAAATTGTGGGGGAGCACATCTACCGAAAAATCTTTAACAAAAACTTAAACCTGTTATTTCGACCACCCAGTAAAGACACTTGCTCTTTTTGTGAGAAATTGACCTTTGAAATGGACGCTGCTACCAATGCAGAAGAAAAAAGGAAGCTTCAAAATGAAAAGGAGTTTCATCTCAGGAGGGCTGAAGGTGCAAGAACAGCAATGGCTACAGACACAGCATGTAGTGAAGAGGCAGATTCCAAGGTGTTCGTGTTTACCTTTGACCTGCAAAAAGCACTTGCATTTCCTAAACTGTCAACATCGATATCGTATTACAAAAGAAACATTTACGTGTATAATTTTTGGTTGCCACAATTCAACTGAAAGCAAATCCATTTGTATTTTTGGGATGAAACATCTGGATCAAGGGATTCACAGGAAATTGGTACCTGTTTATTGAAACATATTGAAAAGTGTGTCAATTCTCAAAAATAGGTAGTTGCGTACAGTGACATGAGTGGTGGGCAAAACAGCAACATAAACATTGCCCTAACACTAATGAAAGGGACACATTAACAGGTTTATATACAATGTTCAATTTATTTTATTTCAATAGTGGCACAGCTCCATTACCTCCACTTTTCTGGCTATAATGCTGCTGAAACTAATGATCCAAATAAATAGAAAGAAAGGTTAATATTTTGCAACAAGCCAGTACTTGAATATTTGTGGTATCTCAACTGTAGATTTTTCAGCGCTCATTTAACTTTAGGACTCTTTATCTCAGAATGAACAAAAATGGACTTGTACCACTATTGAAATAAGCCCTTCATATTAGACACAGAGGACAAGCACGGATGACGAAAGGATGGGGAAGGAAATGGGGCGTGCCCTTTCAAACAAACCATTCCATCATTTGACTACAGTGATTTAGGATACAACGGGAAACCTAAATCAGCGTGGCCGGACGTACATTTCAGGCGACGTCCTCCTCTCTCGGTAGGAGGTAGGGGGTGCTCGGTGTCAGTAGAGAAGCAATAAGAGCAGAAGGGGCTCGTTGAATTCGAACGTGGACTCGTCGCTGGATTTCACCTGAGTAACATATCCATCAGGTACGTCTTAATCCTTCTGATGCGGTTATTCTGAAGAGATCTTATTTGTTAATGGACAGAATCCGTTGAACACTGTGAAGAGTTCTGGCAAAAAACTCGCACGAAAACAGAGGAATGAATCACTCGTGAGTTATAAAGTGCTACCAACAGTCCAGCTAGCGCAATGACTGTCCATAGGGAGTTAAAAAGAATGGGGTACAAGGGTACAATGGTCGAACTGCTGTTTGTAAGCCACAACTTCCTGTAATAAGTGCTAAGCGACCCTTAGAAGTGGTGTAAACGTCGATACCACCAGACTGTGGATGACTGCAAACAAATGATTTGGAGTGATGAATCACGCTACACCTGTGGCAATCCAAAGGAAGGATTTGAGTATGGCGAATGCCCGGAGAACGTTACCTTCCGTCACATGCAGTGCTAACGATGAAGTACGAGAGAGGTGGTGTGGCCGTACAGGTGTGTTTGCCGTAGTTAGAATGTAGTCACCTTGTTGAGCTCAAGAAAACGGTAAATGTGGAATGATATGAACACATTTCACAGAACTGGGCACTGCATACAGTAGAGGAACAATTTGGGAAGGATGACTGCATCAGCAGGACAATGCAGAAAGTGCTAAAGTAGCCTCTATGAGGCGAGCTCTGTGGACAGTAACATTCCTGAAATGCACTGGTCCGCCCAGAGCACCGACCTGAACCCACTGGAACAGCTTTGGGATGACTCAGAACGCTGACTTCGCCCCAGACACCGGCATCACTACCTTCTCTGGTTTCGGCTCTCAAGCTGCCGCTCCCCCACTGACTTTCAGACACTTACTCAAAGGGTCCCCAGAGAGTTCACGCCATCATAAAGGTGAAGGGTGGACACAGTTTGTATAAATGTCCACAAATAGGTGTCTGGATACTTTTGATTGGGTAGTGCATCGCAGCCGTCTTCCTCAATCGTATAATTTGCATCAGTTTTCTTCCCCCCCCCCCCCCCCCCCATCCCACTAAGTACTTCCGCTTTTCTCGTTCTATCAATGCATTTCTCTTTTAGCATTTTTCTTCTCAACCACATTTCAAAACCAAAGTGTCCGGTACACCAGTCCAGTCTATCGCTTGCCTTTTTCCAACCGGCAAAACATATCAAAAAATATCCCTGTTAAGTTTTGGCATTCTGTGTCCTATCATCTTCACGCGTCCAGTAGCTTCTTGACTTCCTTGTTTCAATTTTTGTTTCCAGTCTTCTGAGTAAGAGGCTACACATGCTTTTCGTAATGTGACGCACGAAGTTAATCGACCTGTAATCTCCGATTTTGTACCGTATCGACCGTACTTAGTCAAAAAATATGTCTGAGCGGAAGTCAGTTGCAACGGAGCCACCCACAGGTGGGTGAGAATTTTATGGATTCCAATGCAAAACATGGCTGACTGGCAATGTGAAGCGGAACCAGCTGGGTGCGGTAGACCAGCAGTCAACGCTGCAGTGTGGTAGCAGAAGCATGGAAGGTTTTCCCCATTTGCCACCATGGTGGTGGTGGTAAGTTCCTATGGCACCAAACTGCTGAGGCCATCGGTCCCTAGGCTTACACACTACTTAATATAACTTAAACTAACAACACACACATCCATGCCAGAGGGAGAACTCGAACCTCCGACGGTGGGAACCGCTCGAGGCGTGGCAAGACGCCCTAGACCGCGCGGCTACACTGTGCGGTCGAAGTGTTTAGAGTACACGCATTTAAGCCCTAAATGAACATAGTCTGAGTGTATAAGCACTCAGCCATTCGTGTACTAAATGATTCTTGTATCAGTATGACAGCCTACACCACGAGCCCTTGACACCTGAAATGACATGCCGAAATGCAGTACGGGATCCGCTGTTCGACTATGAGACAGGGCAGCCCGCCCTGTGTCACAAGGGAGCCACCCCCTCACTGGAGGAAGTTCATGGCCTTCATCAGCTGTGCCGCAGCACTGTCATCAAGGTCGCAGCCATATAAGTCGCTGACAGTGCCATATGAGTGACGTCACACTGCGTCCCACACACTGCGCTTTTAGTAGTGCCAGACGTCTATTGCTTCACATGAGAGGCAACTGGATGCCTCCACCAAGCTGTTTCTGATATACTATCGCCGAGGGCCAGAATAAAGAAATTAACTGAAGAAATCTATTGTCGTCCTGAGGCGTCATTTCACTCTCCACAGGTCATTCAACACTTTACTTTCTTGGGCACTGAATTTCTTTGGTAAAGAGACAAAAAAAGTTTCAGCTAGATCTTCAGGCCGAAAGGTCCCATCAAGTATCCTACTGATGAGGTTGGTTCATCTACATACATACTCCACAATCCACCATACGGTGCGTGGCGGAGGGTACCTCGAACCACAACTATCATCTTCTCTCCCTGTTCCACTCCCAAACAGAACGAGGGAAAAATGACTGCCTATATGCCTCTGTGCGAGCCCTAATCTCTCTTATCTTATCTTTGTGGTGTTTCCGCGATATGTAAGTTGGCGGCAGTAAAATTGTACTGCAGTCAGCCTCAAATGCTGGTTCTCTAAATTTCTTCAGTAGCCATTCACGAAAAGAACGCCTCCTTTCCTCTAGAGACTCCCACCCGAGTTCCTGAAGCATTTCCGTAACACTCGCTTGATGATCAAACCTACTAGTAACAAATCTAATAGCCCGCCTCTGAATTGCTTCTATGTCCTCCCTCAATCCGACCTGATAGGGATCCCAAACACTATAGCAGTACTCAAGAATAGGCCGTATTAGTGTTTTATAAGCGGTCTCCTTCACAGATAAACCACATCTTCCCAAAATTCCACCAACGAACCGAAGACGACTATCCGCCTTCCCCACAACTGCCATTACATGCTCGTCACACTTCATATCGCTCTGCAATGTTACATCTAAATATTTAATCGACGTGACTGTCAAGCGCTACACTACTAATGGAATATTCAAACGTTATAGGATTCTTTTTCCTATTCATCTGCATTAATTTACATTTATCTATATTTAGAGTTAGCTGCCATTCTTTACACCAATCAGAAATCCTGTCCAAGTCATCCTGTATCCTCCTACAGTCACTCAACGACGACACCTTCCCGTACACCACAGTTAGTCTAGATGCTGTTTTATTTCCCAAAGGCTTTAGAGATTCAGTTCGTGTTTTATCACAGCCCGTTGCTTTCCACCCTTATCAGATCCTTATCTGCCTTCTCCATTTCACATTCCAATATCTTTTCTCCACAATACATATCGTCAGATTAAAATTCATGCTCTAGTCTCGTTTCTGTATAATCTCCTCGGGTTACACATAATCCTTCAAAATACTCCTTCAATACATGTTTTTAGGCCTGTGTACTTAGCCGGCCGCTGTGGACGAGCGGCTCTAGGCGCTTCAGTCCGGAACCACGCTGCTGCTACGGTCGCAGGTTGGAATCCTGCCTCGGGCATGGATGTGTGTGATGTCCTTAAGTTAGTTAGGTTTAAGTAGTTCTAAGTCTAGGGAACTGATGATCTCAGATGTTAAGTCCCATAGTGCTTAGAGCCATTTGAATTCTTGAACCTTTGTACTTATCGGTAAAAAGGGAACCCTTATTGTATCACTTTGTTGTCCGTCTGTCGTCTATCCGACTGTTAATACCTCTTCTTCTCAGAAGTCGGTAGCGGTATTAAATAGAAATGTATGTCACACATACTAAGGGTCACCACTCCCGTAATGATATGAATAATTTGAGCTTCTAAGGTAATACAGTCAAAAGACAAGGCCACATATGTCACAAATTTTGATATTCGCCAATTCACTCAAGAAATCCTATAGATAAACTATCCATATGGTGGTCTAGCATTGAAATGCTTGCCTGGAAACCGAAATGTCGTAAGATGAAATCTCGGACATACCATGGATTTTTCGGTCTTTAATTAAACCTAGACTTCACTTCTCGACCAGGAATCGTCAGAAACAACGCTTTTTTCGAAATCCACGTTAAACTGCAGATCCCCTTTCCCTGGTTGAATAGTTGGGTTAGGTTATGTACATTTAAGCCACCTGTGTGGCGTCCCTTCAGTCTGGAACCGCGCGACCGCTACGGTCGCAGGTTCGAATCCTGCCTCGGGCATGGATGTGTGTGATGTCGTTAGGTTAGTTAGGTTTAAGTAGTTCTAAGTTCTAGGGGACTGATGACCTCAGATGTTAAGTCCCATAGTGCTCAGAGCCATTTTGTGGCGTCCAATAGAAAGACTTGCAGCAGGCCTGTGAGCTATACGAAATTATTATTAACATCGTCTAAAATATAAGTTTGTACGAAAATCTCGGAGCGCGAGTCCTATTCGAGCCTGTCTAGTTTTTTCACTTCCCTCTGACTTGTCTAGGATCTACGAGCTCGAGAAAAGGATTTCCATGCTGGAGAGGGACAGACTGCCAAGAGAACCGTTCCAGCAGCCTTCGCCAAGTGGTAGCAACAGATTTCCTGAACGGTCGTGGTCTTAGAGACGCCGCTGTAGACACCTAAGGGAGCAAAACGATTTAGGCGTATTTGGTAAACTTCCTAGACATGTTGGTTGCCGGTGAAATAAAGTGGAAGCGAAAAGAAGAATGGATAAATCAAATACTGGCATCTTAAAAGCTGATTTTACGCTCCAGGGAAGAAAAGACATGCAGACACTGAGATTCCCCCCACCCCCCCTCCCTCCCTCCCATAGAATCGTCCACTGGAAACACGAGGGCATTCTCGGACCTTCTTCTGGACAATTCTGTACTATTGGCAATGAATACGAGCTGACAACTCTGCAGACACATGTCATACGGTGAATTAGAGCCGCTCATTCCAGTGACTGAATCGTTCTTGGGTTAGGCCCTGCATAGACACAGTTAGGTTCTTTCTTCCGCGGCAACAACAAATACAAAAAGTGCGGATGTGCGATTTAAATTTTGCGAGAAGCTTCCTTATACTCAAAACTGTGTGTTTTAGCGTAATATTTTCTATTATTGTTTGATTACATCACCACTGTTACTAAAATCAGAGAAATTTTTTTTCCTATGTCAGTTTCTTATCCAGTTTTCTTCTCTTTCGAAACATCCAGCAAATGCTAATGCTATTGCAAACCAAACTTTGGCTTTTTATAGCTGTGGTGGGTACGAGTGCATAGTGCAGGATTTGTTTGTGCTTCGGAGTTTCTGTTTCACAGCTTGAGCTTCGGGTTAGAGCAGAGCTGTCCAGCATTTTAGTGTATATGGGCTACAGTGATACAAGACGAGTATTTTTGGGCTGCAGACATGTACTTAACATTAAAAATTACGGATGAAAACCAGAATGGATCAGGAAAAGAATAGCATTGTGTGGCGATAGTTTGAAATAACAAATTTTCAATTTATCATAACTTTGCATACTTGATTTGGGCAGCACGCGGCTCGCATGATGTGGGTTCGACACCCCTAAGCTAGGGGGTTTGCAGCTTGTGAGTGGTTGGTTTTACCACGAATGACTTGCTCTCTGCTGGTTATGTTGACTGCTGCTCCACGCTGCTATATCAGTGGTACTAAAAGCGTATTTCCTTTCCTTTTTACCGGATTGTCTTGACAATTGACGAGGTGCGACAATAAAGTAATGAGACTGATGTGAAAAAAAATATTGTTTACCATCTTAGTCGAGTTTACTGTTGTCTCCTTCAAAGTAGTTCCCTTCTGATTGCACACGTTTGATGGTAACATTTCTGGGACTCGTCTTCTGTAATATCCTCCAAGACACTAGTCACAGCTTTTTGGACATCTCGTGTTGTTTGAAAATGGTGTCCCTTGACCGCCGTTTTGACTCTTGGAAATAGAACAAAGTCGCACGGAGCGATATCTGGTGAATAAGGTGGCTGTGGTGGTACTGAAATTTGTTTTGAGGTTAAAAATTGCTGTACTGACAAAGCAGTATGGGATGGCGCATTATCGTGATGCAGAATCCAATTATCAGCTATGTTATTACTAGACGAACCGTTTCTCGATTGATGTTCAGTTCTTCTGCAATCATTTTCACGGATAATCTTCGATCAGATCATACGAGTTCACGCGCCCTGGCCAAGTTGACATCCGTCCTTGAGGTTGATGGTCGTCCACTGCAGTCTTCAACATTCGTTCTGCTTTCCCTAAACATTTTATGCCAATGAAAAACTTGAGCTCTTGGCATAACCTTCTCTCCAAAAGCCTTCTGAAGCTTACTGTAAGTTGTCGTCGCGTTTTCACCCAATTTAACGCAAAAATAAATGGTATACTGTTGTGCAATATCACGCGGTTCCATTTCCGTGACGGGAGACACAAACACGTGTTAACTTATTACAGCACAACTCACGACTGAGCAGTTGCAGCGATGTGCCGCTTGGACTAGAAGTAGCTTATAGACCAAGGTCAAAGATATTGTGCCTACGCAAGCCTGCAGGGTTGCCACATCTTGCAAAGAAAATCAGTGTCATTACTTTATTGTCGTACCTCGTATGTTTTGCACCAGAAACACTTCAGCTAAAGTGTTCTTCATATTTCTCTATTTGTTCTACACTTAACTGAAAGAAGATGAAGTACTATATCGCAATGTTTTTACATATTTGTGCAATTAGTACATAATTATGTGGTTTTCAGGCATATCGCTTCTTGGCAAGAGTTTCTAGTTGTTGCCTTTAGAATGGTTGTTGACTCATAGAACAAAACATCACCTGTGATACTTCCAAGTATCTTCCGGTCTGGTTGCAGCTAAATTACACAGGGTGTGCCAGGAGGGAAGGTCAATGTCCAGGCATATGGCAGGAACGATCATTTGAACCGAAAAGGGCTGGTATGAGCTTTAAAATGTGTGCCTTAAGAGCTAAGAGCACTTCTTCGCCTTTCATACTTTGAAACAAATATATTCTACTGCACTCTCTTTGCTTTCCATATTTTGAGAGGAGGTGGTATGGACCAAAACAACAAAAAAAGTCTAATAAACATGGGCTCTAAAATGGATACCTTAAGACAATGAGCATTTGTTTAGTAAAATAGATGTGTTTCACAGCACTAAAGATGAACAAGTGCACACAGCTCCCAAGGTATGCACTTTAGAGTTCATGTTCACTGGTAATTTTTTATTGTTGTGGTCGATACTACCACCTCTCAAAATGTGGAAAGCAAACACCTTACTGTAGAAGAGATGTGTTTCACTACATCCACAACGAAACAGGTCCTAAGGTAGACACTTTTGAGCCCATGTTTACTAACCTTCTTTTTCGGTTGAGCATTCCTGCAATATCCCTGAGTATTGAGTATTCCTCCTGGGACACTCGGTATATCATCTATAGGAAACGAGGAAGAGGAAAACAGAAGAAATCGGTTTTATATAAATAAGTTTCCTATTTGAGAGGGTACAACAAATGGGAAATAAATACGAATGAGAAATATGGGAAAATCTGGTAGTAATGAACGCATAAACTTTCTCGGAATGATATTGTTTTTTGAAGGTTGCTTCGGACCATTCTTGACACTAAACTATACTAGACGGCTTACTTAAAAGAATTCTAAATCTTGATGGCATAAGAATATTCGTTTGTTGGTGTTTTTAAATATTCCTTTCCACTCTTTGCATATTGGTCTCTAAATTTTTAAAGGGTTGGAGCGGACAAGGAATTTTAATGTGTAAAACAGTTCTAATTCGGTCGTAAACGGCAATAAACTTGAATCTTCCCATTAGCTCACCTAGTCTGTCAAAGAATCTGTCATCTTGTTCTCTCCTGAAACCTGTTGCTCGCTGCAAACTCGTAAATTCAAATGTCCTCGGCCATAAGTCTACATCTTTTTTCATAAAACCGTATTAAAACTCTTTACTTGCTTTTACTTTTGTATTGTTGAACCAATGTTTTATTTTCAGTTGCTGTGCGTATTTGTACACTCGGCTTAAGAGCTTATTTTTACTAAAAGGCATAAGCTGGCTATCTAAAATTTTAACATTATCACACAAATTATTTCGTGTTAGTCACCGAATTTCCTCGAAAAAATACCTATTTTTCCCTCAAACGAGTTTCTTTGCTTCCCTGCAATATTTTATTTCTGTCGCCTCATCCACTTCTGGGAACTGAATATTTCTGGATCGTTTCCTGATTGTCGTTTCGAGGAGGTGATGGGACACCCAACTGGTTATAACAACTGACTATGGTAGCGTCTGACAACCAACTAACACAAATAACGTACCGTATATCAAAGATATATAAACGAAGCTTCTCAAAATTTGTGTATATATTTACCTAAATACTGTTTTTTTGCGTTTCTGGTATTAAATATGGTATCTGTTGGTTTTAAATTGTTAATAATTGGTGCTATATTATTAATTTCTGTTTAAGTACCTTTCTGCTTAAATGCCTTTTTACATAAATTTTTTGTAGTTCTGTCTCTGTCGTCTCATTGGTTTGGACCGAGAATTTTCATTCAGTAAATACTGAGGTGAATAGAAGGCATATAAGATACAATTCTTTTGACTGTTTGATTACTTAATCACTTGCTTTTTTCCAAGTATATGGCCTACTTTCACATGTCGGAAGTATTTTTTTGCGATATACATTTGTCATCATTCGTTACTTTTCTTGGAATTTCTTTAATTAATATATTTTCATAATATCAATCATCCTTGCGGATACAGTATATCGGACTGAATTTATTTTGAGGATCTCTTGTTACCTTTCCATATAATTTCTTCCATTCCCACCGCCACTGAGAGTTTCGGTCTTCTGATAAAAGCACAAATTTTACTTTTCAGAAAACGGCTTTTCACTAACGTGGTCGAAAACCGGAACTAAAAGCTACTTACTGGTACTCAATCAAAAGCAAATATCGGAACGGCAACAACAGTAGCGACAGGTGATAACAGAATGCAGTGAACAACAATGATTTAACAATGACAAAACGGTCGAATGTTTCCACTCAGAGCTGAATGCGGCGTACAGCGCCGTCTACTGTTTTCATGCGGTTGCTCCCGCAGATACGTAAAGCTGCAAGCGAATGAGTCAATTGCTTCCGAACAACCGACAGAATACGTTCTTTCCATTCGATGGTTCCCACCACTAATTTTAATAAGTCTACCTTTTTCTTCCGCTGTCTTTATATTATATTCATCCCATTTATTTCCTGACCTCTCCGTCTTTGCCTATTAAAGAAAAAAATTGTAAAATCTCGAATGTATCGCTGTGGCAGTTCAAGATTCTCATTATTCCTACTTCAGCTAGACATTACCACAGCTCACAATTTATATAACAATATCAGTTGTGGCTAAAGATACAACGAAAATGTAATGTTACTTACTTATAATAAAAAAAGAACACACTAAACTTTAAATGCGAACATTTTAAGTTAGGCTTTACTGTGACTATTACTGACATTAAATGAAACAACACGTTTACTGTTACCAGCCACTGTTTATTTATCTCCACGACGCGTTTCAAAGGTTTAAACCTCCATCATCAGGTGGATTTACATTTGATAATATGACATTTATGTGTGTGTGTTGTGTTACGATTTTTTGGAGGAATTTGTGGCACCGTCTAGTGGAGAATAAAACACTATTTCAGAACATGGTTTTGGGTTTCTTTTGTCAAAACATTAAACGTGTATCTAATGGTAAATATAAAAAAAGTAAAATAAAGTTCCTCCAGTGGTCACAGGTTCCTTTCACTGTCGTAACGCATCACATGTATACTGTCATATTTTGTACACAAATATGGAGTCGGAAACTATTGGGTGCATGGATCGTATAGCAAAAGAGAAAAAATTGTCACAAAGTACAAAGAATATACGTCCTAACAACATCATTACAGAATAAATTTTTTAAAGGATTTGTAGGTGTTGTTTGAGGTATTGGATACATTCGTTGGAATAAATACTTCAGGTGGTATATAAATCCGATTTTGACAAGTAAAAATAGCTTAAACATTCATACTCATTTATGCAATCATTTGAAGTGTTACAGACTTTAAGTACAATAATCATATTGGCTACAGCGGTAAAATTATACACAAATTTTACCACTGTAGCCACCATGTTGAATAATGTTTTTCGTGCGCCACAGGACATCGTATTACGACTCAAACTGTCGCAGTAGGCTGCATGATACGCAACTTCACTCCCGACTTCAATGGTGAGGTCCATATTTGCAACAACAACTCCATGCGGTGCAGTACGGATGGGCCCGACAACATGTCGAATGGATCGCTCAGGATTCGCATCACGTTCTCTTCGCCAATGAGTGTCGCATGTGCATTCAACCAGACAATCGTCGGAGACTTGGTTGGGGACAATCCGGTCAGGTTGATTGCCTTAGACACACTGTCCAACGAGTGCAGCAAGGTGGAGGTTCTCTGCTGTTTTGGAGTGGCATTATGTGGGGCCGACGCACGCCTCTGGTGGTCGTGAAAGGCGCCGTAACGCCTGTACGATACGTGAATGCCATCCTCTGACCGATAGTACAACCATATCGGCAGCATATTGGCGAGGCATTAGTCTTCATGGAAGACAATTCGTGCACATCTTGTGGATGACTTCCTTCAGGATAACGACATCGCTCGACTAGAGTGGCCAGCATGTTCTCCAGACATGAAAGCTATCGAACATTCCCGGGAGAGATTAAAAAGGGCTGTTTATGGACGACGTGACCCATGAACCACTCTGAGGGATCTACACCGAATCGCCGTTTAGGAGTGGGACAATCTGGACCAACAGTGCCTTGATGAACTTCTGGATAGTACGCCAGGACGAATACAGGCATGCATCAATGCAAGAGGACGTGCTACTGGGTATTAGAGGTACCGGGGTGCACAGCAATCTGGACCACCACCTCTGAAGGTCTCGCTGTATGGTGGTACAACATGCAATGGTTTTCATGAGCAGATGTTTATGTTGATATCTGTTCCAATTTTCTGTATAGGTTCCGGGACTCTCGGAACCGAGGTGATGCAAAACTTTTCTTGATGTGTGTACATGAACTGCTCTGCAATCTTTCTCAAGGAATTTTGAAGGAACTGTTCAGTAAAAAACTATGCATCTCGCCCGTAAGTCGCTTATAAGGCACACTGAGTTGTGCATTCAAGAAAGCGGGGCACTCTGTGTTGTCGAAAGCAGGTATCATGAGTACTGTGGTTGTTGTAGAATTACTTGGTTTATGGTATGTTGGTTGATTTGGATGAAGGGACCAGAGAGCGAGGTCGTCGGTCCCATCGGGGTAGGGAAGGATGGGGAACGAAGTCAGCTGTGCCCTTTCAAAAGAACCATCCTGGTATTTGTCTGAAGCGATTTAAGGAAATTACGGAAAATCTAAATCAGGATAGGTTCATGCAGGTTTGTACTCTCATCCTGCCGAATGCGAGTCCAGTGTGCTAACCACTGTGCCACTTCCCTAGATATAATGTTTCTAATTTAATACATCACCCAGTTACAAGTATGGTTTAAGAAAGTTTATATAAAACAAATACTTTATCAAAGCCATCTTCACATGACTCTGAACAGATTTTCTTGCTTACCTGCTGGAGCCCTGTTTTGTAGTCATTAGAGATTTTGTGCACAAAGATAAAAAGTTTTTCAAATTCGATAAACTTTATCCCTTTTTATCTTCACAGATATGTACATGAAATGATTTTAGAGTTAATGAAACATTAAATGCGGCGAGTACTTACGTGGCGTAGATTTCTGTGCTATGACTTCCTCGCAATTTTTATCATACACTTTAAAGTTTCCAAATTTTGACATGTGTACTACGTAAGTGCTGTTAAATTCTCGAGAAACAGCTCATGAGGTGGGGGAAGGGGGGGGGGATGAGGAGATATTCCTTGCCCTCGCTCTCTTCTGTCCTACGGCTGCCTGTGATTCAGTAATACTTCATTGTCAGACATGTTTTGTTTCATTATTCGTCCTTTACGGCATTGTATTCTCTTTTATTTTGTTATGCAACACCAGTGCCAAAGAGGAAAATTCTAGTGAAAAGAACGAGGAGGCACCGCATCCCTATTGTGAGTGAATGGTGATCGAGAAAAGCCTAGCATTACCGATGTTTTAACAAAATAAAACCAAACTATGTCGTGTTCAAAGAACTTCTTTCAGCAGTGGCGTACGCAGTACTGTGCTCATACATAACTGATACAGCAGCTACTGATGCCATGTATACACAATTAGAGAATTTTAACCAATATCATTCAGAAGATATCAGTCCACGGAGAAGTTGAGACGATTTAATATCTTAAGCATCCCTCAGACGCTTGATATTATTGACGCGAGTAGTGCGAGGCCAAGAACGACACAATATTACTGCCCAATACTCATGGGAAAGACTTGTGAATCTGAACTCTTTCTTCACAGCTAACATGTCGCCGCTGGACGATATGAAACACGCATGTATTGCGATTTGGTTATTTGTCTTGCAAAACGCAAGCAGAAGTTACGTAGAGCAGGCGGAACAGATCAGAACAGGTTCCTGTGAATATTTCAATGGACCAGGGTGTCCGCATGACAGCGTAGATCCGTAAACCACAAAAACAACTCGTTACAAGTTAAACAAGTTAACTCTGCAAACACATTAAAACGGTTATACTGATTGGAAGCTTACAAAAATTTGTGGGTGTACTGTGACAACTGCTTGCAAGTAAATTAAACACATATGTTCATTACAGGTGATCTAATCTTTTTTGTCAACTTTGAGAACCGCTACGAGGAAAATGAACACACACGCTTACGTCGTGACGCAATGGTCTCCAGTCTGCTTTGCTGATGTGAACAACGAGACATCTAGCGTTTCCAGATCAAGCAGGAACGTCATCTCTTTTAAGTACCCCATGGTACATTCTTCCAAATCTTTGCGGAAATTGGTTCGCAGTGAACTGCATTACTTTCGGTCTCGACAGGAATTGACGTATGTTGCACAACACCATCCTTACACGGCACAATATATAACACAATATATTGAGAGAGCGTCAATATTTTTAAAGCTGTGCGGTCTTCGTTTTATTGCGCAAACCGACAATACCTGTCTGAGGTGGCCCTACCTACTGTCGGCATTCATCAAGTCAGTCACAGCTATAATGCTGAAGTTGACATCTGTTGCTTGTTGTTGTGGTCTTCAGTCCAGAGACTGGTTTGGTGGAGCTCTCCATGCTACTCTATCCTGTGCAAGCTTCTTCATCTCCCAATACTTACTGCAACCTACATCCTTCTCAATCTGCTTAGTGTATTGGCTCTGAGCACTATGGGACTTAACTTCTGTGGTCATCAGTCCCCTAGAACGTAGAACTACTTAAACCTAACCAACCTAAAGACAGCACACACATCCATGCCCGAGGCAGGATTCGAACCTGCGACCGTAGCTGTCGCGCGGTTCCGGAGTGAGCGCCTTAACCGCGAGACCACCGCGGCACGGCGCTTAGTGTATTCATCTCTTGGTCTTCCTCTACGATTTTTACCCTCCACGCTGCCCTCCAATACTAAATTGGTGTTCCCTTGATGCTTCAGAACATGTCCTACCAACCGATTCCTTCTTCTAGTCAAATTGTGCCACAAATTTCTATTCTTCCCAATTCTATTCAATACCTTCTCATTAGTTATATGATCTATCCATCTAATCTTCAGCATTCTTCTGTAGCACCACATTTCGAAAGCTTCTATTTTCTTCTCGTCCAAACTATTTATTGTCCATGTTTCACTTCCATACATGGCTACACTCCATACAAATATTTTAGAAAGGACTTCCTGACACTTAAATCTATACCCAATGTTGACAAATTTTTCTTCTCCAGAAACGCTTTCCTTGCCATTGCCAGTCTACATTTTATATCCTCTCTACTGCGACCATTATCAGTTATTTTGCTCCCCAAATAGCAAAACTTATCTACTGCTTTAAGTGTCTCATTTCCTAACCTAATTCCCTCAGCATCACCCGATTTAATTCGACTACATTCCATTATCCTCGTCTTGCTTTTGTTGATGTTCATCTTATATCCTCGTTTCAAGACACTATACATTCCGTTCAGCTGCTCTTCCAGGTTCATTGCTGTCTCTGACAGAATTACAATGTCATCGGCCAACCTCAAAGTTTTTATTTCTACTTCATGGATTTTAATTCCTACTCCGAATTTTTCTTTTGTTTCCTTTACTGCTTGCTCAATATACAGATGAATAACATCGGGGATAGGCTACAACCCTGTCTCACTCCCTTCCCAACCACTGCTTACCTTTCATGCCCCTCAATTCTTTTAATTGGCATCTGGTTTCTGTACAAATTGTAAATAGCCCTTCGTTCCCTGTATTTTATCCCCGTCACCCTCAGAATTTGAAAGAGGGTATTCCAGTCAACATTGTCAAAAGCTTTCTCTAAGTCTCTAAGTCTCCAAATGCTAGAAACGTAGGTTTGCCTTTCCTTAATTTACCTTCTAAAATAAGTCGTAGTGTCAGTATTGCCTCACGTGTTCCAACATTTCTAATGAACCAAGCTGATCTTCCCCGAGGTCGGCTTCTACCAGTTTTTCCATTCGCCTGTGAAGAATTCGCGTTAGTATTTTGCAGCTGTGACTTATTAAACTGATAGTTCGGTAATTTTCACATCTGTCAACACCTGCTTTCTTTGGGATTGGAATTATTATATTCTTCTTGAAGTCTGAGGGTATGTCGCCTGTCTCATACATCTTGCTCACCAGGTGGTAGAGTTTTGTTAGGACTGGCTCTCGCAAGGCTATCAGTAGTTCTAATCAAATGTTGTCTGCTCCGGGTGCCATGTTTCGACTTAGGTCTTTCAGTGTTCTGTCAAACTCTTCACGCAGTATCGTATCTCCCATTTCATCTTCATCTACATGCTCTTCCATTCCCATAATATTGACCTCAAGTACATCGCCCTTGTATAGACCCTGTATATACTCCTTCCATCTTTCTGCTTTCCCTTCTTTGCTTAGAACTGGGTTTCCATCTGAGCTCTTGATATTCATACAAGTGGTTCTCTTTTCTCCAAAGATCTCGTTAATTATCCTGTAGGCAGTATCTATCTTACCTCTAGAGAGATATGCCTCTACATACTTACATTCGTCCTCTAGTCATCCCTGCTTAGCCATTTTGTACTTCCTGTAGATCTCATTTTTGAGAAGTTTGTATTCCTTTTTGCCCAGTTTATTTTTTAATATAGTTTATAAAAGGCATGCGGTATCAACGCGTTATCGGGCCCACAACTGTTGCGGACTTAAGTGTCTCGTGGTCATTGGTTATCCAGGATTGCAGGTCCATTCTTTCATTATATTCTTGACGTGCTCTTAAATTTATAAATAAGAAAAAATTTAAGTGATGTTTGTTTATTGTTGTTAAGCACAAAAACATAAGTGAGATGAACTGGCATATCTCGCTGCAAATCCAAAACATTAGAGTGCCATCTTGGAACATATGTACACCTGAAACTGTCAAAGTGTCTGCCTGCTACACTGATAGACACTGTGTCAAGACTGATCCGACTGCTGCCCAGGTGCCCCACTTCAGATGAAGCTGCTGCTGACATTCTGGTGGCTTGTAACGTCGTTCCCATGGGATCACACAAGTCCTTCATCAGAATTGCGACGGATTTTATGCATAAAATTAAGTTTCATGTACATTTAAGTTATGCTGAGTAATTATAAAGACAGTTCAATGAATCCAAATGACATTGAAAGTCCCTCGCAAATTACGAGTTCTGTTCTCTTGCAAATGATATTTATAGTTTACTTAAGTGGAGTGGAATGTCTAAAACCATTAAAAAAATCAAAATCACTAGAAAAATGTCAAAATAAAAATCGGACAACGTTACGCCAGAACCGACTTTTATTACTTAGAGTTTAGGATGCCGAGTTTTGTCACTCACTTTTGGCTCTCCAAGCGGTATCTAGTGCCGAATCTAGCAAAGTGGACTGTTCAGTCCACCCAGTATAAACTGCTCCTTGTCGGAAACTTTGCAGCTGTACTTGTAGCTGTCTACGTGTCCTTTTGTTCGGAGCAGGTAGATACTGCTCTGGGGTCGCATCGGGCGGTCGCGGCAGTTGCCTGGGAGAATCGGCAGCGAGCCCGTGTGTCTCAGATAGGCCAGCACTGCAGCGAGCGGACTCTCGAAGTAGTGTGGAGACGCTGCAGCTAGCAGACGTACATCTCGAACAGCCAAGAGTCGAAGCTCGCAGGCACCTTGCGCGCTTTGCATAGAATTACGGAATAAAGTATTTTTGTGTAACAAGTAGCGTCCCGTCTAGTCACTGGAGTGGACATAAGGGGGCCTTTGTGAGTCCTCTCACACTATAGGCTCAATTCTTAAACGTACCAGTGCAGGACCAGAGGCCAGCAAGTGAGTTATGCAGTTTTCTGTAAGACTTGATATCGTCTGGTGAAGAAGATTCAGAGATCTGGATATTGGACGACGTTGGAGATAACACCGTCATTACTAACAAGTGAATGGTGCAATCCGACAAGTCGAAACCGCCTCTCAAATTTTTTATACGGGGAGGAAACAGCGAAAGAAATGCAAAGTCAAAATTTTAGCTACTAAGGCGCACTGCAATGTCTTTTTTTTTCAGAATTTGTACATCTCTGGAGTGACGCAAGCGAGTTTGAAGCATCTAAACCATACAAAAATGTTACATATCGTTAATATTTTGAATAAGTGGCAGTCTGAATCGACAGCTACTCTGTTGCATATGTGATATGTGCACACCTAACGGTTATCGATCCCGTCTAGCGTAAAGTTTGCCTACACAGCGCGCGCCTGAGGCGAGGCAGGTGAAGAGAGAGTGAACACGAAGCCGCTAGGAGGTGTGAGTCGCGCATGCACTGTGTTTGGAAGCAGGCTGGGCTGCAGTATAAGCTAGCAACGAGTAGAATGAGACAGTTGGTACTGGCGTTGGTGATTCTCACGGTCATTGATTGACGGGACTCTGAGTGGACAGCCTTGTTTCTGCTCACGTCGGCATTGGAACCATGGATAGATTTCCTTTTGGGTGCGCAAAATTTCAGCCCATGAACTGTGGTAACAACGTGATTTAATGTATTGTTGCCTCTTGTTGCCTCATTCGAAATTCTCGTCGGCTACTTCAATCTTTGCTATGGGTATTGTCAACTGCAAAATACAAAAAAAGAAAGAAAAAATGGTTTAAATTTAAATGGCTCTAAGCACTATTGGACTTAACATCCAAGGTCATCAGTCCCCTAGACGTAGAACTACTTAAACCTGACCAACCTAAGGACATCACACACATCCATGCCGGAGGCAGGATTCGAACCTGCGACCGCAGCAGCAGCGCGGTTCCGGTTCAAAAAATGGTTCAAATGGCTCTGAGCACTATGGGACTTAACATCTGTGGTCATCAGTCCCCTAGAACTTAGAACTACTTAAACCTAACTAACCTAAGGACATCACACACATCCATGCCCGAGGCAGGATTCGAACCTGCGACCTTAGCAGTCGCGCGGCTCCGGACTGAGCGCCTAGAACCGCGAGACCACCGCGGCCGGCGCGCGGTTCCGGACTGAAGCGCCTAGAACCTCTCGGCCACAACGGCCGGCGCCTACTGCCAGTCCTGAATGATTTCCTTAGTAGTGAAATGCCCGTGTTTTCATGGTTTATCAAGTGCGGTATTTTATTATACTGGACCAATTCGTTGCTCGAAGTTTTCCAGGTCATAGTTTCAATTGTCAATAATGTCTGGCATGTATTCCCTGAAGCACATGTTTTTGAGGCTTGTTGATTTAACACCATCTGATTGTGTGTTTTAGAAGCTTGTCTTGTTACTTTGTGTTCTCTGCCGTGTGTACAACGATCTGCCTGAGGAGATGGGCGAGCTGGGCCTGTTGAGTGTTGGAGAGTAAAAGGGCTCGTACCAAGAGCGGCAGTTCATGTGTGATGAAAGGAAAGCTGTGTAATCCTGCTTTGAGTACACCTCTCCAATTATAACCATTATCTCTAGATGAATTTGTAGTTGCATGAGTGGTGGCTTAATTTAAAAACCACGAGTTTGTTTAATGTTGTTTAATGACCCTGTTTTGAACTATTGCAGAAGTTAACTTTAAAGTCATTTACTTGTCAGCTTGAATTTGTTTTAGAGATTTCTATATTCAGTTAGAGTAATGTTTTTATGAGAAACTTTGTCTTAAAATTTTATGCTTTTTTTTGTGAGCTCATTGACAGATGCCGTCTCAGAGTAAGATCAAAGGTTATATTCTGGCCTAGTTATTTTTCTAGTTGAAGAACCAGGCTTACTGGGTTCTGATTGTTTTGACAGTGGTTGTTAAAATATTATTGCTTGGTAAAACATATTTTAGTCTTTTATTATTTTAATAGCTTGCCAAAAAGTTTAATGCCAAATGAGCTGATGTTTGTCTACCCTTGCGTAAGATCAAGTGTGGGAGCGCAGTGTTAATTTTTTAAAGTAACTACGAAGGAATGAAACTTGTTCAGTTAATTCTAATAAAGTCAGTCATGTTTGAGAATTGTCGCCTAGTCCTTTCATTAAATGAACCTTTCCTGTGCTAGCGTAAAGTTGCGCTACAATATGTAATTCTTACGTAGATAATTAGCAGAGGATAATAAATCAAAGAAGCTTTTGATGTTACATCAATCAAGACTTTAATTTATTGAAATGAAATATTTCTTACACATAAATCATTTTATAATAATTCCTCTAGCGCAGTTCTTATGATAATGCTTGAATAATGTGTATTTTAGTAACAATGGAACAGCCCCTTGTTTATACCTCATAGTCGTGATAATAAAGCAAAGTCTCATTTGAATGACTGAAACACTTTATTTGCGCCAGGCACATTTGCCGAAAGAAAAATTTATGCTTTCAGGCACGTCACAGTAATTACTATTTCTATTTAGACAGAACTGCGATGGAATAAGAAGTCCTGGCCGCTGCTCTGCTTGTTGTGAGACATACCGAACATACTTAAAGCAATTCGTAAAACGTGCCGATGCAAATTGATGATGCTGAAGCGACAACTTCAAGAATACTGTACTCCTGATAAACTTCAAATGACACGGAGTTATCGGAAATTATATTGTCCAACAATTTCCTTAGAGAACTTTCCAGAGTAGAAAAAATTCTGTATCAGGAATCACACTGGTTGTCCAGAATGGAATCTGAATGATATAAACAGCCGTTCCGTCGTCCTCCAGCAAGACAGAGGTATCGTTACGTGCTGGTGAAGAACTCAACAAAAGCAATGGTTTAATTTTTGCAACTGGTTAGAAACCATTTCGAATGAAATGTTAAAATTTATTCTTTGCTATTTTTCCAGATTTTGATAGGTCGATTATAAGATTTTTGCCACTGAACGGTCCTTTTTTATTCTTGATTCTAATATACCCTGAGGTCCCTGAAGACACATATAAAGCTGCGGCAACCGTAATCCACTCATACTTATCGCTGTCGTTGTTGTGTATGAATGTGACACAGCATTAATCAATTGCTCAACAGACTCTCTTTTTTACCGCGGAGTGATAAAGTGCTGTTTGCTGGCAAATATTTCACGAAATCTGACTGACAGGTGTCAGGTAGAGCAAAGGTGGGGATACCAGCTAGCTTCAGATTAATGGCATCTCCTCTACACTTTTACTTGAAGCAAACTTCGTTGTTTTGCGACTTCCTGCACTGTCTCATTTCTTGAATCAGCTGAACCAAGTCGAAGAAGACATGAAATCAGCAATGTCCATCTCAACTGCAATTCGGATGGTCCCAGTCTTGTAGATTTCCACTGGTAACGGTGCACTGCACCTCACAAGCAGCTCTACAAGGTTCATATCTCAAGAAAACATATCTGAAGAACTCTTGTTCAAGTTATTTATTCGAGTTTAGAGGGTTATGTTGGTTATTAACGGGGGTAACGGGACTTTGTGGCCTGCCCGTACAGTACGTCGTTAGGATGTTTTTCTTACCCAGATTTGCGAGTTACATTTTTTGCACATATTTATTAACTCGTGTAAGTCTGTCTTCCATTTATACAGTTCACGGTCAGATTTTACGAAGCAAAACCGGGTATGCACACTGATTAACATTAAGCATAGAACACAATGAATATTAGTTCAGTTTTGTATCCGTTGTTAACACTTACGGTACCACAAAAGCAACTCATTGTTATTATGGGTGTTAAATGAGTTGCAAATCTCTGTGAACAGGACAATTATTTCAGAGAAACTATCAACAGAAACTGAAATTCGCTTTACAAATTACGACAGTGTCGAGTCGTGTTATCTGCTTACAGATGCGCAGTCGACCAAGGCTATGGGCCTGCCATGTTGTGCATGAGCAGTCTGCTACAGCTCTGTTAGGGGTGTAAAGTTCTCCAACCGCCTGGTGAGTTACGAATTTGGCAGTTTTCAACGTTTAAAAAAATACTTGCAGTGCGTCTTATCAGCTATAATTCTGATACGATCTTTCGTTCGGTGTATTCTTCCTTTACAACAAATTACAGGGCATGTTTCGACATGTCTGATTGGGCCATGCCCTTGTAAGTATAGGCCATATCATACTTACTAAGGAATTTGTACTTAAGTACAATGTTGGCCACATCGTCGTTACTATGTGTAATACGTTAATAGCAAAAATATTGGCTAAAGCATGACAGTCAACGTTAAAACATCTCATGAAACTGGTAATAAGCAAATTGTAATTGTATTTGTTACTGCAATCAAAAGTATTACAAATTTTAACCGAGGGGTATTCATGTGAAGCAATCGATTTGGAACAAACGATCTCGGACTTGTGAAAAGAACGGCGAGTTGACTAGAGCTATAATTGTTCAGAACTGGACCGCTTTCCGACGTGTGTGTGCGTTATTAGTATAACATGCTCCACACCGCAGCGCACTGCTCCGTACTGGTCTGAAGTTCGAGATTTGTGCAGCGCGCTCGATTTTAATCCTTTGAGAGTACCAATCATTTATACCTGTAATCACCATTTAATAAATTTTGTCTTGAAGTACCAGTGTCTTTAGCATGAAACCACCGATGCAGTTGCAAGGCAGACACCTAGTGGTATACTGAGGTACATCTACGAGTATAGTGCATTGTAGCGGTCACTTACAGCGTTCAAAGCAACAGTCGGAGTGAAGAATGTGCTACATGGTTGTAGGATAAAGTGACGTGCGAGTTTTTTATAGTGGCAATTGACACTGAAAATAAGTATATCTAAAGTTATTGTAACATAAGTTTGAGTTTGTACTACTGTCTTTATACTTGGTTTCGAAATGAGATCACTGGGGCAGTACGTAGTTTTGATAAAAAAATTATGCCTATTCTTGCTTGTTACCTAGGACTATAATTTGTTTTAAGACTTATGAATTCATGGGAGTTTCGATATGTGAGAGTATGTGTAGGAAGAATCCGAATTATGTCCTAGTGGTTTCAAAGTGAACTCACTTCCTTGAAACATTTGATTGTTTACTTTTCGCCAATTTCTAACTATAGTCGTTGATTGCTATGATAATAAATTTTTGACTCGAAGCTCACGTGGTTACCTCATCTTAAAGACCTGAAACGGCGGTCGCTTCAGGCTTTAAGTATTTTAAAATGTCTTAGCCACAGTACATGGGGAGCTGACAGGACTTGTCTGCTCCAGTTTTACAGGGCGTTTGTGCGATCTCGGCTCGATTATGGGTGCACGGTGTATGGGTCCGCGAGGCCTTCTTACTTAAAGATTTTACTTAAAGGGCTTCGGTTGGCCACTGGGGCATTCCGAACTAGCCCCATACCAAGCCTCTGTGCAGAGGCAGGTGAACCGCCACTTCATATGCGGCGACGGCTACTTACGGTACGCCAGGCGTATAAAACTTTGTCCACACCATACACACCTGCATACCATACCGTTGCTCAGCCTCCTCTGGCACGGTTATTTCATAACCGGCAACGTGCGACGCAGTCCTATGGGATTCGAGCACAGGATTGCCTCGCTGCGATGTCTATGGCTGGTCTTCGTGTTTTACGTCGCGGTTGGAGCAGATCTCCACCTTGACTCCTCCGGAGACCCAAACTTATTTTAGATTTGACTCGTTTTAAGATGGATGGCACGCCAGATTTTAAATTCCAGTCACTGTTTTTTAACATTTTAGATGTGCTTCACGGTTTCACTGTCGTTTACGCTGATGGCTCCAAACAGGAGAATTTCCTTGGCTGTTCTGTGGTGTTCCCTGATCATGTTACCCGGATTCGCCTCCCTGCTGAATATACCGTTTTCGCAGCGGAGCTCCACGCGATCCTGAAGGCACTGGAGCTGATGCATCGTGTTCGGGGCTATCGATTTCTTCTCTGCTCCGATTCTCTTAGTGCCTTACAATCACTGCAGAACCTATACCCGACTGAGGAGATGGTCCAGCTGATATATGACCAACTGTGCTTGCTCCAACGGCGGGGTAAAGAGGTATCCTTCTGCTGGGTGCCTGGTCATGTCGGCATATGGGGCAATGAACAGGCCGATCGGGCTGCCAAGGAGGCCTGCAGAGAGCAGGATGTGGTGCAGTGTCCTATCCCCTTGCAGTCGGTCATTGCTGCACTCCACAGGAAGTGCATGGAGTTGTGGGAGGACGAATGGCTGGCGGTGACGGCCAATAAACTGCGGTTGGTAAAGTCAACCACTCGGCCGTGGCGTTCCTCCTGCCGGTTGCTCAGGCGGGAAGAGGGGGCCCTCACACGTCTTCGGATCGGGCACTGTCCTCTCACACATAGCTTTTTATTACGGCGGGAGGATCCTCCGTTTTGTGATGCTTGTGGTGTGCACATCTCTGTCCGGCACATTTTAACAGACTGCATTTTATACCGTGATGCACGGGCAGAAGCACAAGTTGATGGGGACCTGCCTTCTGTTTTAGCTAATGATGAGTCGTGTGTGTCTAGGGTTTTTAAGTTTTGTGACGTGTCTGGACTCTGGCCTCAACTTTTAGGCTGGAGGTTTTAGTGTATTGCAGAGTGGCTGCTCCTCCCCTTTTTTCTTTGTGGTCAGCCAGCCACTTCCATCTGCTACATTGTTTTAGCTCCCTCTATCATTTTCTTCCTGTGTTGTCCATGTTTTACTGTTGACACCCTGCTTCATCCCACGCTTTGGTGTGGATGAGCACATATTTTTCAACGATTGTTACCCGTGTTTTATGTTCCGTTTTATATTCCTGTTCTGGGATTTTTCTTGACACCCGTCTCCCTATGTTACTGAACGGGCGCTGAAGACCTTATTGTCGTGCGCCCAAAAACCCCTCTACTGCTAAGCCCCCCCCCCCCCCCCTGCTATGATAATAATTCGCTGCTTAGTATGATAATATTCGTTCATTTTGTGAAAAAAATTTAGAATTATATTCGAAAGTGAAACCACCTATTTGAAACAACTGAGTCGCCATATTCTTCTATAGTGTGATCAAAATTACTTGATAGTTAACATTTCACTCACAAGAATTATCTTCCACCAATTAGAGCGCTCAATGTCACGCCCAAACTGTTCGCCGTTGCCAAACTGCCACATCTGATGGTCAGTTCATTTCCAATTCTTTGTCTGGCATTCATTCTTGATTTGTTTGGATCGTGAGTGTTGAGTCTGGCCGTTTTATATCGAATGTCATCACACATGTCAACCACCCGTAAAACAAAACACACCAAAACGATGGTAACGAAATACGCACATTTCGTACATAGCACTAGCCAAACACTGTTGTATCTTTTTGCAAAAGATGCGATTCGGCGTCACATATTTAGTTATTGTCATTACAGAGATTGGCTTATAGTACGAGATAAGATAAGCTTCATGTGACATTGCACGTGACGAGGCTTTGCTTAGATTACGACACGAGTGTAAATCCAGGGTTACAAACGCGGCGTCTGCCGCAGTTCTGTCATTGGTCAGATAGAATCAGCCGTGGGGCAGAGTTTATCGCTTTTCTGCCGTACCTGACGTCAGCCGCTTCCGACATTACTGCGCGTTACGTGAGCCATTGTGAACTGACCCCACGCGTTCGCATGTCGCCTTTAACGGAGCGGCAGCTGATGTGGAAACACTGTAACAGTAAGTGACAGATGTCAACTGTCAAGTATTTGTTGCTTGCTATGATAACAAAGCTTTCTCTTGTGAAAAATTTTAAAATTATTTTTTTAAATATTTTTTTTATATAAAAGGTTAATGTGAAAACACAAAAACGTCAGGGGTGTGAGCGGTGCATGCGCTTAACCACGCAAGACTGGCCAGGCGGTATGCCACGGGTAATTGGCTTATGGCATGTCGCATCGGGGCAGGAGGCTGCGCTGCGCCTCACACTGCCGGCACATTGCTCCACTGAGCAGGAGGGGGGCGGGTAGGGAGCGGGGTGGGGGGGGGGGGGTAGGGAGGTGGCCAGGGTGAGAGGGGAGGCAGGAGGTGACGCGGAAAATTGAGTCTGGTAGAATTTGTTGCGACGCGGCAGCGCCCGGGAAATGGACCGAGTCCCGGTGGGACAGACTGGCTGCAGCAACTTAGACAGGGTCAGTGTTAGGAACGGGATCAACTTTTAACTACGAGTGAAGGTCCAGTTACACTTGACGCGTCCGAACGGAACGGAATGGAACGATTCCACAGTGCTTGGCAAACTGCAGCATCCATTCAGACAGTCAGCGAAACGGGACGTCAAAGTCAGCACCGCTCGGGTAGAATATTTTCACGCTGGCATACGGGCGGTGGGCGGGGAGAGGGAGAGGGGAGAGGTGTAACGTCATCTGCTAATATGCTAATACAGAAAGATTAACTGTTTTCTCCACGCTCACTCAGTTTATACGAGGGCATTCTAAAAGTAATGAGCGCTTGTTCTTCCAGACATTTTTATTCAAAGTGATGAAAGAAAAGTTGTTTTACAACAACCAAAAAATCCTTTAGTAACAAACTGAATTCTTTCTCTCAGAATTTCAAAGACATCCTGGCGTCCATACATCTTCGAAAAAGACAATAAGAATTATTCATCCTCCCAAATACCTTATTATTTTCTTATTGATGCAACAACTATTTCACTTTATTATTATTATTATTATTATATTTATAATCGTCTACATTTACATTGTAATGTCCCCACGAAGAAAATCTCTGACACACAAGTTAATAAGTCATTCACTCTCTAGTTGTATAACGAACATTCCAGTTCATTTCTTTTTTTTTTTTTGGGTAACTTTTTGCTTCGTGTTACATGCATATTGTCGAAGTAGGAACACGTCTGCTGCCTATAACGTTTACTTACATTCATTATCTATGCTTGTAAATATACTGCCAGCAAAAATAGTATATCCTTTTAGAAGTTTCCAATTCACTCAAGATGCGTATGTGTTTATGTTTTACATGAAATGATTACATGCACAGTTCAACAGTACAGGGTGTCCCACTCAAACCTCCCTGATTTCAAAGACCCAGGAAAAAAAAACCACAGTAGATACGCCAATGAAAAGCGCACCACATTGTAGAGCATCTCAAAGAATTTATTTATCATCAATACACCTCTAAATGCGAACCCTTTGTAGCACGAAAAATATCGAGTCTATATTCAATTTCTTGCGAAGTTCTTTGTAACGTTTCCTCTGTTATTGTTGCAATCACATTAGTGATACGATGTCGCAACGTAGGAATATCGTCGAATTCGATCGCGTACACGCGGTCCTTCACGAATCCCCACATGAAGAAATCAACCGGCGTAATGTCGGATGAACGTGGTGGCCAGGCAATGGGTCCTCCGTGTCCGATCCAACGATTCGGAAATTTCCTATCCAGGAATTTGAGAATAGCCGTTGACCAATGCGGTGAAGCTCCATCTTGCTGAAAAATAATGTTGAGTTGCAAGTCTTGTATCTGAGGGTACACAAACTGCTCCAACATGTGCAGATACACTGACCCATTCACTGTTTGTTCCGCAAAGAAGAACGATCCAACAATCCTGTCGTGCATTAGCCCGCACAAGACATTTAGTTTCGTGCTATCACGAACATGTTCAATGACAATGTGCGGAGTTTGCGAACCTCAAATCCGAACATTATGCCTATTAACCATTCCTGATCGATGAAAGGTTGTCTCATCTGAGAATAAACATCTTTCCAGGATGCTGGCATCCATACCAATACGATGCAGGTTACCCGCAGCAAATTGTTGTCAGCGTGGTTTGTCGTTCGGCGTCAGATGTTGCAGAGTTAGCACTTTATAAGCACACATACGAAGACACTGGTGAACTACACGATGCAATGTTGATCGAGGTACATGAAGTTGCCTAGATGCTTGACGCATTGACTTACGTGGGCTTCTGAGAAACGTTTGTCTGAGGTCCTCCAATGTCTCTTCTGAAACTCCGTAACGTGCACCACCAGAATGTTTCAGAACACTTCCTGTTGCCAGAAGCTTCCTACACCATTCCTTATTTGTTTTTACTTCAGGTGCATCACATTCATACACACGACGATAATTTCTTTGCTCAGTACTCGGCGATTTTGTTTCTGCAAACCACACTAATGCTTGCGCGCGCTGCTGTGGAGTCGCCATTCCCACTTCATGCGACCATGCTGCACTCTGGCGATGATACTTGGCACGTCTGACGCGGGAATATAAATTCTTTGAGATGCTCTGAAATGTGGTGAATTTTTCGTTGTCGCACTGCTGTGGTTTTTCTCTCCTGGGTTCTTGAAATCAGGGAGTTTTGAGTGGGACACCCTGTATAAGCGGTTCTGTTTGTGTGTAGGATGGGGAAGGTGCGCTGTCTATCTGAGTTTGACCAAGGGCAGAGTGCGATGGTCTGGAGGCTCGGCACGAGCATTTCGGAAAATGCATGACTTGTCCGATATTCGAGGATTGCTGTGGTCAGTCTTCAACATGTGGCGACACCAAGGTGAAACCAGGTCCAGAAGTCGTGGGTTTGGGTGGCCACCCCTCATCACAGATGTCGTTTGTAGCCTGGGAGACTTGTAAAACAGGATAGGTGGCGAAATGTGCGGGACCTAACATCAGACTTTAATGCTGGACGGAGTGCACGTGTTTCTGACCACACAGTGGGCCTTCGCAGCCGATGAACCATGCATGTGCCAATGTTAACATTACGGCATCGGCAACTGCGACTGAAATGGGCACGTGACCATTGGCTCTGGACGTTGGCGTAGTGGCAGAGCGTTACGTGGTCTGTTGAATCCCGATACCTTCTTCATCCTGCCGATGAGAGTGCGTGAATCCGTTGTCTTCCAGAGGAACAGCTCCTTGGCACCTGTACTGTGGGACGGAGACAAACTGGCGGCGCCTGCATTGCGATTTGGGGGATCAATGGGTCCAGTGGAACTCGTGCAAGGCACCATGACGGCCAAGGAGTACCGTTCATTGGTTGCAGATTACGTACATTCCTTCATGACGATCATGTTTCCCGACGGCAGTGCCATTTTTCAGTAAGATAATGCACCATGTCACAAGGTCAGAACTGTGCTGGAGTCGTTCGAGGAACACAATGGCGGGTTCCAATTGGTGTGTTGGCCCTCCAGCTCGCCATATCTGAACCCGATCAAAGACTTCCGATGTGATTGTAGGTGGCGTCAGAGCTCATCGCTCCCTCCCCTCCCCCCTCCCCGCCCCTCTCTGGTATTTACGAGAATTAGGTGACTTGTGTGTGCACATGTGGTGCCAACTGCCTCCAGCGACCTACCGAGGCCTCATTGCTTCCATGCCACGATGCATCGTCGCTGTTCTCCGTGCCAAAGTTGGACACACTGGCTATTAGGTAGCTGGTCACAATGTTCTGGCTGATCAGTATAGAAGGGCTATACGAGGGAAATGAATTTAAAGGCAATATTAAAGAAAAGGAAAAGGAAATGGATGGAGACTAGATGGGGGTGCGAGAAGAATTTGACAGGTCAATGAAACACCGCAATGAAAACAAAGCACATTTCGTAGATGACATTCCCCCAGGTTTATTGAGATCTTCGGAAGAGCTATTCATGACAAAACTATTCCATGTGGTATACATTGTATGTGAGACAGAGGGGATTTTCCGTCTTAAAGAAGAATGTTCCAGTTCCAAAGAAAGCAGGTGCTGACAGGTGTGAACATTGCAAAACCATCAATTTAATAAACCTTTTGTTGCAAAATATTGATACGAATTATTTACAGAAGAATGGAAAAACTGGTAGAATCTGACCTTGGCGAAGTCAGTTTGGATTCCGGAGAAACATAGGAACATGCATGGCAATACCGCCCCCATGACTTATCGTGGAAGGTATTGTACCGATAGGGAGCAGGGCGTGGGGTAGTGGAGTGTGATGGTGGTTTTTCTGGACTAATGTCACTTGATAATTTATTAATAAAAACACTGTTTAAACATTACTCTTCATTGTAAGAGCCAACAATATATCGTAACACAGTTTAATTTCCAGACGTACTTCATCACGTTTGCCAATAAGAAAACAATTCTTTCGTCTTACAAATGATAGTAAAATAAGTATTTTGCTGCAGTCTTTCAAGCACATTATAAAAAAACCACCGCTCAGTCTTATATACACTTGAGCCGTGCCAGCTCTTATCGATAGTGTGCCTAAATTACGAACTTTGGGTGTTACCCAGCAACGGCTTTGTGGGTGAGACCGAAAGGACGTACACGGTGACTTCCGAGAATATTACAGGCGTAGAGACTCGTGGATCAGAGTCTCTGTCTGGCGGTCGAGAAGGAAAGTTTCAACTGGTAACAGGGGTGCAGAGTCCATTCCGAGCAAAAGAGCTGAGTGGGCGCCTCCAGAGCAGCACATGGCCGAATGCACGACGCCGACGCGAGTGCGGGCAGGAAGCAAAGTGGGTGGTTGTACATCGACTTCTGGAGGGATCATTGGCTCATGGGGTACGTCCAAAGTAAGATGGGCGTATCAGTTACCAATTGCAACAGTCCCTGTTCTACCAACATGAAGTGATTTTGGTGAGCTCATTTCAGGACATATCCTGCTACTGTCCGCTTGCGCCGCCGAGCCTACTTTAACATACAGTCCGATGAATTGAGAGCTATTTTCCGGAATTTCGCTCGCTACTGTCTTGCGGTTTCTCACCTCGTGTCTGTTACTGATACCGACAAAATTGAAAAGAGTTGATTATTCATTGTTGGATGGTAAATTGCTTCGGCCTGCTAATTTGTCGCTACGGTCGCAGATTCGAATCCTGCCTCGGGCATGGATGTGTGTGACGCCATTAGGTTAGTTAGGTTTAAGTAGTTCGAAGTTCTAGGGGACTGATGACCGCAGCAGTTAAGTCCCATAGTGCTCAGAGCCATTTGAAACATTTTTTTTTCTAATTTGTTCTTGTTATCGCAGGTCGGAAAACAAATTGGCCCTTTACTCGTTTGAATACCAGATGTACAGGGAGAATATATTTGAGTGATACAACTGTTCTGCATCCAGTTTCTCGGTGGGTGTGTGCGGTTTTAAAATTTTTAGCATGTGAGTATTGTATAATTTTCCACTTTTGTTTAATTCTATTCGATCGGGCTTTCGTCATCATCACAGTTCTTTGCGAGTTTCATACTAATTGTATTATGCTTGTACCACGCTTTGCAGGACTTGTTGTTAATGGTTTATTATTCGAGAGTTAACACTTCTTGGCGGTAGATGCAAGCAACAATATGTTACCTTATTTCATTTGTGGGGTTTTAATCATTTATGAGTGCTCTGAGTACACTGTGAACGAGAGTTTCCTCATGGCTCACTCCTCCTATTCTGTCGAGGAGCTCCTGGAAGAGCTGAAAAATTAAGCAAATTCCAGTGTTACATTGTTGATTTTCTTTATTTAAACTTACGACTTGTCGCCTGAATATGTTTCTTAAATTTCATTTTATCTGTTTCTACTATCGTGTTATAATTTCATGTATTGACTCGTTCCATTACCATGGAGACTTCTCCTTAATTTGATCCCACTGAACAATAAATAAATAAATAAAAAATAAACAAGGGTATCGTCAGGTAAACCCCAGGGAAGTGTGATATGGACGGTGTTATTCTCTGCCTATTTAAATGACTTGGCGGGCAGTGTGGACAGCAATCTGCGCTTGTCTGCTGATGATGCCGTGATGTACGGCAAGGTGTCGAAGCGGAGGGACTGTAGGGACATACAAGACGACTTTGACAAAATTTCCAGTTGGTGTGATGAATGGCAGCTAGCCGTAATTGTGGAAAAATGTAGGTTAATGCGGATGAGAAGAAAGATCAAACCTGTAATGTTCGGCTACACTATTACTAATGTGCTGCTTGACACAGTCAAGTTGTTTAAATATCTGGGCGAAATGCTGCAAAGCGATATGAGGTGGGAAAAGCATGTGGAAGGGAAGGCAAATGGTCGACTTCGGTTTATTGCGAGAATTTTAGGAAAGAGTGGTTCATTTGTGAAGGAGACCGCATATAGGAGCTGGTGCGACCTATTCTTGAGTACTGCTCGAGTGTATGGGATCCATACCAGCTCGGACTGAAGTAAGACATCGAAGCAGTTCAGAGGCGGGCTGCTAGATTTGTTACCGGTAGGTTGGAACAACACGTACGCGTTACGGAGATGCTTCGGGAACTCAGATGGGAATCCCCAGAAGGAAGGCGACGTTCTTTTCTAAAACCCCTATTGAGAAAATTTAGAGAACCGCCATTTGAAACTGACTGCCGAACGATTCTGCTGCCGCTAACATACATCGTGCGTAAGGACCAGGAAGATAAGATACGAAAAATTAGGGCGCACACGGAGGCGTACAGACAGTCATTTTTCCCTCGCTCTATTTTCGAGTGTAATCAAGTGGGGGGTGGGGTGGAGGAGAAAGACAAGTAGTGGTACAGGTTAACCTGTACGGTGGCTTCCGGAGTATGTATGTAGTTGTAGATGTAACGAACCACAATCACGGGAAAAAGAAATGTCGCTCATACACTGATATGCCATAATGTCTGTCAAGCGACTTCACCTAAATACAGATCAACGTTAATGTCTACCAAAGAACATCGCTCAAACACTTTACGTACCCGTCATACCGCTGTAGCATCCTACAGCAGTAAAGAGGAAAACGCAATAGCTTCTACCAAAACCAGAAAGCACCGTGAAGCACTCCAAATAGATAACTTCAACCTCAGCGATCACTGGCGTGGAGGTTATTTATCCATTTGCGAGTGTGGTGTCACCGCCAGACACCACACTTGCTAGGTGGTAGCCTTTAAATCGGCCGCGGTCCGTTAGTATACGTCGAACCCGCGTGTCGCCTCTATCAGTGATTGCAGACCGAGCGCCGCCACACGGCAGGTCTAGAGAGACTCCCTAGCTCTCGCCCCACTTGTACAGCCGACTTTGCTAGCGATGGTTCACTGACAAATTACGCTCTCATTTGCCGAGACGATAGTTAGCATAGCCTTCAGCTACGTCATTTGCTACGACCTAGCAAGGCGCCATATTCAGTTACTACTTCAAGAATGTATTCTGAACAGATAATATTGTGAATCATGTACAGTCAAGAGCGACGCTCATCATTAATGGATTAAAGTTAAGAATCAAACTACTTACGTCCTCTTTCTGAATTCTCATTCCTTGTCATGTTCCAGACCTCACGTCAGTATAGTTCTTCCCTCCTCACGCCAGCCTGCGTGAGCTAAAACGCGTGCATTTCGGCCTCCAGTTGTAACACGATGTTGGCTCTTCTGCCAACACCGCAGCGAGCACAGCTGAGCATAATCCCATCACTTCCGCATTCATGCCTCTCGGAAGGTGACATGTACGGAATCCAACAGGGCCCTGTACTCCATGTGTGGCAGTGAGAAAGGCGAACAGGCAGACGGCATGGACCCGCTGCCTGTAACTCGGTGTTGCCCTTTTCACTCGGCTGTCGCGCCTCTAAGACTGCCGAACACAGACAACAGCAAACAGAGTGTTCATTTACTCGGTCCCCGGCAGATTGCTTGCCGTCTTCTCTGCGCGCCAGCTGACGGTTTGGTTTACTTCCAACAGGCAAACATCGAAAGAGTACTCGCAGCAAGGCTTCTCCAACATTGATAGACTGAGACGTTCCTGAAACAGCTCAGTCATGCTGAAGAAAGGTAAACCTAAGTTTGTAGCATTTGTGGATTTAAAGTTATATGAACACTCATTAAAATTCTTAAGGTGGCAGAGATAAAATACAAAAAGCGAGAAGTTATCTACAGCTTTTACAGAAAGCAGACTAGTTATAATAGTGGAAGGATGTGAAAGGAAAGTGATACATCTACATCTGCGGAATTACTCTGCAATTCACATTTAAGTGCTTGGCAGAGGGTTCATCGAACCACAATCATACTATCTCCCTACCATTCCACTTCCGAACAGCGCGCGGGAAAAACGAACACCTAAACTTTTCTGTTCGAGCTCTGATTTCTCTTATTTTATTTTGATGATCATTCCTACCTATGTAGGTTGGCCTCAACAAAATATTTTCGCATTCGGAAGAGAAAGTTGGTGACTGAAATTTCGTAAATAGATCTCGCCGCGACGAAAAACGTCTTTGCTTTAATGACTTCCATCCCAACTCGCGTATCATATCTGCCACACTCTCTCCCCTATTACGCGATAATACAAAACGAGCTGCCCTTTTTTGCACCCTTTCGATGTCCTCCGTCAATCCCACCTGGTAAGGATCGCACACCGCGCAGCAATATTCTAACAGAGGACGAACGAGAGTAGTGTAAGCTGTCTCTTTAGTGGACTTGTTACATCTTCTAAGTATCCTGCCAATGAAATGCAACCTTTGGCTCGCCTTCCCCACAATATTATCTATGTGGTCTTTCCAACTGAAGTTGTTCGTAACTTTTACACCCAGGTACTTAGTTGAATTGACAGCCTTGAGAATTGTACTATTTATCGAGTAATCGAATTCCAACGGATTTCTTTTGGAACTCATGTGGATGACCTCACACTTATAGTTATTTAGCGTCAACTGCCACCATACAGCAATCTTTTCTAAATCGCTTTGCAACTGATACTGGTCTTCGGGTGACCTTACTAGACGGTAAATTACAGCATCATCTGCGAACAACCTAAGAGAACTGCTCAGATTGTCACCCAGGTCATTTATATAGATCAGGAACAGCAGAGGTCCCAGGACGCTTCCCTGTGGAACACCTGATATCACTTCAGTTTTACTCGATGATTTGCCGTCTATTACTACGAACTGCGACCTTCCTGACAGGAAATCACGAATCCAGTAGCACAACTGAGACGATACTCCATAGGCCCGCAGCTTGATTAGAAGTCGCTTGTGAGGAACGGTGTCAAAAGCTTTCCGGAAATCTAGAAATACGGAATCAACTTGAGATCCCCTGTCGATAGCGGCCATTACTTCGTGCGAATAAAGAGCTAGCTGCGTTGCACAAGAACGATGTTTTCTGAAACCATGCTGATTACGTATCAATAGATCGTTCCCCTCGAGGTGATTCATTATGTTTGAATACAGTATATGCTCCAAAACCCTACTGCAAACCGACGTCAATGATATAGGTCTGTAGTTCGATTGATTACTCCTACTACCCTTCTTAAACACTGGTGCGACCTGCGCAATTTTCCAATATGTAGGTACAGATCTATCGGTGAGCGAGCGGTTGTATATGATTGCTAAGTAGGGAGCTATTGTATCAGCGTAATCTGAAAGGAATCTAATCAGTATACAATCTGGACCAGAAGACTTGCCCGTATCAAGCGATTTGAGTTGCTTCGCAACTCCTAAGGTATCTACTTCTAAGAAACTCATGCTAGCAGCTGTTCGTGTTTCAAATTCTGGAATATTCCATTCGTCTTCCCTGGTGAAGGAATTTAGGAAAACTGCGTTCAATAATTCCGCTTTAGCGGCACAATCGTCGGTAACAGTACCATCGACACTGCGCAGCGATGGTATTGACTGCGTCTTGCCGCTTGTGTACTTTACATACGACCAGAATTTCTTCGGATTTTCTACCAAATTTCGAGACAATGTTTCGTTGTGCAACCTATTAAAGGCATCTCGCATTGAAGTCCGTGCCAAATTTCGCGCGTCTGTAAATTTTAGCCATTCTTCGGGATTTCGCGTTCTTCTGAACTTCGCATGCTTTTTCCGTTGCCTCTGCAACAGCGTTCGGACCTGTTTTGTGTACCATGGGGGATCAGTTCCATCTCTTACCAATTTATGAGGTAAGAATCTCTCAATTGCTGTTGCTACTATATCTCTGAATTTGAGCCACATCTCGTCTACATTTGCATAGTCAGTTCGGAAGGAATGGAGATCCTCTCTTAGGAAAGCTTCTAGTGACACTTTATCCGCTTTTTTAAATAAAATTATTTTGCGTTTGTTTCTGGGGTATTTGGAGGAAACGGTATTGAGACTAGCTACAACGACCTTGTGATCACTAATCCCTGTATCAGTCATGATGCTCTCTATTAGCTCTGGATTGTTTGTGGCTAAGAGGTCAAGTGTGTTTTCGCAAACATTTACAATTCGCGTGGGTTCGTGGACTAACTGCTCGAAATAATTTTCGGAGAAAGCATTTAGGACAATCTCGAAAGATGTTTTCTGCCTACCACCTGTTTTGAACAAGTGTTTTGCCAACATATGGAGGGAAGGTTGAAGTCCCCACCGACTATAACCGTATGAGTGGGGTATTTATTTGTTACGAGACTCAAATTTTCTCTGAACTGTTCAGCAACTATATCATCGGAGTCTGGTCGGTAGAAGGAGCCAATTATTAACTTAGTTCGGCTGTTAAGTATAACTTCCACCCATACCAATTCGCACGGACTATCCACTTCGACTTCACTACAAGATAAACCACTACTGACAGACACAAACACTCCACCACCAATTCTGCCTAATCTATCTTTCCTGAACACCGTCTGAGACTTCGTAAAAATTTCTGCAGAACTTATTTCAGGCTTTAGCCAGCTTTCTGTACCTATAACGATTTCAGCTTCTGTGCTTTCTATTAGCGCTTGAAGCTCAGGGACTTTCCCAGCACAACTACAACAATGTACAACTACAATTCCGACTGTTTCTTGATCCAAGCACGTCCTGTATTTGCCATGCACCCTTTTTAGATTGCAGCCCACCCCGTACTTTCCCGAGGCCTTCTAACCTAAAAAACCGCCCAGTCCACGCCACACAGCCTCCGCTACCGTGTAGCCGCCAGCTGAGTGTAGTGAACTCCTGACCAATTCAGCGGAACCCGAAACCCCACCACCCTAGGCGCAAGTCAAGGAATCTGCAGCCAACACGGTCGCAAAACCGTCTGAGCCTCTGATTCAGACCCTCCACCCGGCTCTGCACCAAAGGTCCACAGTCGGTTCTGTCAACGATGCTGCAGATGGTGAGCTCTGCCTTCATCTCGTAAGCAAGACCGGCAGCCTTCACCAAATCAGATAGCCGCTGGAATCCAGAGAGAATTTCCTCAGATCCAAAGCGACGCACGTCATTAGTGCCGACATGTGCCACCACCTGCAGCTGGCTGCACCCTGTGCTTTTCATGGCATCCGGAAGGACCCTTTCCACATCAGGAATGACTCCACCCGGAATGCACACGGAGTGCACACTGGATTTCTTCCCCTCCTTAGCCACCATATCCCTAAGGGGCCCCATTACGCCCCTAACATTGGAGCTCCCAACTACAAATACGCCCACCCTCTGCGATTGCCCGGATCTTGAAGGCTGAGAATTATCCTCTGAAACAGGGCAGGCAGCTGCATCTGGCTCAGCCAGAGACAGTACCTGAAACCTGTTTGTGAGACGCACCGGGGAGGCTTTCTGATCAGCCTCCGGGGACGTCTTTCGCTGCCTGCCACGCCTTGGAACGACCTCCCAATCAACCACAGGCGAGGGCGCAGCCCCACTGCGGGCAGCAACCGGGGCAACCACAGCGGCAGACCGATCTGGGGACAGACGGGACGAGGTTGACATCCCCGTGATACCCAAGTCCGGCTCCCCACAGTGGTGCCCATTGGCAACAGCCTCAAGCTACGCGATCGAAGTCAGCGCCGCCTGCAACTGTGAGCGAAGGGATGCCAACTCAGCCCTCATCCGAACACAGCAATCACAGTCCCTGTCCATTCTAATCGATGTTGAACAACAGTTACTGAAACACGAGTCCGTGCCTAGGTAACGCAAGGGAAACACGCAAAGAATGTATGAACTGACCTGTACAAATGCCTAACGACTGCGCTACAATCTGCCTGAATTTACGATTACAGTAACTAAAACTCGAAATTACACCCCCTATACGAAGCTATGTAACAAATAAGTGGGCTAGGAGTATACGACTTGCTGCTGGCAGCTGCTTACCGAACGGCGGCATGGAGCACACTGGCTGTGACCAACCGACACTGGGCGTTCAAAACAAAAACAGAAGACAAACGACTACGCGAATTATACTATTCAAGTACTAAAACGCGATGCTACAACTCTCAAATACTATAATACGCCCGAAATTTATGAAGAAAACGATGCAAGTACCCAAAAACACGCAAAGAAATTAAGAATTAAACTATGTAACAAATAAGTGAGCTAAGAGTATACGACTTGTTGCTGGCAGCTGCTGATCCAACGGCGGCAGGGAGCACACTCAGTTGAGAAGGGAGTAAGGAAGGGTAGTAGTCTATCCTAACGTGAGAAATATAGGAGAAATTTGGAAAGGGAATTAAAGTTCATGGAGAAAAATTTAAAACTTTGAGGTTTCAGCAAACGACTTGGCAAATCAGTCATATGGACTGGATAGACTTTTGAAACGAGTTTATAAGGGCGGGCTCCGGGTGGTGATTGTTGGGGTCGAGGAGGCGGAAGAAACACTGTTGACAACAAACAATATATTTGTTAGCTTCGGTACATTTTGTTTTACGGCTCAGTGAGACAAACACGCCTCTTCTCGTTGATTCTGGTCGGGAGTGACGTATGGGCGGCGGCGTCTGCTCGGAATGCTGTGTCGTCTGCCGGTAATGCTGACGAAGTTCCGCTGGACAGCTTGAAACTTACTAGACCACGGCCCTGGCGTCAGTGATGCATTCTCCCGGCGATGATAGCAGCCCATCCAGATGACTCCCTCTGGTCCTTATACATTCACGCCAGCGGAATTGCTTTGCTTGGGTCTCGACCCACTGTCTCTGGGCATTAGTCGGACAATGGCTGGCGCTGTGGCACCGAGGCCCCTTGCAACTCAGTGCTAGTAGCAGCAGGCTGGGGTGCTAAGTCCCACCAGGAACATAAGGCTGAAGGTGGCGGGTGCAGCTCGGACTCGAACCCACGGCTGCTGCTGGCGATGCTCCGTCGTCCAGTGGCTCACCGTGAGCCGGGCGTCGTGGTGGTGCTGTAGATCTCGGCAGCGATACGGAGAAGACGACTATTGATACCTCTCTCTAGCAAATTTGTTTCCCTAAAACTCGCAGCTAGTCACGTCGTTCATAACAGGCTTGGTGTGGTGACAATCCTTCGTCCATCATAATAGATATCCTTGCGCTATGCAGTTTGCTGATGCGGCTGGCTGTCTTTGATGCACAAACAACTTGTCTACGTGTTTATAATCGCCTACAGTCGCCATATGAGCGCCTTTGAGTTTGTGACGCTAATGCGATTCTTCTTGTGCTTTGCTCACTGTCTCTTATTACATTTTTGCCAAAACTTAGGCTTTGGCCTTATAGTAACATGAATATCAGCAAAAGTAAAACGAAGGTAATGGAATGTAGTCTAATTGAATCAGACAATGCTGAGGAAATTAGATTAGGAAATGAGTCACTGAAGCAGAACGTGAGTGTTGTCGTTTGGGTATACAAAGAGGATACAATGGCAGAAATAAAGAGGGTATAAATCACATGCTGGGAAAAGCGATAACATTCCTGAAAAAGAGAAATTTGATGACATCGAATTTTACTTTAAGTGTTAGGATGTTTTTTTGAAGGTGAAGCCTTATACTGAAGTGAAATTTGGGTGAAAAAAGTTTGAACAAGAAGAAAATAGAAACATCCGAGCTATGCAACTACAGACAAAGATTAACATTAGATAGGCAGTTCGAACATCTAGCCTTGTCGCTGTGGTAACAGCGGTTCCCGTCAGATCGGCGAAGTTAGGCGTTGTCGGGCTTGGTTCGCACTTGAGTGCGTCACCGTCGGGTCGGTCTAGTGCTGTTGCCACGCGGGTTGCACTCAGCCCCTGTGAGGCAAATTGAGGAGTTACTTGATTGAGATGTAGCTGCTCTGGTCACGAAAACTGACACCGGCAGGGAGAGCGGTGTGCTGAACACATGCCCCTCCGTATCGGCATCCGGTGGTGTCTAAGGGCTGGTGATGACACAGCGGCCAGTCGGTACTGTTGGGCTTCATGGCCTATTTGGACGGTGTTCCTTTGTTGTATTTCGTATAACTAATGAGGATGTGCTGAATCGAAACGAGACTGATTGAAGGAAGTGATCTGTTGTTAAGAAACGTCCTGATTTAGTGGCCCAGCCTATAGCGAGTATGGATAGCAGTGACGACGCATGGATGCTGCAAGCTGAGTATGACACGGCGGTCGGTCGGTACCGTTGGGCCTTCATGGTCCCTAACACAGATATATGCCGGTCCACTTACAGTTTCGGCAAGTGTTCCGTGCTGTATGAACTAATTAACCTATCATCATATTATTACGCATTCACAGACCTTCTTTTATGTTTGGACTGTCTGGTTTTCGGTATTGGTTTACAATCAGTGTGCAGCTAACGAAGATTCTTGTCCTCTTTACGATTTACGCTTTCATGTCGGGAATGGAAAGCAAAGCAGGGACGAGGACTTAACCTGTTGTGCATTTAGTGACGCAGTTACAGTGAGTGCCGGTGCAATGGAACCTAAGTTTCCCGAACTTTGGCAGAACAGCTGTCACTGCAGTAGCAGCAACAGTACCAGGAATGGCTAAAATTGTGATATGAGTAACATCAACAACAACATAGTGCAACACTTGTGTCAGCAGCAACAATATTACTCGGTAGTTGTAACTAATCCGCCGCCACAGATCACCTACTTAGACGAGGCTTAAGAGAACTGGGATGTATAGTTCCGACATTTTGAGCAGTATTTTCTTGCTTTTAACATTTCAAATAGACAGCAAAGTGCTTTACATTTGGATTCTAGCAGCAGTTTGTACGAACTGGTGGAGAAATATCGACTACTCACAAGCCTCAGTCACCTACCTAGAATGATATTTTCACTCTGCTGCGAAGTGATGTAGCTTTTGATGCTCCGTGTAGGCTACCATGTTAAATCGATTCTGTGGTCAACGGACGCACATTGAAGCAACTAATTAGTGTTAAAACGTCAGGGACAGTCTTACGAAGCATGGAATGCCGATTGCAGGGCATCACACGACAGTGCAGTTTCATTTGTCAGAACTGTTAAGTTCTCTATGCGGAATCATTAATTCGTGATCAGTTGGGTGCCTATCCCCCGCCCGAGAAAGAAGTCATGGCTAATGAATTGTCCACACTTGAGCCTAGACTTAGTGTTCTTAAGATTGCTAAATATTTCGGGATTGCTTGTGAAGCGCAAAGTACCTTCATCCTCGTGAGAGGCTTAAACGTGTCCACCATAATGGGCCCCTCTCAGTGTTGAGTAAACTCTTTCTGAAAACTAAAACGCCCTCCCACCTTGATACTGAAATGTGTACCATGAATGTCAGTGAAGCTTCAGTCATATAAGTAAAAGCTGTCAGCAAAGCGACGCTCGGTGTTGGGCGTGGGCCTAACGTGTACGCCTGGTAGCTGTGTGTCAACAAACTGCACGCCGACGTCACATAACGGGCCCAGAGAAGGCGCACCTCTCCACACAGCCACGTCAGCTGGACACACAGCATCCACTACGGAATCTGACTGTGGCTCTCACTATTTATAGAGATGTACATCGACACCAGAGCTGCACAGCTGTGTCATTAATCAATGAAGACACGTCCAACGACTTCGCTCCCCTTCTCTATACAGGTCTCAGTGAAGGGCCATATCTTACCATCAAGCATATGTTGATCACATGCAAACATTCTTGCTTATAGATTTACCTGGCACTGATAATTTTCTCTCTGTGCTACAAGGAGCTTTTTGAAGCATCACTACATTGCACAAACTATTTTGCTGCTGACATATTTCTAAAACCAATCACAGCGCAGAACTTTTACAAAGTTCATTCTCTATTGTTGGCTGTTCAGGCTACCTCATACAGCTACAGGAAGTAGGCATCATTTCCCTGGTATAATAAAGTCAATGGGCGACCACAAGGGTTGTTATTAAAAACTGGCCCATACACATTTCTGGTGACTTTAAATCAACTATCTCTATCCTATACGACATCCAGAAGATTTGTTAATAAAACTAGCTGGAGGACAATACTATTCAACAATTTATTTTAATGAAGCAACTCCAGTTACATAGCGAGTCAACACAATTGCTGGTCTTAAATACGTCATTTGACATGTTCCAGTATAATCACAGTTTGGGGATGCTAGCACCACAGCCATATTTCAGAAATACTTAGAGGATGATTAACGGTATTTCACAGTGCACTACTTAGAAGATATTACTGTAACTGGGGATATGCATTCAGAACACTTTCGGAACCTTGAATCCCTTTTCAAATGGCTCAAATGGCTCTGAGCACTATGGGACTTAACATATGTGGTTATCAGTCCCCTAGAACTTAGAACTACTTAAACCTAACTAACCTAAGGACACCACACACATCCATGCCCGAGGCAGGATTCGAACCTGCGACCGTAGCGGTCACGCGGTTCCAGACTGAAGCGCCTAGAACCGCACGGGCACACCGGCCGGCTGAATCCCTTTTCAAGTAGCTTTTAAGCAATGGCTGACATTGGGTGCAGCTTCGTTGACCCCCAACGGGATCCACCTGGGTCATATTCTCAGCAGCAAAGGAATCATGACCAAGCACGATCATATCGACGTGATATCTGAGATCTAATTGGTAGGTAGCCAAAGAGCGCACAAGATAAGTTTAAGGTTGTGGATGGGGCCGTAAACAGTTACTGTGGGTTGCACAATCAAACATACAACTTTCTTTTCTAAGAACTACTTATTTACACGTTGGCTTAAAAGATCACAATAAAACAATGCGGCAGAAGGCCTAGTTAAAGTAAAACTTGAGATGCTTTCTGGGCTGAAGACCCCAAAACCACAGCAAACACAAGAACGGCTGAAGGCCTGACTAAGAAATCAAAAGCGATTAAAAATAGAAGGTAAATTAAAAAAAATGCAATGAAAACAATTAACGGCTGAAAGCCTACACTACACGCCTGAAGGACAACTATAATTAGGGCACATTAATAAACAATTTTTTTTAGCAAGAAAATTTCCTTTTATACTTACAACAGAACGGCCGAAACCTGATTAACTTATTGCTCAAAATTTTGATTTAACACGGTTGAAGGCCTTTATGTAAAAAAAAATAAATAAATAAACTGAATTAATACACAGCATAAGCCTTCACACAATACTTCAATCAAAATGGAAATCACATTTTAAAACAAACAGAACAAGTGGTGCTCAGAAGTGTTCTAAGGGTCGGCCTGGGAACGTAGCTCAAACGTAAGGTGAGGTGAGACAGGCAGCCAAGAGTTAAAGTTAGGCAATTGGATGGCAACCCAAAGTAGGGACGGCCAAAGAACCGACCAACAATTTAACCAATTCCCTTCCCTCCGACCAACGGCACAACGATGGATAATATCGGCTGAGGACGAGAATACGAACAGCACTACGCTTCCAGAAATTGGCGTCTAAAAGCAGCCAGGGGAACAATAACCACTCTAAGCAAATATGAACCAAACTTACTTAAAAGGCTGTCGAACTACACGCCGTGCTGGACAGCAACAACACGACGAGGAAAAGGCACACTGCCTACAAACTACGCTAACGACCAGGGCAGGTAACTGGAGCGTTAACGGCCACAGGGCAGAAAATACCGCTGGTGCACTTCACTGATAAGTAACAGTCAGTTTAATAACTAATCACAACATAGGAAGACGAATGCAAGATTTTGCCAATCACAAGTCGACACACACGGACAACCCAGAAAAATCACTCTTAAGGGCACCAAGTTCACGGCGCATTGATCTGGTATGCTTGGGTCTCTGCATTTAGCCTGTATGTGAGCTGCAATCCTATTTGCAGATGTATGTGTCGAGTTAAGATGTAATTTGTTAGTTCCACCTGGTTTTCGGAGGAAAGACCAGGCTTTTCTACTAGATGTTTTGAAATCAAGTGACTCTACAGTTTCGACCCATTTCTCTCGCCGAGCATCGTCTAGGCTATGCAGCAGGTCGTCTGCAATCTCAGTGTCTCCACTATCAAGGAATCTTTGGAATTTGATTTCACACTTTTTGTCCGAACCTGGTGTATACTGTTTGCGGTACTGCCTTGGGACAGCGGCTTTTGCTGCACTTTTTACGGCGCCTATGAAACTGTCATAGTAACTGATCGTTGGGGGGATCCATCCCAAGCATTTATCCAGTTTCTCGGCGTATATATTCCACTTTGCTTTTCTGAAATTCCACCTTGGTCATTGTGTGGTTTTTATTAGCGGTATGTTAATTCCAATTTCGCTCAGGACTGGACGGTGTTGTCTATGAGGGAAGTCTGCTAATACACGTCTTGTAGAACTTAGTGCTGTTTGATTTTTGTCAGTCGTCGCAAAGCAGATATTTGGGTTGTACTCCTTTCTCCAAGCTGCCGACCTGTATGTTCCCTCGGTACTTCGAGTCGAAAATGAAGAAATGGTTCAAATGGCTCTGAGCACTATGGGACTTAACATCTGCGGTCATCAGTCCCCTAGAACTTAGAACTACTTAAACCTAACTAACCTAAGGACATCACACATATCCATGCCCGAAGCAGGATTCGAACCTGCGACCATAGCAGTCCCGCGGTTCCGAACTGCAGCGCCTAGAACCGCACATTGACCGCGGCCGGCCGAAAATGAAGAACAGGTTGTTATTGTCTGCCCAATTGATAAGAGACTTGCCATTCCCATCAGTTGTTCTGTATTTCATTATAATTGTAGAGAGAGAACAAGACTATGAACATGCTTGCACTGTTTAGACTAGCGTAGTGAGCTATACCAAAGCACTCTTCGTACTGAAGTTCACAACAACAGTAAGATAACAATTTTCGGACCATTGAATGAGTGATTGATTTTACTTATTCTGCTGTCCCCCCACCTTTTTCTCTCCCACTCTAGAAGAAATGATGTGGCCGTTGATGCTTTCTGGCAAAGAGAAGTGTAATACCAATGCTGATAGCACAATTCAGTTAACACGCTGATCACCATGTCGTCCTTCTTCAGGAGGTATAACTACACCCCAGGATTGTTGCCCACGTATGGCATAACACACCACTGATCCGCGCTGTCCGTGTAGCTTCCAGTTTCCGTCTGCTTGCGACACGGCTGTGGACGCTCCACCTGTCTGCGGTCTGGTGTGTGCACGTGTGTGCGCCATCGCTTCCATGTCGCGGTCGCGGCAGCTCGCTCGGGCGGTCGCGATACGGGGCTGACGTTAAAATACCGGTTTGCAGGTTCACGCGCCACCTGCCTTAATGCGATGTGACGTGCTAGATTCGGCCGCGCGTGAGACCGCCGGCCTGACATGCCGTGATAGCCCGCGACACCACAACAGTTGCTATTCTTTTCAGCCGCGTCGCCTCTGGATCATCCGACGCTGATTTTCGGCCGTTCACGTACTTGTATTTACGCTGATCCTGAGCTGCGTCCCCACGTACTCGTGGTGCACAAGCCATAAATCTCGAATACAGCACAGAAAGAGCAGGCCTCTCCATCGAGACCGATATTACCTCTACCGGACACGAAATGCGATCACGTTTTAAGTTCCTGTGGCACCTTTATTATCGGTCTGTACTGAAATATCATATTCACGTTATGATGGGTTTCAGCCAGGTATATCCTCAGACTTGCAATTCCCTAAGTTATTTCAGTAAATGGTTATTAACTGCATTAGACACATTTAGATACTGTTGTTATTATTAAAGCTATGTACCACGTTGTTGTGGTCTTCAGTCCGAAGACTACATGCTACTCTATCCTACGAAACTCTCTTCATCTCCGAATAATTATTTCAAGTACGTTCTTCTGAGTAAGTTATGCTTACTGTATTCATCTCTTCGTCTCTCTCTACGGTTTTTTCTTCGCACACTTCCCACGAACACTAAACTGATGATCCCTTGATGCCTCAGAATGTGTCCTACTAACCCAAACCTTCTTTTATTCAAGATGTGCCACAAATTTCTTGTCTCTCCAGTTCTATTCAGTACCTCCTCATTAGTTACGCGGTGCACCCATCTAATCTGCAGCAGTCTTGTGTGACACATCTCAAATGCCTGTGTTTCCTTCTTTTCTGAACTGTTTGCCGTTCACGTTTCACTTCCATACACCAGATGAATACCTTCAGGAAAGACTTCCTAACACTTAACTCTATATTTGATGTCAACAGATTTCTCTTCTTCAGTATACATTTTATATCCTCCTCCTTCGATAATCATTAGTTATTTTACTGCTCAAATAGCAAAGCTCATTTACTACTTTTAGTGTGGTTTAATTCGACTACATTCCATTATCGGTGTTTATTTTTTGTGAATTTTCGTCTTATATCCTATTTTAAAGACGCTGTCTGTTCCGTTGAACTGCTTTTCCAAGTCCTTTGCTGTCTCTGACAGAGTTACAGTGTCATCGGCAAACCTCAAAGTTCTTATTTATTCTTCCTGAAGTTTAATCCCTACTCAAAATTTTCCTTTGCTTTCTTTTACTCCTTGTACAGTGCACAGGCTGAACAGCACAGGGGATAGGCTATAACTCTGTCATACTCCCTTCTCAACCACTGCTTGCCTTTCATGCCCTTTGACTCGTATTACTGCCGTCTGGTATTTGTACAAGTTGTAAACAGCCTTTCGGTCCCTCTATTTTACCCCAGCCACCTTAAAAATTTCAAAGAGAGTATTCCAGTCAACGCTGTCGAAAGCTACCTCTAAGTATACGAATGCTATAAACGTAGTTTTGCGTTAACTTCTTCTATACTCTAAGACAAATCGCAGAATCAGTATTTCCTCGCGTGTTCCAACATTTCCTCGGAATCCAAACCCATCCTCTCCGAGGTAAGCTTCTACCAATTTTTCCACTCTTTTGTAAATAATTCTTGTTAGTATTTCGCAACCATGACTTATTAAACTGATATTTCGGTAATATTCACAACTGCCAGCAACTGCTTTCTTTGGAATTGGACCATAAAAATACATGTTTTTTAAATTAATTCATCCTTCAAGAATGCGATCATCAGATCCTTTCTTACATTTACACATTTTATATTATATTCATTACTGCACATATCTTACTAGAAGTGATACTTAATCTAACATTTACAAATAAGTATAACCCGAACAGGGAAACAGCAGTTCTAGTTGTAGCAGAAAACCGCATTTTATAGTCGTTAATGAAAGAAAGAGGGCTAAAGGACAAATTAGAGGCAATGAGATTTAAATTCTGAGCACTGGCAGTAGTGGGCATAAAGAAGGGCTGAGGGAATGAAAGAAAGAGAGGAACATGAAATGAAGAGAGAAGTACGAGACGGAGGAAGAGCAACATGATAAATCACAAGTAATGAAAACAAGGGAAAGTAAAATGGCTTGACACAAATGAGAAGTGGAATAAATGTAAGCCCTTACTGCTTGACAAAGCGAAGCTTACTCTGTATGTTAATGTTGTACGAGAATAGTTACGAGATCGGCAGAAGGAAGTGCCTCAGCCTTTCCTCAACTTCAAAGTTCCTCTGAACAGTGCGCAGGGGTGCAGTATAGCTTTCCAGAGACGGACAGCATTTTGACTCGTTGCACACGCGACTTATTCCTTGACTTTCGAAAGAATTTCACTCAGTATCACTCCAAAGTTAATTAATATCATTTCCGTTCATGTTGTTTATTAATTCCCTTGTAGACAATATTGACTGCAACCTCGGACTTTTCTCAGGTGATGCGATTCCTGTAAAGAAGAAATGTCTGAAAAAAGCTCCACTAATATTGACTTTGACCCTGATAAAATTTCAAAGTGGTGGAATATTGGTAAATTGCTTTAAATGTTCAGGGATGTAAAACTGTGCACAAAAAAACAGAAACGTAGAATACTGTCTAGACTTTTAATGTGGCCACCTGTCAAACGTCTGAATGTGGTCCCCAAGGATAGATATATATTTGTGTTGATCCGCTGTGTCTTCCACAATGGCTGGCCGGAGTGGCCGAGCGGTTCTAGGTGCTACAGTCTGGAACCGCGCGACAGCTGCGGTCGCAGGTTCGAATCCTGCCTCGGGGATGGATGTGTGTGATGTCCCTAGGTTAGTTAGGTTTAAGTAGTTCTAAGTCCTAGGGGACTGATGACCTCAGAAGTTAAGTCCCATAGTGCTCAGAGCCATTTGAACCATTTTTTTCTTCCACAATGACGAGATCACCAAGGAAATGGCAAGAAAACATTCCCCATACCATAATGCTCCCTCCTCCAGCCTGAATCCTTTCGACGACTGTTGCTGAGTGTTTGCTTTCAGACGTTCCACGCCGTACATGCCAGCAGCCATTGCCTCGGGCATGGGTGAGTGTATTTCCTTAGCGTAAGTTAGTCAGAGTTAGATGAAGTAGTGTGTAATCCTAGGGACCGATGACCTCAGCAGTTTGGTTCGATAAGAACATACCACCAACAGTCATCTTTCTGGTGCAGCTCCGTGGACGTCCAGTTGTGGTTCAAATGGCTCTGAGCACTATGGGACTTAACATCTGAGGTCATCAGTCCCCTAGAACTTAGAACAACTTAAACCTAACTAACCTAAAGACATCGCACACATCCATGCCCGAGGCAGGATTCGAACCTGCGGCCGTAGCGGTCTCGCGGTTCCAGACTGCAGCGCCTAGAACAGCTCGGTCACAGCGGCCGGCCGTCCAGTTGTGGTACTGACCTTCGTCGCCGATCAACAGCTGTCACCATGGACGCACGAACCAGGTGCCTGCTGAGGAGGTCCATTAGCAACAACTTTCGCCGAACAGCGGTTGACGACCGAGCGAGGTCGCGCAGTGGTTAGCACACTGGACTCGCATTCGGGAGGACGACGGTTCAATCCCGTCTCCGGCCATCCTGATTTAGGTTTTCCGTGATTTCCCTAGATCGTTTCAGGCAAATGCCGGGATGGTTCCTTTGAAAGGGCACGGCCGATTCCCTTCCCAATCCTTCCCTAACCCGAGCTTGCGCTCCGTCTCTAATGACCTCGTTGTCGACGGGACGTTAAACACTAACCACCACCACCAGCCGTTGAGGAGACACTGTTGGGAGCCCCTCGGCTCATCTGGGCGATCAGTTGCTCAACAACTGCACGTCTGTTCGCCCGTACACCGTACACATTTCCAAAACCGTAGTTCACCCATCTGTGGCCTGTGGTTCACCAGAGTTGCCTCCGTGCTCCTTTAGGATAGCGCCATTTTACCACACACAGTATACTTTAAACCACGGCGGCACACGAACTGATTACAAACTTGGCCCGAAAGCTAATGATCCTGTACTTTTGTCGTCAGCTAAATCGTTCCATTTCCTTGTTACGACATCGATTGCATTGTTTCTGCGCTCCCCCCCCCCCCCCCCCCCCACACCCCGGAGACGCTTTTTTATATCCTCCATTGCTAGTGCTGAAACCTGTCGTCTGTGAGTGGTTATTGCACGTTGACGTAGACGGTGGCCACATTAAAATGAATGAGTCACAGTTGTAATCAGTCAACTAATTCAAATACAGGGATGCAACAATTTGTGTAGATTGGAAATGGAATTATCTCATTGACTCCGTCGTAGGTAAAGCAGATGGCAGGCGTCGGCTCATTGTCAGGATATTATAAAATGTAGTTTTTCTTCTAAGGAGTCTTCTTACAAAACGGTCATGCGTTCCATCGTGGAGTGCAATGTGCTGCACCTGTACCAAATAGGAGTAACAGAGGATACAGAAGATATACAGAGTGAACTAGGACTCCATCGAAAAAATTTCAGAGGTGGTAGTGTGGACAAACGGAAGCAAAAGCTCTCTAAAATGCGTACTGTATGAGCTATGAGCATTTCATCATCTTCAATACTGTGAAACTCATCTCTTCTATTGCAAGTTGTTTGAGTTCCATATTTTGGGAGGAGGTAGAGTATGGACCAAAATGAGAAAAAATGTCCAGCAAACATGGGCTCTCAAGTGTATAACCTAAAAGCTACGAGCACTTGTTCAATAGATGGGATGTCCTAAAGTAGCGAAGATGATGAAGTACTTTTAGCTCTTAGAAGCAGGAAAATACTTTGGAAACAAATGGACCCATGCTCGGTTTCAATGGTTTCTTTTCGGTTAATCATAGTAGCTTGTAATAAGAGAAGCTTAATAAGTGATTGCTGAAGAGGACAATAAATGCAAACACCGCCGTGTTTGGTGTCGGTGGATGTGACTTTGGGATGGGGGCACTGTGGTGCCAATAGTTGGTTTTAATATGTACTTTTTATCTTAACTGTCCTGCATTTGACTACTGAAAGTAATGGATTTTGAGACAGAGTGGAGACGCGGGTACACGATCTGTAAACGTTAAATGTTTACAACGTATCACAATGGTGTAGCGAAATTCAAAGCGAACAGTTTGATATAGGACACTTGCAATCTAACGAGCCCGAAAACAACTTCAAACTAGCATAGAGAAACCACCATAGTGTCAGTCGAGCGCGCAGAAAACAACTTCAAACTAGCATAGAGAAACCACCATAGCGTCAGTCGAGCGCGCGATGCATACGAGAGTGGACCACAATGGGTGCGCGGCCGAGGTAGCCGCTTCGGTCGCACAGGAGTCGACCGCTCCACTTTCGACGGATCAGGTTTTGACTCGATGACCAACGCTGTTGACGACACAGGCTTCGGACACTGTACATTCTAGCAGAACAAGAACGGGGAACGACGGAGGGCCTGGGAATCGGCAATGGCCGGCGAGGCCGCGTCCTTCAAGACAACAGTGAAGAACAGGAACCAGACATAGCTCCACAGGTAGGCCAGTTACTCTGAAGGAATACGATCCACCATTGACATCGCACCGAAAGTTGATGACAGCCATCAAAGAGTCGCCAACGACCAACAGGTCACTAATGAAGACCGACGACGACGAGACCAACTTGCCAGAAATAGAGCCGCTAGACGCGGCAAACTGACTTCCGATCATGAAAATGATACGTCTTTTGGGGAGGAAGCTGTACAGGATTTTGCCTCCGACACGTCCCACAGCCCGGGAATCGACACGATCCTGATGAAAACGACGATGACAAGCAACGTTTCCAATCGTGCGCCGTAGGCGGGGAGGCAGTGAACAAAGGATTCACACCCGACAGAATACATCGATAGCCGACAGACGCCTGTCCCAAAGTCGAACCCATATGAGCCATTTTAGAACGAGGCTGAACAAATGGAAGTTACCACTCCACCTGACGTGGATGGGAACACTCAAACCTCTGCCCCAGGACCTTCGAAAACTTGAAACCCTTCAACTGCGAAAATATAGCCTACCACGATCCAGTACACCGGACGTTAAATGCTGAACTCAAGAAGATGCCAATCAAAGTGATGTATAAAGGTGATAACATAACGTATCACTTTCAGTCACTTTGTGTCCAGCATAACGGCCTCTGGTACTTCCAGGAGGCGAAAATAACTTCTTTTACACATCGGCCACCTACAGAGAAGATCTTGAAAGTAGTCAGCAAATACCAACCAGCTGAGATATCGGCAAAAGAGGTCGAACTGGAGCTCGAAGCACTAGGATTTCATCAAGCCTCTGTTCATTAATTCAAGTCGAGGGATGAAAACACTGACAAATTAACGGCCAAACCGGTATACTTCGTGCAGGACCAAGTAGTGACTCAGTCTCCGACATTCGTCACTTGTTAGGCACTAAGATGTTAATTTAAACTTACCGCCCAAAAGAGGGATCACTGCAGTGCAAACGCTACCAGCGGTTTCTTTCACACTGCAGACTATTGAAGCCTACCGCCACGCTGTATAAAATGCACCGGTCAGCACTTGTCGAAGAACTGCACCAAGCCATAGACGAAAAAACCAAAGTGTGTGAACTGTGAAGGAGAGCATCCAGCAATTCGAAAGGGTTCAAATGGTTCAAATGGCTCTGAGCACTGTGGGACTTAACTGCTCAGGCCATCTGTCCCCTAGAACTTAGAACTATTTAAACCTACCTAACCTAAGGACATCACACACATCCATGCCCGAGGCAGGATTCGAACCTGCGATCGTAGCGGTCGCGCGGTTCCAGACTGTAGTGCCTAGAACGACTCGGCCACTCCAGCCGGCCTTCGAAAGGGTGCCCAACGTTTCAACAACCCCTGAAGACATACACGGCCCAAGTCCAGGTTACAATGGAACGACACCAACAATCCGCCGTCGCCGCTGCACCACTAAAGTTGAAAACCAGAAAGTCTTCCCTCCACTACAGAAGAGGACAACTCCTACACAACCTGTCGCAGCTGCCACCACACGAAACTGACAACACCTGCTGGACATGAGACTTCTGACTTCATGGAACTTGCACAGATGTTTTCCATTATTTCTGAATTTGTTGCCGCTCTCTGCCAAATAAACATTTTCGCCATTCTCAAGGAAACATTCCAAAAACTTAAAAGCGCATCACTAATGATCTCCAGACTTCTCACCTGGTAGCCATGAAGATATACGTCACCAGTAATGGCCTGTAGATCTACATAGAAGAAAAATCCTTCATTTTGTAGATACAATGCCAGTGCAGTCATCAACAAGAAACTGGGGTATCGGACAGATCGACCCAATGCCCGGGGGCCGGGGGGGGGGGGGGGATGGAGGGGGGGAGGGGGGTAAAGGTACGCCCATTTTCATGAAAAAAGCAATGCACCTTCATCACTCTCACACCCCTTATTTCCCTTGAGGCAGCGGCGGTAAATACCTCGACTTCTTATGGCATCATCACACTGATTGCAGCTTACTTAAGTCCAAACCTATCGTCGGAGGTTCGAGTCTTCCTCGGGTATGGATGTGTGTATTGTTCTTAGCATAAGTTAGTTTAAATAGTGTGTAAGTCTTGGGACCGATGACCTCAGCAACTTGGTCCCCTAGAAATTCACACACATTTGAACATTTAAGTCCAAACAGACAGTTCGAAAAACAGGACTTTAGATCCGTATTCAACGCCTTCGGTAAGGTCCTCCTGTGTGGGGGGACACTGTGACTCGAATTCCCGACGTAACAACCTTTGAGGCGAGAGGCTGCGTGACTTAGAAGAATCCCCAGAGGCAATCAATCTTGAACCTGAAGATCCAACCCACATTCCAGCAAACCATAACGCCAGGCCCGGTGTCCTCGACATAGTCATGCTCAAGAATATCCGTATTTATCTCCAGCTCGCCACCATTGAGGACTTATAATCCGATCACAATCCTGTCGTTGGCTACATTAACGAGGCACTAGGCCACTTCTGTCACCCAGAAACCATCATTACCGACTGGCATCAGTTCAGTTCCTGGCTGAATAACAATCTTCGTCCCACAGAAGATGTATCAGCCCCAGTATCCATCGATGATGCCATTTCAACCCTGGCTGGAAAGTTCAAGAGAACATTTCGGCAAGCGTCGTTCAGAACGACACGTACTTTAAATCGTTACAAAACCCTTTCCCCGCTGTCTCAGGACCTCAAGTCTCTCAAAAATAGAGCTTTCAGGCAGTGGCCAATATTCTGTAGCCACAGAGAAATCAAGAGATTGGCACTCGAACTCCACTTTCGAGCTGTTGAAAATAGGCAGGAAGTGTGAGGAGACAGAACGGAGACCCTCATACTTCAGTTTCGCAATGAGTGGCTCCTTGTCCGAACATGACACCAACCTCAGCTACCAAAACTAGCCATCCGAGGCCTGAGCGGTCAATGCTACAATCCTCTGGCAAAGGCAGAAGTTTTTGCAGCAACATATACGGCTCAAAACACCTTAGAAATGTATGATGGTGTCGATTTTGTGGCTCAGACTAAACTTCAAGCACATGTCCTCTGAGAGGAAGTTCGATGGCTAGGACCAGACCTTACTAACCTGCCAGAAGCATGACAAATCATCACTCACCCTGGGAATCGCTCAGCCCCAGGTCCATGGAATTACCAGTCAACAACTTAAACATCTTCCGAGGAAGCCAACTGTGTTCTTAGCGCGCTTCTATAATAACTGTAAGCTGCAAGGATATTTCTCGACTGCATGGAAGACTGCCCAGGTGCTTCCAATACCAAAGCCAAGGACTTAACATACTCAGAAAACTACCGTCCGGTTAGTTTACTCTCTCCAAGATCCTCCAAAAGCTACTATTGTAGAGAATTCCGCCCAACCTCGACAACGATATTATACGCCCAGACCAATTTGCCTTTTAACCTTCATTGTCTGCAGAACTGCAGCTCATACGTGTCTTTGAATTTATCTCTTACAACCTTAATGTTTCCAGTTATAAGTGGCAATATTTTTGTATGTCGAAAAGGTGTACGTTCAAGTCTGGCGGGACAAATCACTACTCAGACTGGCGAACTTGCAGCTACTCCACGACTACAGCCCCAAGATCTTCAACAGTTTTTTGTACAATAGGCATATACTAGTGAATATCGACGGACAGCACTCTAGCCTCAGACTGCACATAGACGGCGTCCCTCAAGGTTCTCTGTTGCCTCCATTACTCTTTGCCATCTATGTCAATGCCATACCGCTATTGCCACACGTGATGCTTGTTCAATTGCTGACCAGTAGCTGGAGAGTCAATGTTGTCACCGCTCGCCTGCAGCGTAAACTCACGATGGTAGAAAATTTGGCCAAACAAAATACAATTACTATCAGTGCATAAACGACGAGAGCAGTGAGGTTTACCCTTTGTCACCCGAATTTGAGAGACAGGCCGATTCTTCAACACCAGGAAATTCCATGACGCAATCACATCAAGTACCTTGGGGTCCCATTCGAAACAAGTTACTTTTCAGACCGTGTGTACAGGATAAGAGGATCAAGATTTCACAGCTTATTTTCCAACTGTGCCAGCTCGCAGGTGAACGTCAATACAAAACGTCGAATTTAGAAGACATCGGTGCTTCCAGCTATTTTATATGGTTGTTCTACGTGGCGGACAACCAGCCTCTCTAATTTGAAAACCATCCAAACTGGGGCGCCCAGGTGGACAAGAATTCGTGACCTACACGAAGAGCTGATACAATCAATCGTCCAGGAAACCATCATCTAACGCACACGCAAGCTGATGGACAAAATAGAAACCCTGTGACCCACGTCACATAGAATATACTGGATCAGTAGCTCCTGAGCGATGACATGGGTCCAGGTGTCTCGGGCGACTATTGATGTCCCGTAGGAATTATCCACCTCAGCTTTAAACACTGATGTAGTCCAGTGAACGATGGCTGACATCACTAGTACACTGCACAGTAACATTAATATGACCACCGCCTACGTTCGATATCAACATGCAAAAGTGACAGGTTGCAGCGCTAGCAGTGAGGGGCGTATGTAAAGCGTGTCTTGGGGACGTAGAAAACACTGCAGTCGTTCTCGCGATGTGGAAACAGTGCGATTTATCTGACGTCCAAAAGGGCATGATCATTGGTTTTCAGGCTAGGGGTGGAATCATTTTCGAAACAGTTAAGTTCGTAAATTTTTTTTTCATGCCGCCATGGTTGAAGTATATCGTGCATGACGAAATAGCGCTATCCATGACTGGTAGCGAGGCAGCCGTGGTGCACCACGGTCCGCAGATAAACGACGGCTACGGAGATGTCTGGGCGAATAGACGTGCAACTGTTGAGCAACTGACCGGCCAGATGAGCCAAGGAGCTACCAACAGTCCCCTCGACAACCGTTTGGCAAATGTTGCTGCGTTTGGACCTCTGGAGCAGGCGCCTGGTACATGCACCCATGGTGGCTGCTATTCATCAACTAGGGAGGCTGGCATTTACACGCACTACCCCAACTGGACTTCTGCTGAGTGGCGACAGCTGGCCTCTTGAGGTGAATCGCGTTTTATGCGCCATCGGACTGATGAATGTTGACGTGCACGGCGTGGGACACCTGAAAGGCCGGAGTGGTGAGCATTACGGCCTATTTTCGTGGCATTCCCTCAGTGATCTCGTCATTATGGAAGGCGCAATGCATCGACAAGAGGGTGGATCTATCCTGGTGAACAATGTGCGCCACTACTTGCAGTTTGTTTTTCTTCGGCACGATGCATCTACCATCAGGAGAACGCAACGTGTCATACAGCTCGCATTGCACCTGGCCACAAAATTCCTCGGATTTAAACCCACTCGACAGCGTGTGGGAGCACCTCGGTCAGTCTGTTCGCGTCGTGGATTCTCAGCCAAGAAACCTAGCGCACCAGCTCACGACACTGGAGTCGGTATGGCTCCACCTTCCTGGCGGTACCTTCCAGAACTTCACTGACTCCCTTCCTGCACATCTCTTAGCGATCCGTTCTGCAAAAGGTGGTTATTCAGGCTTCTTACAGGTGGTCACAATAATGTGAATAGACGGTGTATGATGTCCAGTTTGGCTCTTCTTGGCGGTGATTGTAGATAGATGCGCCTGAGCTAGCAGGACAGAGCGGATTACGTTGTGGAAAGGGGTCAAAATAAGTTCCTGTCAGTTTCATTCAACATACAAACTTTATTCGTCAACACACACTATTACAAGGATGTTAAATACTCAAAACATTAGTCGACCTCCTTTGATTAACTTTAGATCAGCTGAAGACCACACTCAAAATCCAAGACACAGGGCTTAAGCAAGAAATTGAAATACAGAGTTCTTCTGTAAGTTTGACCCAAGAATATTTTTAAATCTTCAATCTAATCAGGCCCTAGCAATTTAATTTTAATGGAAGTTCGCTGGAGGCCGCATATTAGGCAATAAGAAGAGTTTTAATCAAAAGACAGAAGGCCTTATCTTAAAACAAAAGCATAAAAATCTTGTGCCTTAAGGGCAAGACAAAGACATTAATTTAAGAGACATTAAAACTCATTGATACTCGGCTGAAGGCCACACATCAACCAAATAACTAAAACCCAAACAGGGAAATTACTATTTAACACACAAGGAACGGTGCTCAGAAGTTTCCAAGGGTCGGCCTGGGATTGTAACACTAACGCACGTTTAGGTGAGACAGGCAGCCTGTCCAACGACTTCTTAATCTGAAGGCAACCCAACCGACAGACAGCCAACCGACCAATGAACAAGATCAGCTCCACTCCACGCAACCAGCAAAACGACCACAAGATATCAATACAACGACACACAGAATATTGGCGCCCACAAGGACCAAAAACACCTCAGCTATCGAACTACACGCCATGCTGGACAGCAACAACATGACGAGAAAAATACACTGCCTAAATTACATCAACGACCAGGGCAGGTAACCGGAACGTCAACGGCGACAAGGCAGAATATACCGCTGGTGAACTTGAATAACAGGGAATAAATTAAGTCAAGTTAAACTCCACAGAAAGATGGCTGGAATCTTAGCCAACTTAAATGCACACATGTTGTTGCTCACTGGAATGTCCCAAAGCGACAAGCAGGATCAAACGAAGAAATGTAAACAACTGAGGCTCGATAGTAGGTTAAGTGAGGACTCAACTTTCATGTCCAACATCGGTGGGCGACGAACTTCGTAGCACTCGCTAGCAGCTCCTCACACTCCAACCGCGCGTGCACGCCGCCAGCGGTTCCGGCCCGTCCCCGCGCGACGGGGATTTCCTTGCTGCCCCACGCCGACCGACCAACTACCCAAGCCCTCAAACGGAGGAAAGACCAAATATACGTCGGCCTATGAGACGACCAACCAACAGTCGTCCCGCTCCAATCTCCCTCCGTTGGACAGTTCGTGTGTGTCGCCAGCTGTCGGCGAGCACTGGCTGTCGGCGCCTCACCGGCGCTCCGTCCGCAACTTCACTGCTGCTGCGTCCCGACTGCACTGCTGGTCCGTTAATTGACTGACTTTCTTCGGACCGACGTAGTTCTGAAGACACTGGCTCGGACCCAACCGTGCAGAGGGAACACAACCGACATCTCTGCACAGGAAGCAACCGACCCAAATACACGTCGTCGACGAGGTGGCCGACTGAACGACCATCCAACGGTCGTCCCCACTGGTACTGGTTGTGCGGACCTCCCTGGGGCTCCGTCTCCAACTGCATTGCTGCTGTGTCCCGACCGCCCTCCTGGTCTCCAACTGACTGCCAGACACACGATGAACCGGAAATACTATCAGTCGCTCCAGAGATGGTACTACAGTGCCCATATCGATACGTGTTGCTGCTGGCGCTCACGGGCAAGTAAGGCAGGAAGTTAGTGAGGCCAGTAAATTGAATAAGAAAACGAGGCGGCAGTACCGTAACAGAAGATGCAAACAATAAATGGCATGATCATGAGCCGTGCACGGCTCATAGATGAATTCTGCAATACTCGCTAAGACACTGACCTGATATTCTCTGGCGATTGTCCACTGATTGTCTTCAGATACTATCTGCTGACTGGATCTGTGCATCTTCTTATATTCATCTGTGGCAGATGGTTGTCCACTTTGTAACTATTTGTGTGTCGTATGGTGGTTGCATAACATAGTCCTTGTCACATGCACCCTGTCTGGGGTCTAACCTTAACTACGTCGCACCTGAATGGTAGGCAGCTCAGCGCTCTTCTATGTAGGCTCTTTCCCATATCTTATGAAGGACATGGTATATTTGACAACCGAGCGTAAAAGATTAAGACTCTTCTGCACACAAGGGCAAACGCGGGCGTGACATTTGAATCACCAGCTGCAGTAAAATCATTTGTTCCACCAATCCAATAGGGACAGATCGTATCAACATGTCTTCCTCTTCTTCTTCTTTCTTGGCTCTACAGCTCATGATGGGCCTTGGCCTCTTCTACAGTTTCCTTCCATTTCTCTCGGTCCTTTGCCAATACTCTCCAGTTTCTATAGCCCATCTTTCTAAGATCTTCGATTACTCCATCTTCCCATCTGGCTCTTGGTCGACCACTTCCTCTCTGCCCTCCTGGCTTTTCTTTTAATATTCTTTTTGATACTTCTGTATCATTCATGCGAGCCACATGCCCCGCCCACCTCAGTCTGGATGATTTCACTATCCTTCTGATGGGTTGGTATTTGTATATGATATACAACTCATGGTTGTATCTCCTCCTCCATCTTCCTCCTTCACAGACTGGGCCGATAATTCGTCAAAGTACCTTTCTTTCAAGTGCATCCAGTGTTTCAATATCTTTAGTTGTTAATGTCCAGGGTTCAGAGGCATATGTAAGCACTGGTCGTATAAGTTATTTATAGATAGTTAATTTAGTGGTACGAGTCAGGAGCCTTGAGGATAGAAGTCTTGTTAGGGAAAAATAGGCTCTATTGGCTAGTATTCATAGGAGGTATCATTTAGATGTGTAGCTGTCGAGCCAAGGTACTTGAAATGTTCAACTCTCTCAAACATACCAACTGTAAAAATACGTGGAAAGGATCAGAGAATACATAAATATTATTAGCTATGTTGACCCAGTAGTTTATGGTCCCTCTTGAGGGATGAGACAGTTAACGTGTCCCTCAGGTCACAGTGCATGTAGACGACGCGGTTGCCTTCGGACGGATGCTGAGGGCTCACTGCCCCCCCGCTGCCTCCATCACGCGATTGATCGCGCAACTGGCGGGGCTCTGAAGTGGCGGCTGGCTTTCAGCGCAGACAATAGCCAAGCCGTTATCATCTGACGTCGGAAAACGGCGCCAGACCTACAACCTGCTCACGTTCGTGGAAACCTGGCGTCATGGAGCAGAGCTGTGTGTCACCTCGACGACAGTCGATTAACGTGGCGCCTGCGCGTACAGGAAACGTGCTGGAAGGCCAGAGCTGCTTCAAGCGCCTCTATCCACTGCTTACACTTAAACCCTTACTGCCATGTGTCGCGAATTGGCATCATACCGAAGCAATGCTGATAACTATTTTTTGAGGGCCATTGATGGAAGCTGCAGATCCTGCACCAAGTTACCAACGCCTCTGAAGTGTGCTACCATTTTCTGAGAGTTTCAGGTACTTTTAGAGCGACTTGCTGTTTGGACCTTTCTTCACGGCACACGTACGGGAAGTTATCGTTATTGTTTCGAGAATTAAAGCTAGATGCAGAGGTAAGTTCAGTTCTGAACATTATTTATTTGTTGTACAGTACCTGTGACGTAACCTAAGTCACATTTTGATGTAATAAACTACTTGCAAGCGCAATGCCTCATTACGCATCTGTGTACCTTTGCGGATGCATGCCTGACCCGAAATCAAGTGAAGTGGAGGCAAATATTTCTTTTGATTTACAGCACCAGAATACTTCAGTGACTAGCTGCATTCATAATTTACGTATATTCATTACAGGTTTCCAGTTCTTCATATGAACATCCTACGTCAACACTGGTTTGACTGATTGATTGCATTTCACTTTTGCAGCGATGTGTAAATTCTAATAGCTTGCTAATAGTCTGCAGCTTTAACTTTTTTAGTGATGTATCCCCGAACTTCTGTACTTACCGAAATGCAAACGGATATCTCGAAGTACCACCTGCGAAGAGGGACTGTGACAGTTTCAAAATCCCGTAGGAAACCAAATGATCTACTAGAATTCAAATCCAGAATAGCAGAGGCACTCTGAAGCCAGGGAAAACAGCTGACAAAATAAAGAGGGGTAGCCCTTCAGCCAGTATAAGTGCAGAACTACTATCCAAGAACCAGTGGGGTTCAGTAACATCAGATCATATAAGTCTACCAGTAGAGATGGAGCAGGTCACTGGCCCAGGTTAAAAACAGAAGGCAAAGATGTAAATTACTAAACCGTAACGAAATGGCTCTGAGCACTATGAGACTTGACGTCTGAGGTCATCAGTCCCCTAGAACTTAGAACTACTTAAACCTAACTAACCTAAGGACATCACACACATCCATGCCCGAGGCAGGATTCGAACCTGCGACCGTAGCCCCCAAACCGTAACGGCCAGACAGCATTCATGTGTAGTAAGTGTGATGTTCATCTGTGTCTCAACAATAGAATGAACTGTTTCTGAGAAATTCACGAATAAGCCTATATTTTGTTATACCGGGTGATAAAGAAACAGCCTGAGAGCTTTGTAAGTGCGTTGTACGGCAGGTTGTGTTGAGAAATAACCGTTCAGAAAAAATTGGATACGTTTGCACCGTTTCTGAGTTAATTAGCCTGAAATTAGCCAATTAGGCAATTGCGAGCGAAAATTCAAGTGGTCCGCCAGAGACGGTGGCAGCCAATCGTATTCGAGCCGTGGTAACTTCATTTCGCCTTTCTTCCCCCTTAATTTACTGGCGGCAGGAATTACCATTAGTTTAGTGTGTGTTATCGCTGGCGCGGAGTCTTGAAAACACTCCGGAGCGTGTCGAGAGGCGAGTGTCTGGGTATGTGGCGAGAGGAGAACGCGGAGATCGGTCGGTCTTTGTCTCTGTTTGTGCGGAGACCGGTTGATTGCGAGTGCACCGTTAGTGGCTTCACCGAAGTCTTCGCCACGCCTTTCAGTGTGCTTCAGCTGAATTGTCCTCCCTATGGGAGTGAGAGAGGGCTGCAGCCTCTCCCCGATGTTATTCAATCTGTATATTGAGCAAGCAGTAAAGGAAACAAAAGAAAAGTTCGGAGTAGGTATTAAAATCCAGGGAGAAGCAATAAAAACTTTGATGTTCGCCGATGACATTGTAAGGACTTGGGAGAGCAGTTGAATGGAATGGACAGTGTGAAAATCAATAAAAGCAAAACGAGAATAATGGAATGTAGTCGAATTAAGTCGGATGATGCAGAGGGAATTAGATTAGGAAATGAGACACTTAAAGTAGTAAAGGAGTTTTCCTATTTGGGGAGCAAAATAACTGATGATGGTCGAAGCAGAGAGGATATAAATGTAGACTGGCAATGGCAAGGAAAGCATTTCTGAAGAAGATAAATTTGTTAACATCGAGTATAGATTCAAGTATCAGGAAATCGTTTCTGAAAGTATTTGTATGGAGTGTAGCCATGTATGAAAGTGAAACATGGACGATAAATAGTTTGGAGAAGAAGAGAATAGAAGCTTTCAAAATGTGGTGCTACAGAAGAATGTTAAAGATTAGATGGGTACATCACATAACTATTGAGGAGGTATTGCACAGAATTGGGGAGGAGAGGAGTTTGTGGCACAACTTGACTAGAAGAAGGGATCAGTTGGTAGGACATCTTCTGAGGCATCAAGGGATCAACAATTTAGTATTGGAGGGCAGCGTGGAGGGTAAAAATCGTAGAGGGAGACCTAGAGATGAATACACTAAGCATATTCAGAAGGATGTAGGTTGCAGTAGATACTGGGAGATGAAGAAGCTTGCACAGAATAGAGTAGCATGGAGAGCTGCATAAACCAGTTTCAGGACTGAAGACCACAACAACAACAACAATGTCCACGCTGTGCGCTTTTGGGTTCTGGCATTTTCCACTGGGATGAAACGATGGAGTGACGACGTCTTGGTGTAGCAATGGTTGGTATCGCTCTCACTGAGATATACCCTCCTCCGTCACTCTCGCTGTATGAACCTCGAAAAAATTTTTCAGTCGTTGTAATTACTGCTAACCACAACTAGTCTGCTTCAGTTTCATCCATTTAATGGTTAGTGCTTGTGACGCATGCGTAACAGTGGCTGCTTGCCATTAAAAGGCTGCATGAAGGATTGCCTTAGTGTAACTTGTTTACGCCAGAAGCTATCTAGTACCTTAAATGTAAGTTTTTTAAAATCGCTGTCCGCTGTGGCCGAGCGGTTCTAGGCGCTTCAGTCCGAAACCGCGCTGCTACTATGGTCGCAGGTTCGAATCTTGCCTCGGGCGTGGATGTGTGTGACGTCCTTAGGTTAGTTACGTTTAAGTAGTTCTAAGTCTATGGAACTGTTGACCTCAGATGTTAAGTCCCGTAGTGCTTAGAGCCATTTGAACCATTTTTTTGCTTTCAAATCTGTTATTTTCCTGTGAGCCGAGAGGGCATTTGTCGTTACCCTGCTATTTAATGAAACTGGGTATTTGGTGCTGTTAAATTCTTCATAACCTCTACGGTAAATCTGGTCTATTAAGTGGCTTTTTTTTCATGCCTTGGGAAATTTTCTTGGCTTTATTGTTTAATCCTTTAGTTATTTTAAGGAAGTTTTCCGAACTAATATAACATGTTCAGGTTGTACTTTAGATCGTTCTGAAGTATAAGTACCATAGAAGAGAGCCTTACTTGTAAATGCTAACAATTAAGTAGCACCTTCTAGAGGTAAGCTCCCGTTTCTCATAGAAATTTCAGCTTGGTGCAAACAAGTCTCTGGCTGTGTAGCCTAGGTGACTTATTCACTGTTTTTCTAAGTAACATTCTGAGATTAATGATTTCATCCTATTCAGCGAAGTTGTTTTGGGGGAGACGTTTATTACGCGATCATTTTACCGCTTCCTTTTACGAAGTGGTGTTTACTCTGTGCAGTTTTGAGTAACGTTACTGATTGATTATTATGGCAGACATGAAGGTTTTATACCATTAAGTTATTATGGCATGGGCGAATACATTTTCTTAATTTGTATCTTTTAACGCCGGCCGAAGTGGCCGTGCGGTTAAAGGCGCTGCAGCCCGGAACCGCAAGACCGCTACGGTCGCAGGTTCGAATCCTGCCTCGGGCATGGATGTTTGTGATGTCCTTAGGTTAGCTAGGTTTAACTAGTTCTAAGTTCTAGGGGACTAATGACCTCAGCAGTTGAGTCCCATAGTGCTCAGAACCATTTTTGTATCTCTTAACTCATGTTTCCCCTGACTCACGTTCGCTAACAGCTCTCAGTTTTAAAAGTTCGCTGTTTGGAGCGGCGCTTGGTCGAGGGGACCTGCAACTGTAACGCACCGGCATGGCGTTTTTTGGGAGGGTTTGTCGTTTCCTGACAGCACTTTAGTGTGCCGTTCGCACTAGCAGTGCGCTTCTTAAGTTTGTTTATCCTACGCTTTTATTTACAAGCTCTTATGTTACTATTTTCCGCCAAATATTTTACGTCTCTCCTGAAATGGATAATATTATACATTTTATGATTAACCATCCGATTTTCTAAATCTGATTATTTCAGTCTGTATAATATCTGGAAACTTTGAGATTACTTCCTCTAGTGGTTATAAAATAAATAAAATAAAATAAAATAAAACATTAATTATTAATTATTCATGATAGTGATTGGATGTAATTAATATTTGCTTATCTGGAACGTGGACGTTTAATTATTCGGTATCAGACGCTTGACAATGGCTTTTTCGTAAATGTAATGTTATTCGTAGTTGACCGTGAAATAAGACTCAAATAATCGGACTTCGTATTTAAATCGTTTCCAAAGACTGCTGCGGTAGGTGCGGACTCAAATCTAAATCTCAATATTAGAATAATTTGCCAGCCATGTCAATACGTCGTACAGAGGTGACTGTCTATTTCATAAATATAAATTCTTTACAGAATCGAGTGCCTAGTAAGATTGCAACTCGCAGTGTTCTTATATAACATCAAATATGGCGGTGTACCAGTCAATGAAATATACGTGCTTCCCACACCACTTGTCCAAGACCTCCCCTTCTTAAAGAAACGTAAGAGTATCGTAATTGTGTTTTTGTTTTATCAGCGACACAGCGCTGCAGTTCTATACCATAGGCTTTATTTATTTGTCACAGATTAATTATTTAATTAAGATTTCGTGTTTCCGAGGAAACTCACGCACGGCATGCAAATGTGCCTTTATATTGCCCCCTGAATTGCGAGGCGAAAGGACACACCTGCAGGCGAGCAATTCACCTAAAGGCACAAGAAAATCTAAGTTATCTACAACTATTTACATGACTTACATTATACTGTATATTATATACAAAATTTGAATGACGCGCGTGCGCCGTAAAAGTTCTTATATTGGCAAAATAGAGTGCGCGCATGCGCAGAAGCGTCTGTGTGACTCCGGCACTACCGTTATATCGTAAATTTAGATCACGCGGCACAGCATTGCAGTTCATATTGTTCGTGTGCGCACGCATTTCTCAGTCGTTGCACAAAGAAAATATCCCACGAAGATTACATATAAAGACTACATTCTATGACAGGTAACTTAGTTTTAAAATTACAATATTTGTTATAATACAATACAACTTTAGATTGTTGAATGTTCTTAGTTACATAGTATTGCACTGAAATGCTTCAAAGAAAAATGTCTTTTTGTTTCAGGTGCGTTGACCTATACACATCGTGTCGTTATTACAGTTTATATTCATCTGCTGCACAATAATTTTTCACAGGTTAGTGTCGTCGTGGTAAAGTTTTTTTTGATCACAGTAACATCGCTGTATAACAACGTGATTGATACATAAGCATGTCCATTTCCTATTTCAATTATAGACTTTGTGATGCAGTTCGTTGTGACAAAAAGCATTGTTTATAACAGATCAGACGTGACCCGTCGAGTAATTGGTCCATATGCAGTTCGTTTTCGATATTCCGTGGAAGCTTGGTTGCAGAACCTCGGACGGCACATAGCTGGCGTCGATCCTTGGACAGTCCAGGTAAGTGTGTCCGTCACATTTCGAGAACATTCCATTCCCTGAAGTTCCAACCAAAATTCTTCCACTCGTCGTGTTGTTTCCTGGACAGGCACGTTGTGACCATTTAATCCAGTTAACATCTTGAAATTAGATACTGTAGTAATGTCACTAGACGATGCACAAATTACGCACTTCACATTTTCAGTTTTTTGCTAAATATAGCTCACCTAAATGTTCGTAGTTACTTATCAAAGAAATCGTTCATCGCGTTTACAAAGGTACGATGCATGATGAATGTCATTAACAGTTTCTTTCACATAGGTTTCTGCGCAGTTGCAGACTTAGTAATGTACGTTAATGTCCGTGAACAGTCGTTCACTATGCAATTTTTTTTTAAGTTTTCAGGTTTTGGCACTCGTTATGGTTCAAATTTTCACATAGTAACAGTTACATTATACATCATTTTTTAAAAAAAAACATAAGTAATCATACATATACACGTCACATATTTTCTTAGCATAAACATAAAACAGTTACACATAAACATGTTTACATCATCATTACATAGCCATAAATTATTACATTATGTCACATTTGATTACATGAATTGCAGATATTTACGTTCTCTTTAACGGTTTTGCTGGGATTTTATCGATGTTTTTTGTGATGTCATCTGAAATTAAGATAGGTTAGACACAACATTCATTACATCAGTAGGCAAGACCAGGCGTTTTCACTACTCAATAAATATTCAAAATAATAAGGGACGGAAAACTGTTCGATTCCTCGCGTTTTGTGCGTGTGTGTATAGTGTCTGTGTGGCCTTGGCTACTGGTAGATGCTTTTCTTGCTGAGAGATGTGCGTCTAAGCTATTTCTCGAAGTAAAAGATCGCTTCACAGATGACGTCTGTCGGTTCGTCAGGTGTCATACTAAGTCAGTGGTACCTACAGTCACAAATGTTCCATGAAAAATTAATATATCATTCACTGCTACGTAATCATAAATTTTACTTTAATATTCAGTCTTCTCGGTGGTGCCGCGGCGTTGAAAGAAAAGTTCTTCTGTCTTCAACTGCGTCACTGGAACCGCTGAAATGAAAATTTCTATACTACTTATTATCTGTGTTGTAGCAAAGAGAGTTTTACGAGTTGCTTAGCAATGTTTTCATGTCCATTAGCTCTGTGTCAGATGAGTGTGTTTGCATGTCTTGAATGTCATTGTCAAGTACTAACTGAACCTTGTATTCTGTACAGTGTTTGTCATGCTTTAGAGTTCTCCTGTCCAAATCAATAATAATTACACTGCCTTTATCATTTAAAATACATTTACCTTTGGAGAAGTCTATAATGCAGTCCTTCTCGCTCATAATATCTATTCCTAATATGCAATTTGTCACAAGGTTTTGTACAACCAGGAATGGCCATTGTACGGTTCCATTACCTATTTTAATGTTTACAAAAACTTGCTTCGTAACCCTACATGACTTATTACCTAGAGCAGTAGTTATTTTACAGTTTTGGGCGGGAAACTCAGGCACAGGCTCCAATTCACACATCTTTCTATAGAAATTAAAAGACAAAACGCTCACAGCTGCACCTGTATCTAAGATAATAGTAGTTGGAATCCCACCTACTACACCAGTAATAGATGCTAAAACAATTTCATTTGTGTTTGAACGACATTGTGTACTGTCTTGCAAAAGTTCATCTGATATATTGTCATTGTGGTTGTATCTTATGAATAAAACAGGTAGTTTTTGTTTAGAATTATTAGGCATATCAATATTTTGTTGTTCAATTGTGGTGTCAAATAACTGATTAACATTGAAGTCGCCGCCCAAGAATTCTTCAGCCACGACCCGGGGCATAGAAGTGACTGTTTCTAGTTTGTTGGATTAGCATTTGTATTTGGTACTGACACAGATTGAGGTTGTGTATCAGGTGTCATTTCTATTATATTCACATTCGGATATTGCCTGTTGTGATCTCCAAACTTTTGCGGTTGTTGTTGCTGTTGCGCATTATAACTTACCTGTCGGTCGTAAGGTATGCTCCAATTTTGTCCTGGTGGCTGCTGTGGTAAAGCAGTGTTTGAATGAAAGTATTGATCGCTACGAGTCCAGCCTTGATGCTGTCTTGGCTCGTAGTTATTATTATTTCTATTTCTGTTTGTGTTTTTGTTGTTACATTTGTATCCGTTGTTACCGTTGTTGTTATTACCGCGGTACATTTTGTATGGATTGCCGCATGGAGTCTTATTACTGTTGTAACTGTTGTTTGTATTGGAATACGCGTGTTGATTTTGATTTCCGTATTGAGACGGCATGTGAGTTTGCTGTTTTTGCTGCACCGCGTATCCAACTGTGGGCGCGCCAGAATTGAGTTGGCAAGCCTGCATGTTTTGCATACCACTAATATAAACATTGTGGCTGCTGTTTTGCCGCGCGAAGCGCTGATCTTCTAGTAACATGTCAACCGAATCTAAAGCTGTTAAAAAATAATCTGGATCGTCATCCGGAATATGTAAGAGTTTTTCTTTAATGTTGAAAGGCAATTTGGCCTTCAACGCACGGAGTATATCACGTGTTGCGACTGGTTCGTCCAAAAAATGTCCCATGTTCAAGTATTTTTCAAAATATCTGCGTAAGTTACCATTTTTACTGTTAAAAGTTTCAGGTTCTAAAATTTGTCTTCTGAGTCGCTCCTGGACGGATTGCGACCAGAATTTGTTCAGAAAGGCACGCTCAAACTCACTGTACGTGGTACATACGTCAGCTTGACTGTATGCCCAGACAGCTGCATCGCCTTGGATGTAACCGACAATATATGAAATCTTTTTCCGGTCACTCCAAGTGCGTGGAAATGCGTTACTAAAAGATTTAAGAAAAATCACCGGATGAATGGTTCGTTTTTCTGGGTAAAAGCCTGAAATTGCCTGTGTTTTATTAAGCTTTCTTCTTCCTTTGCATTATGATATGGATTTGTTCCACTGTAATTACTGCAATGTTCAGCTGGCGAGTAATTACGATAATGTTGCTGTGGTTTACCATGATAATAGCTTGTGTTTGTGGTTGCACGTCGTGGTATGTGTTGTAGTCGTGGTGTGTTTTGTTCTTGTGTGTTTGTCGTGTGCGGTATGTGTGCGTCATACTCGAATGTATATTGGTTTCTGGACTGTACATTTTGGCTGATATTTTCGTTACATTCAGACTGTGGTTGATCGGTGAATTGTCTCATGGGTGCAGTGACGGATTGTACTGCGTCACTAATCAGCTGTTTGTTATTAGTGATGTATTCCGCTACGGAGTCGTGCACAATTGTTGGTAAATTTTCACGTATGCATCTATCAAAATGCTTGTCTTTGTTCTCTACCCAATCATGAAATTCTTTATTAATATTTTGAAAGTGAGCTGTGGCATCAGATTGTAAGATGTCAGTCAGGTGTTGTTCAACATCGTCAAATTTATTCTGCACGTCAGTAATTCGTTTTTCAAGGTTGTCGTGTACTGAAGGATATGTTTGAATTTGTTCAGTAAGAGCTTCACACGTGACATTAAGGTTTTTTGTGTCTGTAAAAGTGCTACGTCATTTGTAGTCTTTTCTTGTATCGTATTAAGCTTGGAAAATTTCCTACTGAGTTCAGTCATCTGTTTGGTCAGTGTGGCGTCTATAAGTTCCACACGTTTACACAAAGTGTCACTACCTGTCTTGATTGCTATGAGATCAGATTTAATTTCGTCATTTTGTGTCTTTAACTGTTCATTTTGTGTCTTTAAGGTTGCCATGTTTTCCGCGTTCTGCATCCTTAAGGTTGCCATGTTTTCCGCGTTCTGCATCCTTAAGGTTGCCATATTTTCTGCGTTTTGTTTCATTAGCATTTGTAACATGTTGGCAATGTTTACTGTTTGCAAGGTCTCTGCCCCCGCCGCGTCATTAGACGTGACGTCATGTATTAACATGGGCTCTGACTGAGACTTTGAAATTTTTGTGGTGGACGGCCTATTGTCAAAATTTCCGTTAACACTTACGTCAATATTTGATGAATCGTCACTACCGGTTGCTGTCGTAAAGTCATTTTCTAACATTTGTCTCTCGTCCGCGTCGGATTGCGTCTGAATAGTATGTCTTTGCTGTTCCATCTTTGCGTATTGTTTTCTAGTTATGACCATGCCACACGTGATATATGTTTCAAGAAAATAATGTTTGACACTGGTTTTAAAATAAAATACAGTTGAGCATGAATCGCTCGTAGCAACAATGGCTGTTTGTTAATTTAAAAATGTAAACTGAACATGGGATTATTGTTAATGGCTGCTGTCCATGTTACAACGTATCGTACAGAAGTCGGCCATATTGTACACTCGTGTATTGGCATTGTTGCAGAAGTTATTGTTTAAGGAAAAGTACTGAGAATGAAATTTATCACTGAAAACTGCTACACGCGAAAGAAATACTACAGAATCTACTAATACACTGAATTATGCATCTGGTCAAGCCTGCCAATGCAAAGATGCTGCGTCTTACCTTATTTTGCTGGAAGCTTCATTGCGTCTTCCCGCAAAATTTTATAATTGGCAAATATCTTCAGATTTTTGTTATTTCTCATATAGTCAAGTCCAGGTCCAGAAAGTTGATTTTTCACATGAAACAAAGAGAACAGTGTAACAAATGACAAAATAACAAGTCCGACACGCAGTCGCCAATATAAAATATATAAAATAAATAAAATGAAACATTAATTATTAATTATGTATGATAGTGATTGGATGTAATTAATATTTGCTTATCTGGAACGTGGACGTTTAATTATTCGGTATCAGACGCTTGACAATGGCTTTTTCGTAAATATAATGTTATTCGTAGTTGACCGTGAAATAAGACTCAAATAATCGGACTTCGTATTTAAATCGTTTCCAAAGACTGCTGCGGTAGGTGCGGACTCAAATCTAAATCTCAATATTAGAATAATTTGCCAGCCATGTCAATACGTCGTACAGAGGTGACTGTCTATTTCATAAATATAAATTCTTTACAGAATCGAGTGCCTAGTAAGATTGTAACTCGCAGTGTTCTTATATAACATCAAATATGGCGGTGTACCAGTCAATGAAATATACGTGCTTCCCACACCACTTGTCCAAGACCTCCCCTTCTTAAAGAAACATAAGAGTATCGTAATTGTGTTTTTGTTTTATCAGCGACACAGCGCTGCAATTCTGTGCCATAGGCTTTATTTATTTGTCACAAATTAATTATTTAATTAAGATTTCGTGTTTCCGAGGAAACTCACGCACGGCATGCAAATGTACCTTTATATGGTCAATGTTTGAGATATTTCTGAAATTATTTTGCCATCACTTCCGTACTGCATTCGTTCCACACATGTAAAATAAAATGTTGCTGGATCGTAACTTAACGTTCATGGCTGGTATGTTCTGAAGACTGAATGTTTGGACTTGTGATTTACTAATTGCAGCATACTCCTTTGAAAGGCTAGTCTGTCTAAGACTGAAATTAATTTAAATTTCCTTTCTCCCTTTGAAGAGCCGTAAGTGGAGATTTATTCTTAAGGTTTTGGGAGAGTAATTTTAATCATTCCAAGACCAAACTGCTTTAATTAACAAACGTCTTGCCTTATTATTATTGATTTCTTGCTTGTGAAAAAATGGCTCTGAGCACTATGGGACTTAACATCTACGGTCATCAGTCCCCTAGAACTCAGAACTAGTTAAACCTAACCAATCTAAGGACGTCACACAACAGCCAGTCATCACGAGGCAGAGAAAATCCCTGATGCCGCCGGGAATCGAACGAGGCAGAGAAAATCCCTGACGCCGCCGGGAATCGAACCCGGGAACCCGGGCGTGGGAAGCGAGAACGCTACCGCACGACCACGAGGTGCGGCCTCTTGCTTGTGACTTGGAGCCTTTGATCAGTGGCTTAAACCGATTATTTGAAGAAAAAAAGCCCAGTTCTCGTTCTTTGACATGCTTAATATTATATTCCGTTTATCAGTGTATTGTGTTCTGTAAATAAATGTGAAATATCAAAGGGAAACAGATGCGATTATCGTGGGTCTGCCCTTCCATGTGTTCTTTTCCTTTTCCCTGTTATCTTTGTAAGGAGATTTCAGTATTCTTCGCATGGTTTCCTAAAACGCAACAAGTAAACTGGACATGGGACGGTAGAAGGATCGAAACCGAGCCAAAGACGGAACAGTCTCGTGTGCTATCATCTACGCTATGAGAACAACTGACACTAACTGTATCTTATGTTACAGACTTGTCTCCGCAGTTTCCTTTATAACAGGAGTGCTAGTTTTGGAAGTTTCGCAGGAGAACTTTTGTGGAGTTTGGAAGGTAGGAGGTGAGATACTGGCCGAAGTACAGCTGTGTGGAGGGCTCGTGAGTTGTGCTTGAGCAGCTCAGTCAGTAGAGGAATATCCTGTAAAAGGCAGAAGTCCTGAGTTCGAGTCCTGGTGTGACACACAGTTTTAATCTGGCAGGAAGTTACATATCAGCGCACACTCCGCTGCAAAGTGAAAGTCTCATTCTGAGGGTACTACTGTACTTGGTGGCCGTTCTGCCTGTCAGAAGAATTGCAACTCTAATCATATTATTACCCGGCGATGGTTGTGTATGTGTATGCACTTGCACTGACATCCGATCATGTCTTCTGGGTGCTTCTTTTTTTTGTCAGGTAGTCTCTTAACTATTTTTATCTTTGCGTTTTAGCCTGTCCATTTTAATTTAAAAAATAAAGATAATCAGCGATTTAAAATTACGTAAATACCATCGAAAATTCATCTTATTACAGGTTTTAGAAACATTGTAAAATGTATCAGATTTTAATTATCTTTATTTCTCCTTTAAGCATATTTTAAAGGATATTCGCTGAAGAGCGAGGTGTTCTTCGGCTGGCAGCCCACACTTTAGAGTCCCCATGCCAATATGTAATAATAATATTTTTTGCAAGTGAAGTCAGACATACAAAAACCACAGAAAAGTCTTGTGAGTATGAAATACGTAAAGACAGCGTTTTATGCGAACAATTACAAAAATTAATAGTTTTAAAAAGCAGACAATAATGATGTATTTGAAAAATAAACATAATTGTACTGATAAGTGTTCATCTGCGGTCTTCAACCGTTTTGTATATATAAAGGTTCTCTCTCTCTCTCTCTCTCTCTCTCTCTCTCTCTCTCACACACACACACACACACACACACACACACACACACACTCTCTCTCTCTCGTTGTCTTCCGATGAGTTATTACGTATACGGCTTATCCAGGTCTGTAATGTACTGCAATGTGGTTTACTAAGCTGATGTCACACGCATACTAAGTTTGAGTTGACTTTTGTTTATAGAAGTGTTGAACCCATGTCAAATGATCCCAGTTTTCAGAATTATAACATTATCTGCAATGGAGCGAAAACACCACCGCTGCAGCTCTGCAATCTGCCGCCATTACGCGGTTCAAATGATTCTGAGCACTATGGGGCTTAACATTTGAGGTCATCAGTCCCACAGACTTAGAACTACTTGAACCTAACTAACCTAAGGACATCACACACATCCATGCCCGAGGTAGGATTCGAACCTGCGACCGTAGCGGTTGCGCGGTTCCAGGCTGAAGCGCCTAGAACCGCTAGGCCACACTGGCCGGCTACTGGTTTATTAGTTGTAGCAATATTATTCCATATATAGACAATTTCACTGAAATAATAATAGCTAAATTTAATTATCACACTAATAACATTTTCAAAGAATATATAAAAGATAATTAAGTAAGAGTACAGGCACATTGACAAGCAACTGACAGTCGAAAAAGTAATGGAATGACACAGAACCGAAAACATTTAATACAACAAATCCGTTGCGAGGGAGCTCGCGGTTACGTAAGATAAAACAAATGTTTCGAATGTTGCACTTATGCGGTGAGCGCAGTGTGGGTACGTTTGTTTGTGCGGCAGGGCTTTGCCTTGCCGGTGGGCAGTGTGCAGCTGCGGGCTTTTGTCGGACTCTGGGTGTCAGGTGTTGACAAGCAGATAAGCGCTGAATGGAGCCGCGACCGCCGCCGGCGGCGCATCTCTTCATTAAAGCCGCGCCGTGTGACGGCCGCTCCTCACCCCGCGTGTCAGGCGAGCCGATAGATAACTCGCGCAAAAGGGAAAAGTCGTCAACGCGTCGCAGCCAGAGCTTAATAGAAACGAAGAGAGAGCTTAGAGCACTCGCAGCGTAAAAATAACTACCTAAATGTAAATAATACAGCAAGTTCTCCATTATCTGTGTGCAGATTATCCATACATAGATAAACGATTTTTTTTAAAGAAGAGAAAAAAAGAAAAATATATTTTCTCCATTTTACTCAAAGTTTCTCGCCGACGCACTCGCAAATCCATACCTTGGTTTGTTTTTCCTTTATTGTGATTTCATTCCCCTGCGCCATATGGGCAGGGGAGGGCTGTCAGCGGCACAATCCGCCGCTCTTCAGCCAGGTAACATGACAGCTAATACAAGAAGAAAATGTAACTTATAAAGGCAATAGAAAAGCGGGACATAAAAAACAGTAAGGGGAGATAATGGAGGTAAAAATACACTGACATGGAGACGTTTATGGGTGGCAATTAAAAAAGTCGACACAAAGTTAAAAAACACAGTTGGCGATTCGTAGAGCACAAAAATGACACTAAAGTCACATGCACAGGTTAAAAGTTGGCCACAGTATTAAAAACACTCCAGAACAATACACTTTAAGCCCACTTGGAGCACACACGATGTAGAATAAAACCGACAGGTGGGGTAGGAGATGAAGAGGGCGGACAAGGCAGGAGGGAGTGCAGAGACACTGAAGGGGAGCACAGGAGAGGGGGCGTAGGAGGGGAAAGCCGCTCAGGAGAACAGAGGGGGAGGAGAGGGAGCCCTGAGGAGGAGGCAGGAGGAAGGTGGGGTTAGAGTTGGTAGGAAGGGTAGATGTCAAAGCGAAGCTTATCATCTGGGAGGGGTAGATGGCGGAAGTTGTGTTGGGAAAGGAGGCAGAAGGTGTGGGATGGAGAGAGGGTGCGACGCAATGGTAAAGGCGTGGCAGTGGGCTGGGGGTGGAGAGGAAGGGAGACACCAGGGGATGAGGGGGATCAAGGCATTGGACAATATATAGGGTGCACATGTGTTTAAGGAAAAGGAGAAGGTGAGGGAAGGAGATGAGGTCATAGAGGATGCGCGTGGGGGACAGAAGGTGGATGCAGAAGGCGGAACTGGAAGGTGAGGCGGAGTGCATGGCGTTCGAGGATTTGGGGGGCTTTATAAAGCCTGGGAGGGGCGGAAATCCAAGCAATGCTGGCATAACAAAGGATGGGGCGGATCAAGGATTTGTAGGTGTGAAGGATGGTGGAAGGATGCAGACCCCATGTCCAGCCAGACAGGAATTTCAGGAGGCAGAGCCTGTTGTGAGCTTTGTGTTGGATGGTAAGGAGATGGGAAGTCCAGATGAGGTGGCGGTCGAGGGTAAGGTCAAGGTATTCGAGGGTAGGAGTGAGGTGGACAGGATGGCCAGGTAGAAATCATGGAGACGGAAAGAGCGGGTGGTGTGACCTATTATGATCGCCTGGGTCTTGGAGGGGTTGATACGGAGGAACTGCTGGTTGCACTAAACAGTGAATTGCTCAAGCTGGGTTTGGAAGGTACGTTGGGACTATTGAGGGGTAGGATAAAGGGCTAGGAAGGCGGTGTCATCAGAAAATTGGAGGAGATGAACAGGTGGGGGAGGTTTGGGCATATCAGTAGTGTACAGGAGATAGAGGAGAGGGGCGCGCCGGCAGAGGGATAGAAAGTATGGGAGTTGGAATTGTGGATAGTCACATAGGATGGACGACGGGAGAGGAAGGAAGCAACGAGACGGACGAAGTTGATAGGGAGAGCCTATCACAGTCGTAGGCATTCTGGAGGTCAAGGGAAAAAAAGATTGCGGAGCGATGGGAGTTAAGTTGGAGGGAAAGAAGATTGGTAAGGTTAAGGAGCTGGTCGTCGGCTGAGAAGGAAGGCCGGAAGCCACACTGGGCAAGGGGAAGGTGGTGGTGCTGGTTAAGGTGGCGGTGAATAAGGCGAGAGAGGATGGTCTCGAAGACCTTACTGAACTCGGAGGTGAGGCAGATGGGACGATAGGAAGAGGTATCAGAGGGGGGTTTGTTGGGTTTAGGGAACAGCAGGACACGGGAACTCTTCCACACATCGGGGTGAAATCCAGTGGAGAGGAGGAGGAAGTTTGGTAAATATGCGCTTGTAAATGACTAGCTGAGTGCCTGGCGCTACCCAGGATGTTTAACATCTGCTACACGAAGTGATTTCGCCCTGCATATTGTTGACGCTCATAGCGAATGCAAGTAGCTTGGGAATATTTATATATATTATTATATTTGAATCACTGAGTGTCAAGCGAATGCAATGAATGAATAAGTCTTCACCTGTGTGAAAAGATGATTAGTTGCGCCGTGTGTTGTTACATTTGTCAGTATGTTTTTGGAAAATTCGTCTTCTATTGTTTCAGTTCGGTTTTCACCGTTACTAGTAGGGTTGTGCTTCAGCACGACTGCAACAATTCGGACATTTTACGTCACAGTTCGGAAAATCTCGGGGTTTGTTCAATCTTTTCATTGACCCACTACCTCGACTTTTGCTGGTACTATATCCACGACCCACCTTACCGTCTGTGTGGCAATGCGGATTTTAATGAAAACTACTGTTAAACACGAACTAAAATATTTTCTAGGATATGTGTCGTATGCAATAACGGCAACTAATCAATAAAAAAATTTGCAATCTCATTTCTGTCAAATTCTCAAGCTTTCGTTCGTACCACTATATAGCGACCTCTGATAGTGCAATATCCAAGACGAGTATTTCCGCTATAGTTTATTCTCGCGATATGAATTACACTCTGTTTACCACGATCTATTTCGTTGTTAGGCATTTAATTTTTCAGTAAATTTCTTCATTGTCTGATCTCTATGTAGAAATTGGAAGTAACACGCCCAATATCTTTGAAGTAAATCGGTCAAGTGCTTTAATAGATGTTTAGTAGCAATGTTTCCTACTTGTTTATTAAAAAATATATAGCATATGTCTACCCAAATGTTGTTCATAAGGGGATCGTGTAGAAATCTGAAGTAAACTGGCCAAGAAATTTTAGAGAGTTTTGGGAACAACCTTTCCCTTTTTATGTATTACATACACGTATGTTTCAAATCGGAATACATCTTATGTAAACACTGATATTTCTTTTGCCTTCAAGGTAAGATGTCAAATATTTCATCAAGATCGGAATAAAACTGTTGATTTGTATGAATTACAAACAGACAAACAAACGGTCACTCTTCTATATGTATAACAAAAAGGCCTTCATGGCAGGATGTCTTCTGAATACTTTTGTTTGTAGCACTGTAACACAGGAGCGATAAATTTATTAAATATTTTTAAACGTTATCTACTTTTATAGGAGCAAAAATATTTCTTTTTCTGTAACTTCGAAAGTTCACTTGAGAGTGAAACAAAATACCGTAAAAAGGAGAACTTTGTGACTGAGGTTCTACTTTGTGGCAACAGCAAGCTCCAGATTTTCAGTCTTAAATACTGTAACTAGGGTCAACAATCAACATACTTAGCTCTACAGCAGTGTGTTCTTGCACAGTACTGTCGTTAATCATGGAACCTACAGACACATGCATTACTTCTGAATTGGTCACAAAGCCATTTTGTTGTGAGGTGGAATAACATGTTTGTAGATGTCTTTAAAACTTTCCACTACTGCCGATAACTCTGCAGAGCTCACTAACGGAAGGTAAGTTAATATAAGTAAGTTATATGTGCGAGGAGCCTAAAGAAAAATTACACTTCACCAAAATAGTACCAAACCCAGACTGAAAACCACCTACAGTAACAGAGTTACAGCAGATTATAAAACAACTAAAAAACAACAGAACCCCAGGAGAAAAAGGCATTATCTCAGACATCTGGAAACTCGAAGACCAAAGCATCACAAAGAAAATCCGTAAAATTCCCACAGTAATATGGAATACAAAGAAAATTGTACAGGAATGGAAATGCTCCACAAAAAGAGCGGGAAGACGGATCCTAGTAACCACAGAAGTAACTTATTACCGGTCACCTATAAAATTCCGCCCAAGGCGTTAATAAACAAGCTATAACCACAAACTGATACAAAGGTAGCTGAATTCCAAGCAGGCTTCAGAAAAAGGGAGGTCCTGTGTTGAATAGATTTGGAACCTGCGAATGCTCCTGTAGGTCAGACAGATGAACAACACTGTAGTCACATTCGTGGACTTTAAGAAGGCCTACGACTCCATAGGTAGACTTCCTTTGACACATTACAAGAATATAGAATAGACAGAAAAACTAGCACTCTCATAGAACAGATACTTACCGACACCACCTCCAAAATAAAATTTCTGTGAGAAACCTCAAACCTATTGCCAGGCTAAGGCAAGGAGATGGCCTCTCACCGTTTTCATTCAACTTGGACTTGGACAAAATTCTAAAACAGTGGGAAGAAAAAGTAAAAGGAATTCATTTAGGAAGAACATGTGGAAACGAGACGATCACAAAATGCCTTCATTTGGAAATTACCTGACAATGCACAACAGAAACAGACAAGAAGCCCTGCAATAGTTGCATGAAACTCTACCAAAACATGTCTACAAATATCATATGAGAATACACAATACATGGAAAGAAACAACAACAACAACCAAGCTATGTGTACAAAATATGGAAAGGTTAACAGAGTGAAAAAATTCAAATGTCTAGGGAATTTATACAAATAGGAGTATTAAACAAAGCATCCAACATAGACAGAACAGGAATACTTCAGAAATCACACAAACTAACATGGACGCACTACAATAAAAGAAATGTTTAAAGACAGGCTAAACTCAGGCCTGCAATAAGGTTGTACTACTAGAGCACTCTAAGCATCAGAAACGACCACAATCGGAGCTTCAGGCATAACAAGGACAGGGAAAATAGAACGTAAAATCCTCATAAAAGTTTTTGGAACAGTAAACAGAGATGATATTTGGATGAGGAGACCAACCAAAGAATTATGTGACCGCACAGTCAGGATCACAGACATGATCAGGAAATGCCGACTAACATTCCATGGACACATAGAATGGACAACAGGCTCACAAAAGGACTTTTCATGTAGTGAACATTTCAATAAAAAAATTGGTTCCAAGAAGTAGAAGAAGATCTAAAACAAGCAAGGATCAGTACTGAATTGGTAAATGAGAGAGACAAATTCAGAAACAAAATTATGAACACAATAGTCGAAGTGAAAGAAAGCAAGAAAACAGGCAAAGAGTGGACAGAGCAAGGGAAACAGAAGCACAGCCAACGAATGAAGAGGTTCTGGGAAGAGAAAAAGTACAAGGAAAGAATGAATAATCATACAACATTTAAGTTAAGCGCTGTCCTTGAGGCAAAAATGTGGAATAATAATAACAATAATAAGTTGTACATAGTGAACATTCTGTATAAGAGTTAAATATTGAAAAAAATCTTTAATCACTGAAAATCGTTAGAAGTTATTTCTGCATATTATATGAGTAACCTTCTGATAGCACACATATCTGCAGAAACAATTGAGTCAATTAAGATCCCTGAAAATAAGTCTCATTAACGAAATTAGGGACATTTGTCATTGGGTCAGTAGAAAAGATGTTTACTTCACATCACAACCTTATTTCTAAATATAACATATAGTTTCTGAGAATGTTATATTCAGTTTGCCCTTACATAGCTTTTTTATCATATCACTAACCTTGTAAATAAATGTCTAACAATTGGAGCTAATTACCTTACTTAGAGGATTTTGTGCTAAATGAGAGTGTTGTGACCTCTTTCTTTTCTGATACAGCTTCACCGAACAAATGAATAAATAATTGTATCAAAACTTTATTATACTGTCTTGAATAATGCAGTTTACTTTGTTTTCTCTGTTGTTTTGTTTTAGTTAGGACCGGTTTACAATTACTTGGATTGTAAAGGAATTTAGAGAAATAAACCTCACCAAGTTGGGAAACCTTGCAACGAATGCTTTTCTGTGTCATAAAACATGGCAAATTTGTAACACAGCTATATATGTATGTCATCTTCATAAGATCAGCCCATCGTTGTGACAGATGAATTTAACTCTAATTTCCCTGTCTTAGACTTCATGTCACAACGTTGTCCAGAGCTGGGAGTAAGTTTGTGACAATTAATATTTTATATTCCGAATATTTCATGGCACATAAGAACTTTATTTCTGTCAAAATTGAAGGATAAAGATTATAAAATGCGATATATGTGGCAATTAAATTCCGCAGTTCATATTTGTATGAGTTATGTCACCAAAATAGACGTATTTTCTATTTTCTGTGCAGTTTGTAAAACGATCTTTAACAACCTTTGTAATTTTATGGTAATTATTGTTGCATTGTCTCATGTCAGTAGCGAAATGTTTCTGTATTTCCACAGTGTAAACTGTGATGGTAGTACCTACGACTCTGGGCGTTGTTGCGCTACATCAAAGTACGCGCCATCGGCACTCGCCTACCAACCACGATATAATATCTATGTATATATCTCGCACAAGACGAGAAACTGATCATTAAAACTGGGCACATGAATTAATCTCCAGATAACATCAAGAGCCAACACGTAAGACTGCTCTTATGGGTTTAGCTTAGAACTTTTCTGGCTTACCTAGTAAATTTCATTGAGAAAATAATATCGCTAGTCCTGTAAAAATTCTAATCCCTCGATCTTATCACTAACCTCACTCTTTGTTGCCTCGGCTAGGTTGCTGCACCTTTGCATACATTTACTACTGTAATAGAAATAATGTCGTTGATGGATATCTAATCTGTCAGTTAATGAAAGAAATATAAGTATATTTAAAAACAGTATGCCAATTTTGTTTTGTTGGAAGGATACCGAAACTGTTCATTTATAACGTCTGAATCAGTCAGCCAGTTTGTTGAAGTTTAGAAGCAGTGACAGTTAAAGTCATTATAAATTGAATGAAAACGCTATTAAAGTAATAGAAAAATAATTTATATGGAACAATGCTGACAAACGTTTCATTTAAGCGTTAATTTTGTGAAAGTGATTTTAGTGCTTGCCTAATGATTCGTACTTCAGCGTCGCGGCTCCATTGATTTTTTAATATTTTTTTATTTCGTGCATAGAGTTCCAAATCATCTTCATTTAAAACAGTGGAATCCTACAATCTTTGTTTTTGAAGTTGATGACTTTTGCCTGCACAGGTAAATGTTATTGCGAGGTGACGCAATTTTAATTATAACAGAGGGAGCTCACCATTGAGCTATTTTCGTAACGATTATTTACATCTGTTTTCAAATTATTGCATTTGATTTTCTTTAGTAATTTAAAACAATACTTAATATTTCGCTTTGTCATTTAGTTAAATGATTCTGATGTTTTCATGTGCGAACTATTTTATTTTCACACGTTTAGTGGATAAATTTCGCAATTGATGTTGCGGTAATCTACTAGTTAACGAACAGAATTTGTCCAAGCGAACATGTGAGGGAATTTAGAAATAATTTATTTGATTTGGTGTAGGGTATTCAGAATTTCGTGGTACCTTTCTTTGTCTTCGTTGTGTGATTTCCCACTATTTAGAAAGATAATTCAAAATTTACTTAAGGGGAATGTGGTGTACTTGTTGTTGAAGTAACTTCTTGTAAACTTTTCTCGCTAAGCAGCTGCTATTTCGAAAACGACTAGCTTAATTTTCTGATTCGACTAGGCTAACGCGATCACTGTCACTTACACGATCGATTACTCGGTATGTAAATACTACAAATAAAAAAAGTTTCCTTGGGAAATTGAAAAAAAAAAAAACACGGAATATCCTTCCTGGGTGTTTTGGTTATGAGACAAACTGGCGGAAGTTTGGAAGATAATGTTTTTCAGAAAGTTACACATACATAAAGACATTTGCGTAGGAACTCCAACCAACATCCACAGCAGAGGAGGCTCTTATTAAATACCGTCAACAGAGCCAAAATAATTTGCACACTGGAATACTAACGCGCCGAATTAAGGTATCTGAAACAGGCCCTCAAGAAAAATGTCTGTTCAGGAAAAGAAGTATATATAATATCTGTTATCAAAAATAGTAGGTAGAAGGACAAGAATGAAAGTCAACGATGAAAGAACACAGTATCTCTCCCTTTTACTGAAAAACAAATGTTCAGATCGAGAAGATTTTGAAGGAACTTAACATCAGAGCGGTTTTTAGACCAAGAAAGGAATAACGCCGTCCACTGTCAGCATAAAATTTCATGTACTTGTGGTAACTGGAACTACAAAGAGAAGCGTTTGAAATAACACAAGTCTTTGCTGGTTTGGGAAAGTGCGAATATCTTCTATATCAGAGCATGCTCTTCAGCCGTGAAACCAATAAACGAAGTTTTCGAAACCAAAATTTTATCTACAATGACGAACTATAACCCACAACTGTGTGAAGAAGCCATCGATATATATACTCGTAAATATGGGTATAATTTTAACAGAAAAGAATAAGCCATGTCATTAGGGATATATAGACAATAGCTCTACAGAATCTATGGTTACGTTTTGTCTTTGACAAAGATTCTCTTGACGATCACATGTGAAATATGTTTCACGTGCCACGACCATATAAGCCGAGAGATTGACCAGCAATCTACTATATTCCCCGGTAGAGGATGAAACTGATGACCAGCTGATTGAGGAACCCATTATCAAAGCACGCCGAGCCAATGAAATGCATTAGTCTGTTACAGGAGTATGAAGCGGAAATCTCTTGTGACTGTACCTTTGTCTTAAAGCTCCGGAATATGAGAGCAATCGAACAGAAAAAAAATGGAACAAGTATTTCCCAAAACTGAATCGTAAGCAGATTATATGACATACAGTGTAATTTGGTAGGCAAGTCGGTAGATTTTGGCAGTAACGTGTAACTAAATGCAGTGCGCTTTCAAGACGTGACATATAGCATGTTTTCTAAATATAGTAATTCACAATTTCTGGTATGAACGTGTGTCTTTAATTACCCAAGTCTTCGGTTATCTGTGGATTCTAGGGTCTGCATTAGCTCCGATAGTCGGGATTTTTCTGTCCTGCGTGTGCATTGCCCAGTGGTGATGTAATAATTAGCGAAACCACTTGTGTGTTTGAGTGGTTCTGCGTACTTCTTGGAAATTTCATCAATTTTCGTCCACTTTGTAACGATACGTACGTTAACTTATGTATTGTTGACATAATCGGCCTCTCTGGATCAATTACTGAGTCTAACTGCTTGCGGCGTATACAACTATCGCCGTTTTGCATGTTTTCTTTGCTAAATTCGTATATTTTGAGCAGAAGAAGCTAGCGTCAGTTCATGAATGTCGGATATATACATTTGGATGTCTTATCGCAACACGAATACGCGATGTGACCTGTAGCGTTCTGAGCGATGTTCAGTCACACTAATACCTTTCTGAATTGCCATTCGCTCTTCTTGGCGAGACTACAGCGTAGTAGTGTTACGAAGCTGTTCGAAGATGGCAAGAGCGGATTGTCAACGCGAAAGTAGAAAACTTATTTATGAATTGTGATAGAGAAGATAAAGTTGATGTTACTTCGTCTTCGTAGGCCCTTCAGGATTTCGATACCGAGAAAATCATTCTTCACTTTTCCAGTGCTTGCCTTCCAGGAACGTAACTATTGGTCGGTGCATCACAGGAAAGTTCAAACCTGCTCTCGCTCCTCTACAAAACGGGATAGGTTGAAAGAGTTTTTGAACACAAGCGACTTATCATTTGGCGCTCCACCTCCTCTCTTCTCCACTTACACATTTTTCCTCCCACAGTTTCACCGGTGTCAGTTTTCGTTCTAATTGTAATACATACGGTACACAAATAATCATCTTGAGGTTGAAGATTTTGTGTCCGTGGTTGGTTGAAGTTAAGGTAATGGGTAAACCAGCAAGAAGGACAAACTGTGAAACAAAACAACAGCAAAAATTACATAAAATTCAGGGAATCCACAGCGTTTGGTAACAAGAAGATAACAAAAAACCCACTGATGATAATGAAACTCCAGCGAAACAGGTCTGATGGAATAAAAAGAAAAATATGAATTAAGTTTTGTTCAAGGTAGACCCTCTCCAAAACAAAACCTTACTGTACACAAACTTCGCAGTTTGGCACAACGCACGCTGCTTTCAACTTGGCGCACCAAGCAGCAGCTACTAACAGTGATATTGTCTGAAAAGAGATTTCACAACTGTGTCGCCTCTGGCGCCCCACCCAGCTTGCAGCTCCAATCAGCCGCAAGCAATAGTGACACGATCTGAAGAAAATCTCACAACTGTGACGTCTCTGGCGTGTAACTCAGCTTGGCGCTCCAAGTGGTAGCTACCGGTAGCGATATGTCCTGTAAAGAAATCTCATAAATGTTGCGCCCTCGGAGCACCACCCAGTTTGGAGCTCTAAGCGGCCAACAGTGATCTGTTCTGCAAAGGAACATCACAACTGCCTCTGGTGCTTCTCTTTGCTTAGAACTCCTGGCATCTGCTATCAGAAGTGATGTATGTCATAAAAAGAAGTCTCACAGTTGTGAGCCTTTGGAACTCTTCTCAGCTTGGGGCTCCAAAGGATTGCTACCGATAGTGATATGACCTGGAAAGAAGTTTCACAATTGTGGTGTCTCTGGCACCCCTCTCAGCTTGGTGCTCCAAGTAGCCACCACCATCAGTGGTATGGCCAGCAAAGAAATTTCACAGCTGTGGCGCCTCTGGAGCCCCTTCAGCTTGCCACAACTAGCGGCCACTACCAATAATAATATGTCCTGCAAAGAAATCTCACAGTTGTGGCGCCTCTGGTGCCCCACTCATCTTGGCAGTCCAAATGGCCACTACCAATTGTGATACGTCCCGCGAGGAAAACACGCAATTGCGGCACATCTAACACCCCTCTCAGCTTGGCAAAACAGGTGGTCACTACCAATACTGGTATGTTTCACAGTTGTGATGCCTCTGGCGCCCTTCTTAGCTTGGTACTCCAAGTAGTCACTATCGACCGTGACGTGGTATGCAAAGGAATCTCACAATTGTGATCCCTCTGGCGCCTCACTCAAATTGGAGCTCCAGGTGGCCACTACTAATACTGATATGTCCCGCAAAGGAATCTCTTAAATGTCACGTCTTTGGAGCCCGTCCCAGCTTTGAGATCCAAGTGGCCAATGTCAAATTGATGTGTTCTGCTAAGGACTATCACAATTGTGTCGTCTCTGGCGCTTGTCATTGCTTAGATTTTCAAGCGTCTGCGACCGGTAGCAATATCTCCTGAAGAGGAAGCTCACAGTTGTGGCGCCTTTGGTGCTCTTCCCAGTTTAGAGCTCTACAGAGTTGCTACCAGTAGTGATATGTCCTGCAAAAAAAATTCAAAACTGTGTCGCCCTTGGCACACTTGCGAACTTCATGCTCCAAGTGACCACTACCAATAATAATAGTACGTCGTGCCAAGAAAGCTTGTAACTCTAGCGCCTTTGCCACACCTGCCAACTTGGTTGCTCCAAGTGACCACTACCAATAGTGGTATGTCCAGCAAAGAAATCTCACAACTGTGGCGCCTATGGCGCCATATATGCAGCCACTACTAATAATGATATGTTCTGCAAAGTAATCTATCTGGTGCCTATCTCAGCTTAGTAAACCAAGTGTCATCTAATAGTAGTAATATGCCCAAAAGGAAATATCACAGTTGGAGTGCCATTGAAGTCCCTCCAAGCTTGGTGTACAAAACAGCTGCTACCAATAGTGAAATATCCTGAAAAGGGTACGTCAAGTATTCACTACTAACAGTGATGTGATCCAGAAAGGATTCTCACAATAGTGGCGCCTCTGACACCACTTTCAACTTCATGTACCAGGTGGCAACTACTAATAGTGACATTTCCTGCCGAAGAAATCTAATAAATGGCTGCTACCAATAGTGATATGTCCGCAAAGAAATTTTACAACTGTGGTGTATTCGCAGCCCCTCCCAGTTCTGAGATGCAAGCAGTCATTGCCAAGTGACCATTGATGGGCCCCTGGCGCTTCTCATTGCTTTGATCCCCAAGCATCTGCTGCCAGCAGTAATATGTCCTAAAAAGAAATGTGACAGTTTGGCAGCTATGAGGTCTCCCCAGCTCGGAGCCCCACAGAGTTGCTACCGATAGTGATGTGTACTGCAAGGAAATCTCAAAACTTTGGCAGCAATGGTGCCACTGTGAACATCGTGCCCCAAGTTTCCACAAAGAATAGTGATATGTCCTCCAAAGAAATTACAAACTTGTTGCACCTCTGCGCCCCTCTCAGCTTGGGACACCAGACTTCCGCTACCAATACTGATGTCTCCTGCAAAGAAACCTCACAATTGTGACGCCTTTGGAGCAGCTCCCAGCTTGGAGTTCGAAGCAGCTCTGCCAATTGTGATATGTCCTGCAAAGAAATGTCACAATTGTAGTCCCTCTCTCTGCTGCCAGTGTGGTGTTCCAAGTGGCCACTACCATCGGTGATGTGTCCTTCAAAGAAATTTCACAGTTGTTCACCTCTTTCCGTGGTGCTCCAATTGGCTACTACCAAAAGTAATATATCCTGCAAACAAACCTCACAGTTGTAGCACTTCTGCTGCCCCTCTCAGCTCGGGGCTCCAGGCGGCCATTGCTAATAGGGATATGCCCTGCAAACATATGCCACAGTTGTGGAGACTTTGGCGCCCCTCACAGCTTGGCATGCCTAACGCCCACTACCAATAATAATATGTTCTGCAAGGAAATCACACTACTGTTACGCCCATGGCACCATTGCCAGCTTGGTGCTCAAAGTGACAATAAAAACAGCGATATGTCCTGCAAAGAAATCACACAGTTGTCGCGCCTCTGGTACCGTTACCAACTTAGGCTCCAAGTTGCCATTACCAACACTGACATGTCCTGCAAAGAAATCTCAATTGTGCGCCTCTGGCGCCCATCCTAACTTGGTGCTCCATGCGTCCACTACCAATAGTGACTTGTATTGCAAAAAGATGTCACAATTGTGAAGTCTTTGTTGCAGCTTGGTACCAATCGTACCAATGGTAATATGTCCTGCAAAGAAATCGCCCTATTGTGTGCGTGGCACCCTTTCCAGATTGGTTCCCAAGTGGCCACTACCAATAGTGGTATGTCCTGCAAAAAAAGTCACAATTGTTGCGCCTCTGACGCCAGTCTCAGCTTAGCGCTTTGCGTGTCTGCTACCAATAGTGATATCCCCTAAACAGAAATCTCACAGCTGTGGCGCCTTTGGAACCCCTCCAAGCTTGGAGCTTCAAGCGGCCTTACTGATGTGTCCTGGAAAGGAATCACACAATTGAGACGTCTCTGGCGCCCATCTCGGCTAAGTACTCCAAGCGGAGTTGCATGTTGCTCAGGCCTTAAATTGGCCTTTTTCAACACATGGGTGATGACCAAAGATGTCTCCTGTTCAAATGGTGCCAGGCTTGCAGGATATGTCTTTCGTCGGAAATAAGTCGTTTCATTTGAGACCGGGTTCCCGGGTTCGCTTGCCGGCGGGGTCAGGGATTTTCTCTGCCTCGTGATGACTAGGTGTTGTGTGATGTCCTTAGGATAGTTAGGTTTAAGTAGTTCTAAGTTCTAGGGGACTGATGACCATAGATGTTAAGTCGCATAGTGTTCAGAGCCATTTGAACCATTTCATTTGAGAAATGTTTCACCTGTGTGACAGACTGGATTTGTACATAATATTTTAGACTACATGGGTGCAACGAATGATGTAATAGCTACTGACGGTTATTTAGATTAATCAGACAATATAGAAAGGGTATTCACCACGAAAAATTGACGTCAAAAAATGGTTCAAATGGCTCTGAGCACCATGGGACTTAACAGCTATGGTCATCAGTCCCCTAGAACTTAGAACTACTTAAACCTAACTAAGGACAGCACACAACACCCAGCCATCACGAGGCAGAGAAAATCCCTGACCCCGCCGGGAATCGAACCCGGGAACCCGGGCGTGGGAAGCGAGAACGCTACCGCACGAATTGACGTCAACTAATTAATTTTTGACATAATAGTTTTCTGAGCATTGTGCCGTGTCTTAACGTAAAAGAAACTGTAATGGGGAGAGCAGCATTTCAGCGATGGTAACAGTAGCCTTCTTCTGTGTCTACTGATGTGCTTTAGCTTTGTGGAGTCATTCATGTTTTGTCATTAATTCACAATGAGCATGATGTTACCTCACACAATTTTAAAAAATAGTTGTTATACTTGGTCTCTTGATCTCTTGAGGCTATGGGCCTACTGGTCTCACCGATGTATATTTCCACATTGGTTTTCCACCTTGTATTGTGTTGTAATAGCTTGCTTGCTATGGTGAACGGAATGGGGATCTGCTGTTGTCGATTGCTTCTTCCTTTGTTTGCTATTATTTGTGGTCATCGACTAATGAGATGTGGGCTGCAGTTTTTCTCCTGCTGGACAGAGGGCCTCGCGGTGACAGTCATTCGCCCGTGGCGCTCGCGTTACGTGTTGTTGATGCAGCCTGTTGGACTCTGAGGGCTGCCAGCCAGGATGGGACAAACTTGAATCCATCCTCTCTGTTCTTGTTGTTATCGTGTTTCATTATTTCTACGCTTCTCCGATCTTGCGTTTCGTCATGCCCCGTTGCTTGGCCAGTACAAAGGTTTCGTTAAATTTCATTTCCTTGCCCTAATCTTGCTGGTGTTCAGCCACTGTAGATTTTCTGTGTTGCCCTACAGGTGTTGCTACGGGAGTGCCAGTCTCGTCGAAGTATACTTCCCCACACCGACATTCCACCTTGTACACATCTGCTTTGTGTAAAGCATCTGCCTCGTCCTTGATGGAATTTCGCACATCCTGGATCTTGCGATTCCCGTGATAGACAGGCTCGACGCCATGCCGGTGCATGTTTATTCGTGTCAGTGACATTTTTCACAGATGGTTAGCTCGCTGTGGCTGCAGTCTGCCGATTTTCCGCCTATCTCGATTTCTTGTTATAAGTAGGCTGTTTAGGTTTTTATGTTGGTAACGCCACGTAGCGCTCTGTATAAAAATCACTAACTGTGCTGTGTGCAATCTGTGGCTGGTTGGCATTGTTGGTATATTCGCTATTGTAGTGTTGGGCAGTCGGACGTGAGCATCGCGCAGCGTTGTGTAGTTGGAAGTAAGCCGCCAGCAGTGGTGGATGTAGGGAGAGAGATGGCAGAGTTTTGAGAGTGGATGATCCAGACGTGGGTCCGTCAGAAAAAGGAAATTTGTAAGACTGGATGTCATGAGCTGATATATATATATATATATATATATTCATTCATTTCATTGTTGCCCTTATGGACAGTGTTTGAACTCGAAAATCACATGATGACACAATTTTCACTTCTTTCCTTTCTTCCTCTTCTCTTCCCAAAATCTCTTCATCCTTTGGCTGTGCTCCTGTTTCCTTTGCTCTGTCCATAATGTTCCTTTCTTCTTTCTCTCCTTTACAATAAATTTTGCACTCCTAACTTTGTTTCTGAAGTATTTCCTGTCTCCTATCATTTGCCTGTTGATCCCTATCTGCCTTAAGTCTTCGTCTATTTCATGATACCAATTTGTTTTCTTGCTTGAGCTGTTTACTACATCAAAAATTTTCTTTGTAAGTCGGTTGTTGTCCATTCTCTGTATGTGCCCATAGAAAGTTAATCTGCGTTTTCTGATCGCGTCTGTTAGTCTGTCAGTGTGCTGGTACAGCTCTTTGGTAGGTCGCTTCATCCATATGCCATCTCTGTGAATTGGTCCAAATATTTTTCTGAGAATTTTGCGTTCTATTTTTTCTGTGTCTATGATGCCTGATGCTCCAATTGTGGTTGTTTCTGATGCGTACAATGCTTCTGGTAATACAACTGTTTTGTAGTGCCTAAGTTTGGCCTGCCTCGATATGCTTTTCTTATTATAATGTGACCATGTGAGTTTGTATGCCTTCTGGAGTTTCTTCGTTCGTTCCATGTTAGCCGCCTTGTTTGATCCTCCCATTTGTATGTACTCCCCTAAATACTTAAATTTTTCGACTCTTTCTACGGATCCATATACCGTATGCATGGTGTGTACATTGTTGGTCTGTCGTTCCATATATTGTGTCTTCTCGTAAGATACCTGCAGACCTGTTTTGGCAGCTATTTCATGCAAGCATTCCAGTACTTCCTTTGCCTCCTGTGTATTATTGCTGAGTATGGCTATATCATCTGCAAATGCCAGACATTTTATGATTGTTTTGGTTTCACGTGTTCTTCCCAGCTGTATTCTTTTAACTTGTTCCTCCCACTGCTTGATAATTTTGTCTAACACCATGTTGAACAGGATTGGTGAGAACCCGTCTCCTTGTCGGACACCTGTGTGTATGTGGAAGGGTTCCGAAATTTCTCCCATGAACTTAATCTTGGAGGTAGTGTCTGTAAGCGTCTGTTGTATAAGTGCCCTGGTTTTTCTGTCGATACCATATTCTTCCAGTACGTCAAAGAGTGTCTGTCTGTCTATGGAATCATATGCTTTTTTAAAGTCCACAAAGGTCACTACAGTGTTTCTTGCCTGTCTGACTTTCAAAAGTGTTCTCAAGTTCCAGATCTGTTCGATGCATGATCTCCCTTTTCTGAAGCCTGCCTGGTATTCCCCAATTTGCAGATCTGCTTGTGGTTCTAGTCTGTTTAATAGCACCTTAGAGAAAATTTTGTATGTAACTGGTACTAGCGAAATGCCTCTGTAATTGTTTGGATCTGACTTATCACCCTTTTTATGTAACGGATGGATCAATGCACATTTCCATTCCTCTGGCACTTTCTCTGTGATCCAAATTTCGGAGATAATCTTATGGATTTTTTTGGTGATGTTTTCATCTTGGAGTTTCCAGATCTCGGCGATAATACCATCTTCTCCGGCAGCTCTGCTATTTTTCATTTGTTTTATGATTTCCTCTATCTCTTCTATTGTGGGTGGATCAGAATCGGCATTAGATGTGGTCTTTTGGAATGTTAATTTTCCTGTAGGTTTTTTGCAATTAAGAAGTTTATCAAAGTAATGTTTGAGAATTTTACAGTTTTCTTTTGTGTTTGTTTCCAGGGATCCATCTGTTCTTCGGAAGCAGAGGCTAGGGGGTTGATAGCCCTTAATATTTTCTTTGAAAGTTCTGTAAAAATTTCTTGTGTTATTTCTTTTGAAATCTTCCTCAATTTCTTTTAGTCTGTTATTGTCATATGCTCGTTTTTCCCTTCTGATTTCCTTCGATGCTAGTTTCTGAACTTCGTGAAATTCTTTCCATGTTTCTGAATTTCTGTAGCTACTGAACTTGTCCCATGCTTGCTTTCTTCTCTCAATGGCTTCATCACACTTTGCGTTCCACCACCTATGTTTGCGTTTTCTAGGTGGTTGTCCCCAGCACATAGTCTTCTGAACTGCCTTCGCCAGATCTGTCCATGTGTCTATTGAGTGCCTATTAATTTCTTCAATGATTTTATCCCTGTTTATCTTCAAGTATTCCGGATCAGGTTTGACTATTTTGTTTTGCGCTGTCTGTTTCAGTCTTGGGATTGGCCTAATCTTAACTTGTAGCAAATAATGATCAGACTCGAAGACTCCTTTACGTATTCTGACATTTAGAATTTCCCGCGAATTTTTCTTGGATATGACCACATGATCAATCTGAAATTCTCCCCACACTGTGTTGGGTGCTTTCCATGTTGTAAGTTTTCGTCTTGGTTTTTGACATTGTGTTGACATGATTTTGAGGTTAAAGTTTTGACAATATTTTATGAGGTGTTCCCCATTTCTGTTCGTGCGAATATGTGCTGAGTATGGGCCTGTTATTTCTCTGAATTTTCTCTCCTTACCAAGCTGCGCATTGAAATCACCCATTACAATTTTCACATGTCTTTCTGGTACGTTGTTAGTTACTTCCTCCATGTCTTCCCAGAAGTCTTCAATTTCTTGTGGCTTCTTTCTGTTATGGTCATTTGTAGGTGCATGTGCGTTGATAATTGTGTATGCTTTATTACCTGATTTGAAGGACAGTGTCGAGATACGTTCTGATATTGAATTAAATTCTATGATGTTATCCATGACTGATTTGTGTACTGCAAACCCTGTACCAAACAATAATGGTGTTCCTCTTCTGACAGCAGGTTTACCTTTGTAAATCCTGTAATGTTCTGTGTCGAAATGGTTTTCATCTACGAAGTGCGTCTCTTGGATGGCAAGAATTTTGATGTGAAATTTATCTAGCATGTCTGTCAGTTGTTTTAGTTTTCCAAGTTTGAACAGAGTGTTTGCATTGAGAGTGCCAAGGTAGTGCTTGCAAAGAGGTTTTGAGAAGCTCCGACTCTTCTCCTCATGATGTTCCTGGTCCCCCAGAATCCGATGACCAGGAAAGTCCAGTCCGTTGACTGGGGCCTGGGGTAGCGGATTTCTTTCCATTTGTTCCATCATGATTACTTCAAGTTGAAGTTGGTTGTGGTGACCTTCAACAAGATCACGGTAATTGCAGACTTGATTGTTGAGATCAAGCCATATTTCACTGCCGCACCAACTAGGTAAACAGACGCAGACCACTAGTCGCTGGATACCAGAACAGACACTAATGGATTTCTTGATGTTGTGTGTTTGGTCCGCGAGAGCTATTTTATTTCGCTCAAGTTCGCCGGCAAGCCGGTGAGGACCCCCCTATCCGCCACCTAGGATGCGCCACGTCGGAGTATCACCTCTCCGCCTGCTACGACACCGTAGTAGGTTCGTGGATATATATATATATATATATATATATATATATATATTATGACGTTTGAACACTATTAAGGTAAATACATTGTTTGTTCTCTATCAAAATCTTTCATTTGCTAACTATGCCTATCAGTAGTTAATGACTTCAGCAGTTAGAATCTTTTATTTAGCTGACAGTATTGGCACTCGCTGTACTGCAGTAGTTTGAGTAACGAAGATTTTTGTGAAGTAAGTGATTCATGAAAGGTATAGGTTATTGTTAGTCAGGGCGATTCTTTTGTAGGTATTATTGAAAGTCAGATTGCGTTGCACTAATATATATATATATATATATATATATAGTGTGTCAGTTTACTGTTGATCAGAGTAACTAAAGAGAGAAATGTCTGAGTACATTCAGTTTTGCTCAGCTGTTTGAAAATCAAATAACATAAGAGGTTTATCAGCACATAATTCATAATTTTCCAAAGGGGACATTTCATATGGCGACCCTGCCAGGATACCTCACTGGAATCTTCTGAATTTTTCTTGTAGTTTGTGTAATTTGTGTAGCTATTGTTTATTGCTAGTGCATAATTGTAGAGAGAATTTCCTTTGCAGTTGTAGTTTTTCATTGTTGCACTGTAAAACAGTCATAACATGCATGTAGATTGGCACCAAAAATTTCACAGCTGTGCTTGCAATTAATTAGATATTATTTTTAGTGCTATGTTAATGTGTTTTCTTGTTTTTGCTTTTCAAATTGTACTTTTCTTGTTATCATGTAAATTACTTGATAATTATGGCATGTGAAAAACTTAACACTAGGCTCCAAAGTAAACTGAGAAATGACAGTGAAGACAAAAGATGTGTGTTAGCGCCACCGTATAATGAATTAACTAATATTCAACATAGTAATTTGGTAATTGTGCATAGGGAAATTGACCAGGCAGCAAATAATGGTGTAGACAGTGAAACAATTAGTGAACAGGGAAGCATTATCGATTGATCAGTCGGCAACAGCTCGTCAGGACCCCGAAATGACAGGACACAATATTGCAAATACTGTAGATTCAAGTTTTGCGTCCTCACCTCTTCTCAGTTAAGTCAATACACATTTTCTGCTTTTCAAAATGCGAATGTTGCCGGTGCAAATGCACTGCTGAAAAGCATAGAGGAACAGATTCCAGACACTAATACATTATTATTGCAATTAATGCAACAAATGAAACAAAATCAAAAACAAATGGAACAAAATCAGAAACAAATTAAAGAAACACTTCAACAAACACGTGAAGATTTAACTACTGAGTTACATAACATCGAATCAAAATGTCAATACCAATTTCATGTTCGTGAACATACTAAATTTTGTGTTAGACCAAACATAATTCCGGTACATTATAGGGACAGTGTCAGAACAGAAATACAATCTATACTTGACGAAGGCATTATTGAGCATGCAGTAAGCTCATACAACAATCCATTACATGTTGTTGAGAAAAAAATGGATCGATCAGGCTTGTCTTGGATTCGAGAGAAATCAATACTATCATCATTCCTGAAACAGACAGGCCACAGACGTTGGAAGAACTACTTCAAAATTTTAATGATGTAAAAGTGTTGTCTTCTATTGATCTCAGATCCAACTTTTATCAGATCGAACTTCATCCAGAATGTAGAAAATACACAGCTTTTCTTTGTTTCGGCGTTTGTTATCAATTTCGGAAACTTCCTTTTGGTTTGAACATTTCTTCGGCAACATTCATTCGTGGGCTAAATTCCATATTACCTGAGTTCTTAAAACGTCACATCACCTTATATATGGACGATATTCTAATAGCAGAAGCCTCATGGGAACAACAGAATCGTATCCTCAACAGTGTGTAACGTATTTTTGCAGAATTGGGAATTACAGTTAGCTTGGAAACGTCTGAATTTGGTAGGTCGAAGGTGAAGTTTTTAGGACACATTATTTCTTCTGAAGGCATTCCGCCAGATCCTGAAAAGTTAGAAGAAATCAGAGCCATTCCAGTTCCATCCACAAAAAAAAAAAAAAAAACAAGTTGGCAGTTTTCTAGGTCTCGTAAATTTTTTTCCTCGTTTTCTGAATATGCAAATTCTTGTAACACCAAAAATTTGTTCTCTCACTGGAAAAAATACTATTTGGAATTGGGAGAAACAGGCACTGTTGGAACAATTCTTTGAAAGAAGCGCTACTTAACGCGCAATACTAGCTCATCAAGATCTGTCACAAGATTTCTGCCTTAGCACGGGTTCTTCTAAAGTATGTCTTGGTACACATTTATTTCAAGAAGCCATAGAAATGACACTACTGTTCCGAAAACCATTGCTTTTGCTAGCCTCGTGCTAACAAACTCTGAAAAGAATTATTCTGTCACTGAATTAGAGCTTTAGCTATCGTTTGGGCATTCGACAAATTCCGTTCTTTTCTTTCTGGTTAACACGTAAATGTATACAGTGATCATCGTGCATTACAATTTCTTATGTTTTCAAAATTACATCATGACAGGTTGAAACGTTGCGCATTGTTTCTGCAAGAATTCCACTTCACAATAGTCTGCATTCCTAGCAAGGAGAACATTGTTCGGACACATTGTCACGGGCACCGGTTGGGTGTAAGAAAAGTAATGCAGAAGCCAACCACGAGAAAAATTCAGAAAGTCGTCTTTGAAAACTTCATCACCACTTCCGTAAAGGACATTGCTCATGAACAAGATAAGGATCCAATTTGGAAAAACATCAAAAGGAAATGGCATGAAAGGGCAAACACACAGATTCGGCATTATTATCTGGTTAGAATCAACATATCTCTTCAAATGCTGCACTGTTGATGACAAGCTATGGGTACTTTGCATTCCTGATGTTTTTGTTAATAAGCTCATTTGGTACATTAATTTCAGCTACCCACATTTTGATCCACGAAAATGTTATCATATTCTTCGGACGAATTGTTATTTCAACAATATGAAAAGAGAATTCGAAGAGTCTTGTCTATTTGTAAACGTTGTCAAAAGGCTAACCCATCAATTATCTCATATCTCACATCGTGCTCTGTTGTTTCCTATCATTCCTTCTAAACTAAAAGAATTTACTTCTGTTGATCTCTTGGGACCCCTTGTCAGAACATTGAATGGATTTTCGTACGTTTTAGTCGCTGTTGAACTTACTTCAAAATTTGTGTCTTTCACACCGTTACGTAAAGCCACTGGACGGTCTGTATCCAACGCCATTGTTAAAAATTTCTTGTATGAAGTTGGCCACGTTGCTAAGGTAATTGCAGATAACGGACCACAATTCAGATCTGTCGTTTGGTCACGCATGCTTCGGAATCATAAAATCAAACCTGTTTTTATTTCATTGTACTCACCATATTGTAAGCCGTCTGAATGGGCTATGAAAGAAATCAATAAGCTTTGCAGACTTTATTGTCACAGAAGGCATCAGTATTGGGACAGAGATTTACACTTATTTCAAAACATGCTGAATGAAATGCCTTATGACTCCACTGCTTTACCACCTATTCTTGTACTGAAGAATAAAGAACCACCGAACAGAATCAGAGAGCTTGTACCTTTTCCTTGTACATCTAAACTTCGACACAAAGACACAACTGATTTGGCTATTAAAAATATAAGTTCTCCTGCAGACAAAAGGAGAAAACTACATGGTAAAGTAAATGCAAAGGAACTATATATAGCTCAGAAAGTTCTCATTAAAGCTCATTCATTGTCACATAAGAAGAAACGCTTGAGTCACAAATTCTTTCTGATTTACAATGGACCTTACAGTATCCGACGTATACCACATGATAATTGCGTTGATGTTGAAACTCTGCATACTAGGAAGAGTAAGGGATTGCACCACATTTCACATGTAAAACCATATATTGAGAGATAATCTGTTTTTAACTTAGTCTTTGCCACAAAATTTTTCACTTCACGTTGTTAGTACGCTTTGACACAGTTAGGAACGGTTAACATGCGACAATATTTTGAAGTCAACTTTATAGGCAAGAACCTAGGGAAATTATTTAGACAGTAATTACAAATGCATTGTTATAGTGAACATCGACACAGTGTTATTGTGTGTACATTCTTCCTTTTTCGTTGCACGATTACGTAATGCCTATACGGCCTACATACTTAGAACATATACCAGTACGGCTAATGAGATTTTAATGCAACATTTTGGTTTACTTGAAAAAACGTTCTGGATTAAAAAAACTTTGAGAGATACCAGATAACATAGTGGTTAGTTTATTTGACAGCTACACGATAATATCACGATGCTACTAATGAGTGACGCAATTTAAATTATTGCTTTTGCGCTGTATCTGTTTCATATCGGTACAGATTTTCTGAATTCTTCTGGAAAGTAAAACATGCTTTGGTACTAACTTTGTGGTATAGCTACAATGAGACAGCCTTTTCCATAGCAAGACAATATGTTACAGTATAGTACTTTCTTGATCACGGTAATGTATGTAATAACTATGATATCTATTATGAAACGTCCCCTTTAAACAATTATACAAGACTGTGCTTAAACTGACACACAATATTTTGTTAGCGCAACGCAATATGACTTTCAAAATTCCCTACAAAAGAATGGCCCTGACTAACATTAAACTATACCTTTCACAAATCACGTACCTCACAAAAATCTTCGCTGCTCAAGCTACTGCAATACAGCGAGCGCCACTACTGCCAGCTAAATAAAAGATTCAAACTATGGAAGGCACTAACTACTGATAGGGATAGTTAGCAAATGAAAGATATTAATAGAGAACAAACAATGTATTTACCTTGATATCATCATATATAAATATAGCAGTTCATGACAAATTTCAAAACTCCGCCATCTCTCTCCCCACATCCACCACTGCTGGCGGCTCACCCCCAACTGCGCAACGCTACGCGCTGTTCACATCCAGCTGCCGCTGCCCAACACTACAATGGCAGATAACAATGCAAACTAGCCACAGACTGCACACAGCACAGCCAGTGATTCTCACACAGAGCGCTATGTGGCGTTACCAATATAAGAACCTAAACAGCCTACTTACACTATACGCAAAGCATTTCACTTTTGTTTATGACGAGGTAAGTACATTGACTTCTGCAGAACGAAAAGCCCGATCGAAGTGATTCCACAGATTCTCGACTGGGTTTTAATCCGGGGAGTTTGGTGGCCAGGGGTCTACAGCACATCCTGGTGCTCTTCAAACCACGCACGTACTTACCTAGAGGTGTGACACGTTGCATTGTCCTTCTGGTTGTTGGCGTAGTGTTGAGGAAAAGCAAATCACCGGTCCGGGTGGACAATAATATCAGAAATTGAGTCCACCTTGATGCAAAACACTTTCTTATTCGTTTATTTCTTTATTCTCCCAAATTGGTTTCGGTGATAAATATACCATCATCAGAAGTTTTTTTAATCTAAAACATGCAGAAAATAGCATGGTTATACAAACACAGTAGCACATTATTACATATTTACTATTCGTTTTTTGAAATATACACTCCTGGAAATTGAAATAAGAACACCGTGAATTCATTGTCCCAGGAAGGGGAAACTTTATTGACACATTCCTGGGGTCAGATACATCACATGATCACACTGACAGAACCACAGGCACATAGACACAGGCAACAGAGCATGCACAATGTCGGCACTAGTACAGTGCATATCCACCTTTCGCAGCAATGCAGGCTGCTATTCTCCCATGGAGACGATCGTAGAGATGCTGGATGTAGTCCTGTGGAACGGCTTGCCATGCCATTTCCACCTGGCGCCTCAGTTGGACCAGCGTTCGTGCTGGACGTGCAGACCGCGTGAGACGACGCTTCATCCAGTCCCAAACATGCTCAATGGGGGACAGATCCGGAGATCTTGCTGGCCAGGGTAGTTGACTTACACCTTCTAGAGCACGTTGGGTGGCACGGGATACATGCGGACGTGCATTGTCCTGTTGGAACAGCAAGTTCCCTTGCCGGTCTAGGAATGGTAGAACGATGGGTTCGATGACGGTTTGGATGTACCGTGCACTATTCAGTGTCCCCTCGACGATCACCAGTGGTGTACGGCCAGTGTAGGAGATCGCTCCCCACACCATGATGCCGGGTGTTGGCCCTGTGTGCCTCGGTCGTATGCAGTCCTGATTGTGGCGCTCACCTGTACGGCGCCAAACACGCATACTACCATCATTGGCACCAAGGCAGAAGCGACTCTCATCGCTGAAGACGACACGTCTCCATTCGTCCCTCCATTCACGCCTGTCGCGACACCACTGGAGGCGGGCTGCACGATGTTGGGGCGTGAGCGGAAGACGGCCTAACGGTGTGCGGGACCGTAGCCCAGCTTCATGGAGACGGTTGCGAATGGTCCTCGCCGATACCCCAGGAGCAACAGTGTCCCTAATTTGCTGGGAAGTGGCGGTGCGGTCCCCTACGGCACTGCGTAGGATCCTACGGTCTTGGCGTGCATCCGTGCGTCGCTGCGGTCCGGTCCCAGGTCGACGGGCACGTGCACCTTCCGCCGACCACTGGCGACAACATCGATGTACTGTGGAGACCTCACGGCCCACGTGTTGAGCAATTCGGCGGTACGTCCACCCGGCCTCCCGCATGTCCACTATACGCCCTCGCTCAAAGTCCGTCAACTGCACATACGGTTCACATCCACGCTGTCGCGGCATGCTACCAGTGTTAAAGACTGCGATGGAGCTCCGTATGCCACGGCAAACTGGCTGACACTGACGGCGGCGGTGCACAAATGCTGCGCAGCTAGCGCCATTCGACGGCCAACACCACGGTTCCTGGTGTGTCCGCTGTGCCGTGCGTGTGATCATTGCTTGTACAGCCCTCTCACAGTGTCCGGAGCAAGTATGGTGGGTCTGACACACCGGTGTCAATGTGTTCTTTTTTCCATTTCCAGGAGTGTAGTTTTCTAGGGATACTTTAATACTACCTTATTTATTGTATGTTACAGCATGTTTTAAGGATTATTGTCGCTGTTTGCGACATATTTTCTGTGCACTTCTTTTTCTTTTGGCGTTTTTTTTACTAAACAAACATCATGTCATGTGCAGCCGTGTGAGCGGCTGTTAGTAAACAAAATACTAAAAGGTGAACTTCGTATGTCACCAATATATATTTGGGGTTATGGTAGTGTTGTGGAATCCAGTTATTTGGTGTGTCCTGAGCTCTTACTTAGCTGTTCGTGTACTCACGTTCGTTGAATGGTATGTAGCTGCTTTTATACACAGAAAAACAAAACTTTCGCACTTTGTTTCTGATCCAGAATATTACGCCATCTTGCTGTTCGTGTGTGTCGCGAGAGGCGTATCGCATGTGGTGAGAAAAGCTTTGACAACTGAAGCGCGAATTAGGACGACTTCCGTTCATTATTTATGTCTCTGGGTGTGATGGGGAAGAGATTCTTTTGTCACCGAAACTAGTTTGGGAGAATAAAGAGATAAACGAATAGCAAGGTGTTTTGCATCAGGGCGGACTCCATTTGTAATATTAGTTGTTCTATGCAAAGACGGACCAAATGGAAGAGTTCCAAGATAAAATTATTGTTTACGGGTGGAAATGATGCCGAGGACAGATGTATACTTGTGTTGATCTACTATGGCTTCCAGAACGACGAGATCATCCAGGGAATACCACGAAAACATTCACTAGACCGTAACACTCTCTCCTCTGGCCTAGGTGTTTACTTTCAGACATTTCACTCCCTGCACGCTAACGACAGTTCTTCTTAAAATAACACCTGTCACCAATCACTGCATGTCCAGTTCCGGCACTAGCGTGCATATTCCAGCCTTCATCGCTAATGAAGAGCGGTCAGCATGAATGCATCAACCAGACACCTGCGGCAGAGGCCTGTACGCAGTAACATTTTCTTAACGGTCGTTGAGGAAACACAGCTGGTAGCCCCTTCGATCGTTTGGGCGCTCAGTTGATCAACATTGTATTCGCCCGTGCATCCTCGGCAGTCTTCTTTTTTTTCCTTTATTGAGTTTCGATTCCCCCCGAAATAGGCGGGCTGGCAGAAGCTTAATATGCCTCTCTTGAGCCTACAGAATTTTTAAAACATAAAAAGAAGATAATAAACAAAAAAAATCAGGCGATAAAAACGGTGACTTAAATTGTTCAAATAGCTCTGAGCACTATGGGACTTAACATCTGAGGTCATCAGTCCCCTAGAACTTACAACTACTTAAACCTAACTAACCTAAGGGCATCACACACATCCATGCCCGAGGCAGGATTCGAACCTGCGACCGTAGCGGTCGCGCGGTTCCAGACTGAAGCGCCGGTGACTTAAATTGTAAAATGGCGGAAAATTATGGAAGTTAAAACATAAAACAAAGGGTTGGCGATGCTACTGAAATAAACAGGAAACAGACAGGTAAAATAGTAGACAGACAATTAAAAACAAGATGGCGGCAGTCCGGTTCCTGTTCGCATGAGATATAAAATGACACCCAGCGACAGTATGATTTCCATTAGTAACACTTCGGAAAAGATGCACAACACTTAAAACACTGCACTAAAAAGTTGGCACAAAGATGATACACCACAGCCAAGGGCAGATGGGGGGGGGGGGGGGACGACCTGGACAGATGAGGGGAAAGAAGGGGGGAGGAGAGGAAAAACTAAGTGGGGGGGGGGGGGGGGGACCGACGGAGGAAGAGGACTCATAAGGGGGGCGGGGGCAGCGGCAGCCTTCGTTCAGCCATGTCATTTATCGACCATGATGCACCACAGTTGGTTCAAAATGGTTCAAATGGCTCAGAGCACTATGGGACTTCACATCTGAGGTCATCAGTCCCCTAGAGCTTAGAACTACTTAAACCTAACTAACCTAAGGACATCACACACATCCATTGCCGAGGCAGGATTCGAGCCTGCGACCGTAGCGGTCGCGTGGTTCCAGACTGAAGCGCCTAGAACCGCTCGGCCACTTCAGCCGGCACAGTTGGTTCGGCTGCTTTTGGATAGTCCCTTTTTCCACGCACGCTATACTTTACCACGGCGGCACGGGAACAGTTTACATAGCCGTTTCAGAAGTGCTTCCGCTATTGACCGAAAGCCAATCATGCACTTTTGGACTTCAGATAAATTGTTCCGTTCCCGCATTACGACGACAGCACTGTTTTCCGCATTCTGCCGACGCTCTTTGTATACGCTCCACTGCCAGTGCTGACGCCAGCCGTCTGCGAGGGCTTATTGGACGTGGATGTTGATCACGTGTAGAACTAGTTTTCCGCAAAACCGTGTTCTTCCGTGATGCTTACTGAAAATGTCTGCGTCCTTTTTTCAGGTTAAGGTGTGCAGTGCTCTCTTCACTTTAAGCGGCATGTGAGCTTGCGAACATTCGCAGTTTAAGCGACATAAAGACGCGAAAGGCTAAACTTTTTCGGTGGAAGAAGAACTCGAACTGCACGGATCCTTGGGTCTCATTTCATATTCGCGGAGGGCTCGTGATCAGGAGAACGCTTCTCTCCCTTTCGGTGTCTTCTGTAGCAAGAAGTGTTCCCGTGTTAGCGGAGCACATAGCAGACCTCTTGCTGTCGAGACGCTTTCGCGGTGTCCGTATTACCAGGGCAGTGGAGAAGAACAACCGCGAAAGGCTGAAACGGAAATTAAAATCACTGCCGGAGAGTTAAAACAAACTCTCAGCATTACCGCCTTTAACAGTACGCGAAACGCTGTTTCTCTCAAACAAACGTTGCGTCGTTCGCGAGACTGTCACGGTTCAGGAGACATCGAGAGAATTTTAATTACACATCTGTGAAAAGAAAACCGTGCAGCTGTAAATAGACGGTGACAACAAACCCGAAATTAAAAATTTCGCTGGGACCAAGCTGTTCATATCACAAACAATCTGAAGTACGATTCTTGTAAAGAAAATAATTACGTTTCCGCTCCTTCTCTTTAGCATAAAAAACAAGAATTTTTGCAGAAATAAACAATTTCTTTTCCATACAGTTTGGTTTTCTTAAAATTAATGCATCTTTCCATCCCACATACATCTTTTTACGTTAACGACATCGGCATCATTTTTACTTCTGTAAGTGGAGATAAGCGAGCCAGCCTTAGCGGATTTTGCAGACTTATCACAGTGGATAAAGACGTAAAACGAGATAAACCTATCGCATTTGCTTTGTTGTATGCTTTTTTCTCGTAAAAGCAGTATTCCGTGAGACAAAACTATGTAATATATTTTTTCAGAGACCTGAGAGAAAGTTAGTAAATAATAATATGTTTAAAACCGTCGACTTTGTCACCCAGTTAAGCCATACAAAACCTGACATTTATGCTGCTCTTAACATATATACACTACTGGCCATTCAAATTGCTACACCAAGAAGAAATGCAGATGATAAACGGGTATTCATTGGACAAATATATACTACAACTGCCATGTGATTACATTTTCACGCAATTTGGGTGCATAGATCCTGAGAAATCAGTTCCCAGAACAACCACCTCTTGCCATAATAACGGCCTTGATACGCCTGGGCATTGAATCAAACAGAGCTTGGATGGCGTGTACAGGTACAGCTGCCCATGCAGCTTTAACACGATACCACAGTTCATCAAGAGTAGTGACTGGCGTATTGTGACGAGCCAGTAGCTCGTCCACCATTGACCAGACGTTTTCAATTGGTGAGAGATCTGGAGAATGTGCCGGCCAGGGCAGTAGTCGAGCATTTACTGTATCCAGAAAGGCCCGTACAGGACCTGCAACATGCGGTCGTGCATTATCCTGCTGAAATGTAGGTTCTCGCAGGGATCGAATGAAGGGTAGAGCCACGGGTCGTAACACATCTGAAATGTAGCGTCCGCTGTTCAAAGTGCCGTCAATGCGAACAAGAGGTGACCGAGACGTGTAACCAATGGCACCCTATACCATCACGCGTGGTGATATGCCAGTATGGCGATGACGAATACACGCTTCCAATGTGCGTTCACCGCGATGTCGCCAAACACGGAAGCGACCATCATGATGCTTTAAACAGAACCTAGATTCATCCGAAAAAATGACGTTTTGCCATTCGTGCACCCAGGTTCGTCGTTGAGTACACCATTGCAGGCGCTCCTGTCTGTGATGCAGCGTTAAGGGTAACCGCAGCCATGGTCTCCGAGCTGATAGCCCATGCTGCTGCAAACGTTGTCGAACTGTTCGTGCAGACGGTTGTTGTCTTGCAAACGTCCCCATCTGTTGACTCAGAGATCGAGACGTGGCTGCACGATCCGTTACAGCCATGCGGATAAGATGCCTGTCATCTCGAATGCTAGTGATACGAGGCCGTTGGGATCCAGCACGGGTTTCCTTATTACCCTCCTGAAGCCACCGATTGCATATTCTGCTAACAGTCACTGGATCTCGACCAACACGAACAGCAATGTCGTGATACGATAAACCGCAATCGCGATAGGCTAGAATCCGATCTTTATCAAAGTCGGAAACGTGATGGTACGCATTTCTCCTCCTTGCACGGGGCACCACAACAACGTTTCACCAGGCAACGCCGGTCAACTGCTGTTTGTGTATGAGAAATCGGTTGAAAACTTTCCTCATGTCAGCACGTTGTAGGTGTCGCCACCGGCGCCAACCCTGTGTGAATGCTCTGAAAAGCTAATCATTTGCATATCACAGCATCTTCTTCCTGTCGGTTAAATTTCGGGTCTGTAGCACGTCATCCTCGTGGTGTAGCAGTTTTAATGGCTAGTAGTGTACATCGATGAGACAAAACATTATGACCACTGCCACGTGATCGTAGACTTTGCCTGTGAATTAACTGTTCATATTGCTACCCGGTGTTCACCGGGTCCGGTCGGTTACGTAACACGATATTTCGACAACTTACTTTGCATAATCTTCCGGTGATACCTGTAAAACGAGTTTAATGGCTTCGTTGTGCGTCCTCTTAACGCTCCCTAACAGATTCACAGATGTTGGACAGTCAGACACAGGTATAAGGAATAGAGATCCCCTGCTATACGCCCAGGACAGGACAGATAGTTTAATTTGTGGAAAGGGGCCAAAATGAGTGGCTGTTAATAGCACTCAAACATACTACTTTATTCATTTGACAAACATTACAAGAGTAAAGAAAACATTAAAAACAGAGCAAGCCAAACATTAATTTTAGAACTGAATTCCCGGCTAAATGCGCCATTCAATGTCACGTCGCCGGCCGGTGTGGCCGTGCGGTTAAAGGCGCTTCAGTCTGGAACCGCGTGACCGCTCCGGTCGCAGGTTCGAATCCTGCCTCGGGCATGGATGTGTGTGATATCCTTAGGTTAATTAGGTTTAAGTTGTTCTAAGTTCTAGGAGACTGATGACCGCAGATGTTAAGTCCCATAGTGCTCAGAGCCATTTGAACCATTTGAATGTCACGTCTCAAGGGCAAAACAACTTTAATTTAAAACCAGCTGAAGGCCACACTTAAGACTCAAAAACAAGAATTTGAATTTTAAAAGGCAGAAGGCTTCATCTTAAAACATTTCTCTAAATTAGTCTGAAGGCCCAAACAATCTCACACCTTAAGGGCAATACATCTTTATTTTAAAATCAGCCGAAGGCCAATAACTTAAGGCTCAAAACAGGAATTTTAATTTTAAAAGGCAGAAGGCCTTATCCTACATCAGGCTGAAAGCCCCAAACAATCTCACGCCTTAAGGGAAAACAACTTTAATTTAAAATCGGCTAGAAGCCATACATAAACAAACAACAAGGACAAATAAGAAAAGGCAGCACATCAATCGGCGCTCGGAAGTTTCCAAGGGTCGGCCTGGAATTCAAACACTAACGCTCGCTTAGTTGAGACAGGCAGTCGGCCCAACAATTCTCAATCCGACAGCAACCCAACCGACAAACAGTAAACGGACCAAGAGACAGGATAACTTTCGCTCCAACCGACCAGCACACAACAAGCGGGTTCAATGGAACAACGCTGAAGGTATCGGCGCCCACAACGAATTACACATTCGGCTGTCAAACTTCACACCGTGCTGGACAGCCACAACACGACGAGGAAAATACACTGCCTGAATTTACGTCAATGGCCAGGGCAGGTAACCGGAACGTTAACGGCCACAAGGCAGAAGATTCCGCTGGTTCACTTCAATTCAAAATAATCAAGTTAAGTTAAACTCCACAGGAGGGGGCTAGAATTTCGGCAACCTGAAAACACACGTTGTTGCTTGTGGGAATGTCCCAACAGCCCACAACGAAATTCAAACGACTCAGTGTGAACAGTTAGGGCTGGCTGATAGATTAAGTAAAGTCTCAACTTTCGTGTCCGGGATCGGTGAGCCACAGACCTCGTAGCAGTGGGAACAGCCCCTCACACTCCTACTGCGCGTGGACGTCGCCAGCAGCCCACGGCCAAACACGCGCCACTGGGCTCGCTGCTAAACGCCAACCGACCAACTGCCCAGGCCCAGAAACGGTGAAAGGACCAAATATACGTCAGCCGATGAGACGACCAACCGAACGACCAACCAACGGTCGTCCCGCTCCAATCTCCCTCCGTCGGACAGTTCGTGTGTGTCGCCAGCGGTCGGCGAGCACTGGCTGTCTGCGCCTCACCGGCGCTCCGTCCCCGACTTCACAGCTGATGCGTCCCGACTGCACTGCTGGTCCAACTGATTGCCAGACACACGACCCGGAAATACTATCGGTCGCTCCAGAGATGGTACGACAGTGCACTTATCGATACGCGCTGTAGGGACTGATGACCTTAGCAGTTAAGTCCCATAAGATTTCACACACACTGAAAATGTTTTGATAAGCGCTGCTACTGCCGCTCATGGGCAATTAACGCAGGAAGTTAGTGACGCCAGTAAATGGAATAAGAAACGAGGCGGCAGTACCGTAATAGGAGATGACAAACAATAAATTGCATGAACATGAGCCATGCACGGCTCTAGAATGTAACACCGAAAAAAATCTTGGTAACAGAAAAAAATACATCAGTTGAGCTTAAGAATGCAATAAACAGGAAGTGCAGGGCAGCCAAGGTGAAACGGCTACAGAAAGAAATCGAAAAAGAAATTATCGGCCGATGGACTGGCTCAGAATATAGGTAAGTCAAAACAACCTTCTGTGATATTAAAAGCAAAGGTGGTAACACTAAGAGGTGGAACGGGAATTCCACTGTCAAACACAGAGGAAAGATCGGACTCGTGGAAAGAGTACAATGAAGGCCTCTGTGAGAGACAGACTTGCCCGATGGTGTGATAGAAGAAAGAGAAGAAGACATAAACTGAAGCAACAGAGAAACTGCTGTATTTATGCGTTTTCACATACAGAGATATGAAAACAGGCAGAGTACGGCGCTGCGGTCGCCAGCTCCTATTTAAGACAACAAGAGTCTGGCGCATTTGTGATCAGTTACTGCTGCTACAGTGGCAGATTATCAAGATTTAACTGAATGAACGTGGTGTTATAGCCGGCGCACTAGCGATGGGACACAGCATCTCCGAGGTAGCGTTGACGTGGGGATTTTCCTGTACGACCATTTCACCAATGAACCGTGAATATCAGGAGTCTGATACAACATCATATCTCCGACATCACTGCGCCCAGAAAAAGATCCTACAAGAGCGGGACTAACGACGAATGAAGAGAATAGTTCGACGTGACAGAAATGCAACCCTTCCGCAGATTTCAATGCTGGTCCATCAACATGAGTCACCGTGCGAACCATTCAACGAAACATCGTCGATATGGGCTTTCGGAGCCGAAGACCCAATCGTGTACCCTTGACAACTGTACAACACAGAGCTTTACGCCTAGCCTAGGCCCGTCAACACCGACATTGAACTGTTGATGACTGGAAACATGTTGCCTGGTCGGACGAATCTCGTTTCAAATTTATCTAGCCGATGGACGAGTACGAGCGTTTCAAATTGTATCGAGCCTATGGACGAGTACGAGTATGGAGACAACCTCATAAATCCACGGACCCTGCTTGTCAGCAGGGAACTGTTCGAGCAGGTGGAGGCTCTGTAATGAGGTGGGGCGTTGGTAGTTGGAGTGATATGGGATCCCTGATACTCCTAGATACGACTCTGACATGTTACACGTACGTAAGCATCCTGTCTCATCATCTGCATCCATTCATGTCCATTGTGCATTCCGGCGGAATTGCACAATTCCAGCAGGATGTTTTGGCACCCCAGAATTACTACAGAGTGACGCTAGGAACCCTCTCCTGAGCGTAAACACTTCCGCTGGCCATCAAACTTCCCAGACATGTACATTATTGAGCGTATCTGGGATGCCTTGCAACGTTCTGTGCTCCACCCCCTCGTACTCTTACGGATTTATCGACAGCCCTGCAGGATTCATGGTGTCAGTTCCCTCCAGCACTACTTCAGACATCAGTCGAGCCCATGCCACTTCGTGTTGCTGCGCTTCTGCGTTCTCGCGGTAGCCCTCCACGATATTAGGCAGGTGTACCAGTTTCTTTGGTTCTTAAGTGTAAAAGAGTTAGAGGACCCAGTATTAGGATCAAAATTTAAAAGGGCTTTGGAAGAGTTTAAATAAAATAAGGCAGATGGGGTAGATAACATGCCCTGACAATTTCTAAAATCATTGGGGAAAGTGGTAAGAAAGCGACTTTTCACGTTGGTCTGTAGAATCTATGAGACTGGCGACGTGCCGTCAGACTTTCGGAAAAAATCTCCAAAATTTCGAAGACAGAAAGAACAGGTAAGTGCGAAAATTATCGCACAATCAGCTTAACAATTCATGAATCACGAAGTAGATGAAGTTAGAGATTTTGCTACCTCGGAAGCAAAATAACCCATGACGAGCGAAGCAAGGAGGACATAAAAAGCAGAGTAGCACAGCAAAAGAAGGTATCATGGTAAGAGTAGTCTACTGTTTTCAGACATAGGCCTTAATTTGAGAAACAATTTTCTGAGAATGTACTATTATACACTAAAGTATACGAACGATCTGAATGACGTTTCGGCTGATTTGCATGCAGACGACATAACGTAACTGTGCTCCAGGTACTCAAATCTCTTTGCATTACAGTTACTTGACTATGCAAAATGGATACCACAAGAGGTCACTAACGAAAACTGTTTTTTAAGGTAATCAGTCCAGATGTAAATCAAAACCAAGATGTTACAAATGCTAGGAAACGTGTCATTAGAGATGAGACAGTCCTTGGCACTTGTAAAGTGAATCTTATTACAGTAAGTGACATTTCAAGACGAGTGCCATACTTTAGAATTTAAGTTAACTAACTTCCTCACATAAGTCAATCCCAGAATCTTTAGGCAAAACTAAATATTTTTATGAACAAGATATTTTGAGACAATATCTGGACTCTTAAAGTTTTCTGACAGTTCGAAGTATTTTTACTCTTTAAAAGGTTTTCCCACACCTGTGAAACGTCATTTCTGATGCAAATTGTTTGTTATAAACTTGGTGTTGAAGTAACCAGATGAAAGCGACGCGATTAAACGCGGCAAGCACTATGGAAACCTCAAAATTAACATCGTATCACCAGTAATTTCTCTGAACTCAAGACAGAGCAATTATTTGTCCACATGTCTGAACTTTGAATGACATGAAGAACTGTTTTCTTCAGGATCTGGATTGAAACCATTCATCTGCAGCGATTGTAACTGAGCAAAGCTTTCGTGCCTGAGCGAGGTCCATCATAGAAACGTTCGCCATTAGTCAGTAGGAATAAAGAGTCGTGCAATATCGAATTTTTCACCAGTATCAGTTAGCAAATCTGAACTTGAACATTTTTGTGTACTGCCTGGAAACCTGTCAAGATCCTTAACGTTTTATATAATTTCAAGTAACAAAGTTTGCACTTGTTTAAAACGAAGTGCTATGATGTAAAGTTTTGTGACGGGAACTCGAAACCAATATGTAATGTGAGTGTTAACTATGTAAAATCAGATGTTAGATATAGAATTTTTTCGTCAGCAGCGACATGTTTGAATTTGAAATGTGGATACTTTTTTTTTTTTTTTTTTTTTTTTTGCCTGACCGGGTGTCGAATCTAGCACCTATCGCCGTTTTTATATCGACATATTGTTTTTCTCACTAGTAGTGATACGTGTGCGTATTTGACTAGAAATAACGGCATCTTTTTGTTTGTCATAAACTTGGTGTTGAACTAATCATTTAAAAGCGGCAAGTGCTATTGTTGATTACACACTAAGAGATTTTAAAAATGAAAATTATTTATCACTAGTAGTTCGGTGTGCATGAGCTAGGGCTTCAAATGAAAGCATAAATATTTTTGTGCTGGACCCGGACTAGAACCCCCTATGTGTCTTTCATGGAGACCTCGAAGAGTTTGAAATATTGGGGGAAAACAACGAAATGATCGAAATGTATTGTTCCATGTGGGTCAGATATGACGAAAGAGGATATCCGTAGACGAATCCGAGTCCAGCACAAAATTTTTCAGCGTTTCATGTTCGAATTAAGTTAGAGCCCTTGACATGGAGTGACCATGACTCATTCAATAAAATAAATTTCTATTGTGAGGAGGCTTACTGGTGACGGAGTTTCTGTTTGCCGCGACTTCCGCCTTTGTTCTGGCCCAACGTAAACCTGCTCTCTCTCAGTTGGTAGCGCAGGGATATGATGTTTATAATGCCGATTCTGAAGTACTGTGCAACCTGACTTTCTTCGCTTGGCATTACAAGACGAGAAAGAGATCGGTTTGTGGTTTTTAAAATGCATGACAGAAGTGGGAATCGAACCTAACCCTCATAACAAAGTAACTACAATCAATCCACGAGAACAATGAAGCTTCCATTGCCTGCAGTCCTAATTATGTCGCAATGTATGATGCGCTCAGCTTACACATTAGACAGGGCGACAAAAATTAGGTTCCCTATTATCTGGTTAATTATAAGCAGGTTTCTGAGATGAAAATTATGCTAGTCTCATGTTAGCGGGATTTTTTCAGCCATCATAGCCTCGATTCGAAGCCATCTTGAAAATTTCAATATTTCAAAAAAAAAAAAAATCCTAGATCGAAAAATATCATTGCAAAGTATGAAGTAACCAAAAAATAATTCGATCAAAACTGTCATTATCGCTATTAACTTCCTCGTTCTACTGCTGCTGCTACACGCGTGCTTGAAGGAAGCATTTAATGCTTCTTAGTCATTTTTAGAAGCAGTTGCCCAAAAAGGGTAAATATTTAGTTTGCAGCAAATGATTTCGGCGTTATGTGGCAAGTTGGCCGTAAGAAACAGTTATTTGTGGTTGGTGACTAAGTGTAAGCCTCTGAGTCGGACGTCAGTTTTTGCAACGTTGAAATATTTTTCTTCATTGCTGAAGTGGATACTGCAGTTAGAGTAACACCCGTGGAACACCAGCTTCAGTAAACTGACTATTTAACACTGCTCTTTCTACCGGGAAATACGCAGGTGACTTATTGAGCGTTATAACTATACTGCAACAGTAATTCCGTGTGCAAGCAATGCATACGAAATGCAGGATTTCGAAGTGCATTGGGTTCCAGTTGTATACATTGCTGACCTGAACTGAATCTGCATCATTTCAGAACCCTGGTACTGCAATCTCATAATGCCACCAACAGTGTGCTTGTACTGCTATCTTCATTGTCCTTTGCAATTGATTTTATAATCACTAAAATAAAGTCACACGATCTCCCAACATGAGGGATTTCATTTCGTTCCTAGTTTCCTTCTGGGAGATTAGTTTTCTGGTCAGTAAGCTTTTTCACTTCTAACCAGCGAAATGTCGGAAAATGTTGCCAGCATTCGCATCACAAACCACTATTTATTACTGTTAAGGAGATTTCTATTAAGATAGTCGTAGGTGAAAAATTTATTTTAATCTTAAGTAGCAACGTTCACAAATTTACCGAATAAGAAAGGCTTATTGTCCAGGTAAGAAAAGGTTTAAAAACATAGTCTGCCCTGTCAGGGTAGGTCGATCTTTTCATCTGATACAATTGCATTATAATTTGCCTAAGAGGCATCAAACGTTGTGTTCCAGTAGCTGTGGAAAAAGAGACCTTTGGAGGAAAAAGAAACATCTGCATGAATATCAAGAGCTCAGATGGAAAACCAGTTCTAAGCAAAGAGGGGAAAGCAGAAAGGTGGAAGGAGTACACAGACGGTCTATGCAAAGGCAATGTACTGGAGGGAAACATTATGGGAATGGAAGAGGACGTAGATGAAGATGAGATGGGAGATATGATACTGCATGAAGAATTTGACAGAGCACTGAAAGACCTAAGTTGAAACAAGGCCGCGGGAGTAGACAACATTCCATTAGAACTACTGATAGTCTTGGGAGAACCAGCCATGACAAAACTCTACCATCTGGTGAGCAAGAAGTATGAGACGGGAGAAATACCCTCAGAGTTCAATAAGAGTGTAATAATTCCAATTCCAAAGAAATTAGGTGCTGAAAAATGTGAAAATTATCGAGCTATCAGTTTAATAAGTCACGGTTTCAAAACACTAACACGAATTCTTTACAAACGAGTGGAAAAAGTGGTAGAAGCCGACCTCGTGGAAGATGAGTTTGGATTCCGTAGAAATGTTGGAAAGCGTGAGGCATACTGTCCCTATGACTTACCTTAGAAGATAGATTACGGAAAGGCAAACTTACGTTTCTAGTGTTTTACAATGTTGACTGGAATACTCTCGTTCAAATTCTGAAGGTGGCAGGGGTAAGATACAGGGAGCGAAAGGCTATTTAAAATTTGTACAGAAACCAGATGGTAATTATAAGAGTCGAGCGGCTTGAGAGGGAAGCAGTGGTTGGGAATGGAGTGAGACAGGGTTGTGGCCTATCCCCGATGTTATTTAATCTGTGTATTGAGCAAGCAGCAAAGGAACCAGAAGAAAAATTTGGAGTAGGAATTAAAATCCATGGAGAAGAAATAAAAACTTTGAGGTTCGCCGATGATATTGTAATTCTGTCAGAGACAGCAAAGGACCTGGAAGAGCAGTTGAACGGAGTGGACAGTGCCTTAATAGGAGGGTATAAGATGAACAACAAAAAAGTAAAACGAGGATAATGGAATGTAATCGAATTAAATCAGGTAATGCTGAGGGAATTAGATTAGGATGTGAGACACTTAAAGTAATAGATGTGTTTGGTGTCTGGGAAGCAAAATAACTGATGATGGCCGAAATAGTGAGAATATAAAATGTTGACTGGCAATGGCACGGAAAGCGTTTCTGAAGAAGAGAAATTTGTTAACATCAAGTATAGATTTAAGTGTCAGAAACTATTTTCTGAAAGTATTGGAGTGTAGCTATGTATGGAAGTGAAACATTGACGATAAATAGTTTAAACAGGAAGAGTATAGAAGTTTTCGAAATGTGGTGCTACAGAAAATGCTGAAGATTAGATGGGTAGATCACGTAACTAATGAGGACGTACTGCATGGAATTGGGGAATAGAGGAATCTGTGGTACAACTTGACTGGAAGAAGAGATCGGTTGGTATGACATGTTCTAAGGCATCAAGGGATCACCAATTTAGTATTGGAAGGTAGCGTGTAGGGTAAAAATCGTAGATGGAGACCAAGAGATGAATACACTAAGGAGATTCAAAAGGTTGCAGTAGTTACTTGGAGATGAAGAAGCTTGCACAGGATAGAGTAGCATGGAGAGCTTCATCAAACTAGTCTCTGGAATGAACACCACACAACAACAATAAAATCCATACGGTGCTGAATCACAACGCCAAACTATTACTACATAAGATGATAGGCCATACTCATTCTATGCCTGTGAAAGAATTGCTCAACGGTGGGTAAATAGCACAACCTCACTAATCTCTCACCCAACACACAACACAGTCGCAGTGCAGTAGCCAAAGTGAAACACTATTCGCATACCCGACGGAGCAAGTGGAACCAGTATCACGTCATTAGTGATATGACTGAAATGACAACCACTGCACAAATTCTACATGTCAGTTAATTAATCAGCTTGCTACATTGTTACTTCTGCTGTTCTGAAATATGCTAACCATTACTTATTTGAATAAATAAGCACTACACTCTGGGTCAAATGTTTTTGTCGTGTTTAAGCACCATCACAAAACAATGACTAAGGAAAGGATGCCGTTAAAGCCCCGTTACACAGATAACAAAACAAATATTCGAAAATCACTTGTATTTCTTCAGAAAACAGTTGAATATAAAATGCCATCCGAAAAATGTTTGACCATTCAGTGACAGCCGGTCGACTTCAAGGACTGTATCTAAGTTGTCTAACTCATTTCACTAGGTATTTACTTGTAATTTTGATGAAACTTTCTGAACAAATCGTTCGTAATACATAACATGGGTCGAAAACATTCAGCTCTGGAATGCGAGAAGGTTATTTAACAGAAAAAAATCCAATGTATCTCGTCAATTGCCTTGTGAGAAAGCTGCTTCATTCTTCATTAATTGTTGCCACGATTGCTTAGTTTAGAAACGAGAATACTGTGGAACCATTACATCCAAATTAGTGTCACAATAAGCAGAGCAACATGTAATGTTACAATACAGCTCCTCAAGACTACAAAAGAAGCAAATGAAGTTTGAGAAGCCTGAATTCTAAGTGAACAATTGACATGCACTATGCGATCAAAAGTATCCGGACAACCCCAAAAACATACGTCTCCACGCCAGCAGAGGACACCACTCGACGCTGATTTCTGGCCACCCACTGACACAACCTCCCGCAAACATTCCAATAGACAATCCAGCATCGAACAGTAAACAGAACAGTTCTGTGTTATGTTTTATAGATAGATAGTTACACGACGACGTGCAGGAAGAGGTCCATAACTTTCTTAACAGCATGGTGGCAAACTTCTATGACATGGGCATACAAGAACTGTCACAGCGTCTACAAAAATGCATCGACAGAAATGCTGATTATGTCGAAAAATAGCTAAATGTTCAAGCTCTGAATCGATGTAAACCACTGTAGAAATAAACAGGTCTATGTACTTATAAAAAATAGGAGGCCTTACTTTTGGGATTACCCTCGTACTTCTCTCCACCTTAGTCTGTACTACACTAACGAGAGATTGTTCACATTCTTGATTCCTCGGTAGCTGAGTGCTACTAGGAATGTAGCCATAGGCTCGCATTCCACTGGAATAGTGTATTTAAATTCAAACTTTTTCTTCCTCTTCTCTCTCAACTCATAAAGACTGCAACGAATGTAACAAAAGAGTCCTATGGAACCCTAAAGTCTGTACTGCAGTTCTGCGTAGGTCAAAAAACAGTTTTTTGTATTCGTCAGATGATTGACGGAGTGTGGCAAATTTCACAGATTATTATTTATTAATTCTTAGGCACTTCTCTGTCACTTATTTTCACAATCTGTCGAATAATGGACCTGGAAGAATGGATACATTGTATGCTCGTCCTACAGAATATTCATATTTACCTTTAATATTTTTCTTTAGACCAACGACAGAATACCATCAGAAAAGCGGATTAGAAACTACTTAATTTAGGTAAAAATCTACGTTTAGTGTCATAATTTATGAGACATCCACAGTGGGCGTCGAGCGGGCGGAAGTGTGTGTGAACGACTGTGTGGTATACAAAAAAAAAAAATGGTTCAAATCGCTCTGAGCACTATGGGACTTAACTTCTAAGGTCCTCAGTCCTGTAGAACTTAGAACTACTTAAACCTAACTAACCTAAGGACATCACACACAACCATGCCCGAGGCAGGATTCGAACCCGCGATCGTAGCGGTCGCGTGGTTCTAGACTGAAGCGCCTAAAACCGCTCGGCCACCCCGGCCGGCTGTGTGGTATACCATAACACTTGTTTAGCCTTGATAATGGGCTAACAGTCCTACGATAAAAGTTAAATCGTTGGCAGGAAGATACGAGAATAGTATATTTTGCAGCCAGTAACTTTTAACTCACAAATAATGCGACTGTATTGTGTGTAGGATGAGGGGTTAGTGGTGTTAATACTATTCATCCACTGTTGAGCGATTCTTTCACAGCAGATATTGAGTATGGCCTATAGACTCCGCAAATTCTAGAACCGTCTGCCCATCTGTGTAGCCGCAATAGAACTAAATAATTCTGATATTACTATTGTGGTAGCCTAGAAACGTCGTTGGTATTAAAACGTTAGGGGCTAAATTAATAACACTCTGCTTAAGCGACGCGTAGGGTCTCAGCACCACACTCAGCTTGGTGAACCTGATGTTATTTCTGGTTCTCTTTGTCTTAAGCATATTGTACGTTGAAAATTCTTCAACATTGGCGCTTTTAGCTTTTATTGACAAAGTGTAGTAGCCGATACATTTTAATCATAACGAATAGTATTTGTTGACAATGATAATTTCATTCAACACATTACTGTCGGCGTTTTGTGTACATTGTTACACTTTCCGATATCAGCTGCTTCTCCTTCCACGACACATGAAGATGGAATCGAAGTTGCTCTGCAAATATTCTCTAGTTTAATTTTCAGCGGAATTTGGAGCCTGCAGTTTTTGTCATTTCTTATGGTTTTCTGTACACAGTAGCCTTTCTTGATTTGGAAGTTCATGTTATTCGTGACTTACGAAGTCTCGTTGTCGATGTTACGTTTTGCAGTCGATGCTATGTTGTTGTCTCTTAATTTGTTGGACTGTCTTTCATGGATAGTGCCATTGACATCGATCTCAAGCAAAATATTTTTCAAATCTATTATTATAAAAAAGATATGTTGCCTGCTCCTAACGTTTACACTATAACTACAGGAGATTTTCCAAAAATGCGAAGCATGCCTGACGCTGAGGTTTTTAGTTTCATTATGCTGGTGACAGAAAACACAAATAATTGTGACAGTTAATGATTTCCGTTGTTCAGTATGCAGTCGGCGCATCTATGTATTATCAGTGACGACACTGTAGTCCCTAAACCAGTTACAGAAATGCAGATGAGATTCATTGACATATACCGTGGATATTTCGGCGCTCGGCGGCCATGACTATGAGACACGAACCGTAGTCGATTCCTAGGTCTCTGACGACCTGCTAGAACTATAACTGGTACTGGGAAACAATGCAGCATATATTTGGCAATCCTGTGCTCAGCGAGTTACTTCCTGGATGACAGAGAATTAGCCTACAAAATTCACTTGATATATTCTTGTCTTTTCCATTAAATAATCTGAGTTATTTTCACGAAAGGTGTGAAATAAAGTTTATTTTGAGTCCAGGAAAGTCATTCGGCGTTAAAATTGCACTTAATCTCGTCCATTATGTTGCGATTTTATCTATCATAGCCAGCACTGGTGCAATAATGGAGGACACTGCAATGCAGTGTTGCTTGTATAGTCGTAGCAACTTCGGTCCCCAGTTTGTCTCATTGAGGTGTACACCTTTAGAATTTCGTGACAGAGCTTCAAGCACGAGGAGGAGAAGGAGGTTATTGTTCAACGTCTCAGCGACAACGAGATCATTACAGACGAAGCACAAGCTCAGATCAGTGAAGGAAAGCAGTTGTGACCTTTTAAAGTAACCAGTCAGGAGACGACTTAAAAAAAGTTCGCCTCATTTAAACCTAAAAAAAAAACAGAATAAAGGAAGTTTGCTTAGTTTCTTTAAGCCCAAGAGCACTACGTTCTGAATGTGAAGCGATCACTATGAGAAAAAAAAAAACCAGGTAAACTAGAGCTCAGATGAGGGGGGGGGGGGGGGGGGGCTCTGAGCACTATGGGACTTAACAGCTATGGTCATCAGTCCCCTAGAACTTAGAACTACTTAAACCTAACTAACCTAAGGACAGCACACAACACCCAGCCATCACGAGGCAGAGAAAATCCCTGACCCCGCCGGGAATCGAACCCGGGAACCCGGGCGTGGGAAGCGAGAACGCTACCGCACGACCACGAGATGCGGCCAACTCAGATGAGGGACTGACTGCTTTTCCACAAACCATTCGCGTGTGCACCGGCAAAGGGGGAATCGATAGTTGCACGTGAAGTGTTCTCCGTACAGCTGCTGCGACATATACCCTCGGCAAGCCACTGAGCAGTGCATCGAGGAGGGTACATTGCAGTAATTTTGTCGACTTTCTTTCCTATTCCATTCTCAGAACAAGGGGAAAAATAACTATACTTCTATTCAGCCCCTAATCTTTCTTTTCTTATTCTCGTGATCTCTAGATGAGGTATCAGTGGTGACAGCATAATGGTCGCATGGTCTTCCTCGAACACAAGTTCTCCAAATTTACCCAGTAGAGATTCAAAGGAATTATGTTGCTTTTCTTCCAAGGATTTTTATTTCAGCTCTGCGAGCATTTCTGTTATGCTTGCGTATGGGCTATACTGACCTGTTTTGAACCTGTCTGTCCTTTGGCATGCCACGTTTGTCCTCATGGTTAACCTGTCTTCTCTCTGCCGCTGTAGCGGGACAATTGTTCCTACCCTGCCTGCTAACTAAAGAGCCTGACTACCGACAGTACAGCCCGGCAAGCGCCATTAAATAAGACTCTCCTGAGGTGCTGCATGCTATTTATTCCAACGCATAATTAAATAAAGGAGCTGCTAGAGAAAGTGAGGCATCTGAAACGTTGAATACTTGGAGTGCGTAGAGTATGTGCAATATTACATGGCTCCTAGCTGCGCGGAACGCGTGGTATGGGACGATAGTGGTTTTGGCTCCCTTGCTGACGGGAGAGTGAGGAGGGAGAAGGAGCCTGGGACAAAACTTCTGTTTCATCAAACAGTATTTTGTTTTTGTTCGTGAGGCCGTGCTCAGTAACTGTGGATTTCTCCAGCTCACGATTCTTGATGTTCTGCATACTGGTCGGAAACCGTGCGGATGCACTAACCGATGTAATTGCTTCCGCAATCACATGTTGTAAATTACAGGAATCCTGAGGCGTAGCATCTGCTTTATCTTCTTAGGAGGTCGGAAAACAGATCTGATACCTCGTCTTCCCAAGATTCTGCTATTTTTGCTGGATGTAGCGTCGCATAAGGCAACTTTTCTCCCAGGCTCTCACATAATTAAGGAGGCTGTGGAATCAAGAATGTGTGAGGTGAGGAAACCTCCAACCGTAAGAGCAGATATAATCTTAGCGGTGCATGGAAGCGAGCTCTCGATGCAGAGAAGAGCCAGAGATATTTGTCGCAATGTTTACGTTACGGCGAGAGCGGTGGCGCCACCAGCGTAGACGTAACTAACGACCAATCAGAAACAATCTTTGAGCTATATAAGGCCACCGCAGCAGCAATTTTGACAGTCAGTTGCTCCTGACGATGACGATGATGGAAATCGTCGAAAACTAGAGGTTCTACCTTGAACTGACGCGGCAAGAAGTCCGAGAATCTTTTATACAATAGTGTCGTCGCGAAAGAATTCGTTCTCAGCAACAGGTTATGCTAGTAAGAACAATAATTCGACAAGTCAATCATTTATCGGTAAAAACACGGTGGGTACAGGATTACAATGAAATTGCCATTTACTTCCCTTGTCTTGTACAAATTTTCCCCTGTTTCCTATTAAAATTAGCTTCTTTTCTCCCAAAACACACAGGGCTTTACGCATTTTCAGCTCACTAATATGTTAATGAAGTTGCAACTGCGACAGAATCTTGAAATAGTCTACTATTACTCAAGCAACTGACGACAAGAGAGGTAGCTCATGAAAATCTCATATGTAGTATAAAAGTGTGATTGCTTCATTTATGTTGTTAGGAAACCATACAAAGTTTCATTTCGATTATTTTGTTCATGTTGAGCACCACATGAACATACTTGTTGAAGGTCATTTTGAAATTTTCCTCCTTGGTTGTTTCTCACAAGTATTCAATTTATTATATCTTGTAAGATTGGCTGATTTCGGCCTTACAGACCTTAATTATCATTTCACCAGTTAACAATGCTCCTTAAAAGAATTATATTATTTCATTGAAAAAATCTGTAGACATACATCGCACTAGATATCAAAATTTCGCATATTATCATCTGTCAAAATTCGTATCGGTATCTCGAACCATTTACGAGATACCGGCACGAGAAATGTTATAAATATTTCACTTTCACTCGATCGTTTGCACACACGATCAGAAGTGAGTGCCTTACAAACAACCAGTTTTTTCGAAACTGGAGATATAGATCTTTTCTCACGTTCACTATGTTAGCATACGTGATCTAACTTGCATCAAATGCAGGCTCATAGCAACCCCTATTTTTCATCACGAACATTGTACAGAACCTTACTAACATAAATTTGTCATAATAACTACGGCCGTTAACGAAATGATAGTTTATCGTAAAGCTGACGAAAGAGGTTGTGGGATGCGTGAGAAACCTTTTTTTTTTTTTTTTTTTTTTTTTTTTTTTTTTTTACACGGTCCATTCCCACAGAGCAACTAAGTTGACAAAGAATCTTTAGCTCATAACGGGCAAAGTGCACAGCTCAGAAGGGGACAGGCAACAGAGGTGGCGGCCCTTTGGAGCAGGGGCTTAAGTCCCCCAACGCTGAGAACGAGAATGCGATTCTGCTCATGGGGCAAGCAGTTTTGTCCGAGGGCGCCTTACGATCTCTCACCCCCAGACGAGAATAACGATGAACCATACCCCATGCGATCCCGCTTTTCTGTAAGCATCTGACCCGCTCTCCACTACACACCTAAGCAACTAAAGAAAGGAAAATTTGTTCTCTGTGTCTGTCTACCTCTGTATCATTAGAGACGGAGCACTAACTCAGATTGGGGTATGATGTTGGAAGGAACTCGGCTGGATTCTTTGAAGTGGACGATCTCAGCATTCGCCTTAACTGATTTAGGGACATCATGGAAAACCTAAATCTAGATGTCCAGAGAGAGATTTGAACTCACATCCTTCTGAATATGATTTCAGCACCTCTAACCCTGCGCACCATCGCTCGGTAGCTAAGAAGCTGATTTATATATGAAACAGCCAGCTAGTGTTTTGCAGAGTTAATCTCTCATTTTCTTGTGAAAAATTCAGAATGAATCGTAAGTATCTTCGTTCTTTCAAAGAACTGCGCAAAAACTACGAGGTATAAAGAAAATAGACGCGTATTAATGAATAGAGCAGTTATAGAAGTTTTTAACTCACATTATAAGTGCTCAGTATGGGCACCATCTGTGACACGGCAAAAGTCGATACAGGCACGCATATTCAATGAAATCGCCGACACATATTGCGTGGGACAGCGCGATAGCAGCCCGCCTTGCAAAGCTGTTAATTGGGTTGCCAACCAGCAGGAGCGACTGATACGATGCGACAGTGTGGAGTGGATGATTCATTTGTCCACATATTCTGACATGCTTGCCTCCCACTGCATCTCCGACTCCGCGCTTATTGAAGATCTAAATTTGTAGAGATGCTCTGTTCTCTGACATGTGTTATTTTTCTGATGTATTGTAGCTTTCCTGTAGAAGTCTTCTGAAACCCCGGGTGCACTTACGAATAACCCGGTAAATACCTCAGCAACAGTAAACGTCGTTCGCTAAAACAGGAATGGATCGGAACCAATATTCAGTCTAGGTATGTAAATATAAAGTTACACATATACTTCGCAAATCACCGAACAGTTCATGACGAATGGTACTTCATACCGATGTTATTAACATTTTGTCATGTTATATTCGCGTGTTGACTGTTGGAGACATGATGGTCTCCCTGCACTCCCTAATCTGTCATACCTTATTCTCCAGATCGTTACAAGAGATATATAACATACTAGTAGCACAATGATTACACACTTCTTCGGATGCATGTTCTCTAAATTTAACTGCTATGGTATACTTAGGGCTATGTTGTCTTTTTTGGAAGGATTCGCATTTAAGTTCCCCAGACATTTCTGCTACATATTTATGCGGTATACACTGTTCTTTTATTATGGTAGCAGCGAAGTTCTGAACTCGTTCGATGTATGTTGTCGTACCTACCCGATAAGGTTTCGAAAAGCTGAAACACAGCTCTAGAATTTGTTGCACTAGGCTTTGTATGCGATTGCTTTTACAGATGCACTGCAGGCCCCTAGAATCTTTCAGTAAGTCTAACTCTTCATTCGCCTTTCCTATCGCTAGTTTATCTGCTAGATACTTAAACGAGATGACGTGTTCAAGATGTTCACCAGTAACCTTGTGATGGAGTACTGTCAGCTTAGTTCTCTTTCTAATTCGCATTAACTTGCATTTATCGAGATAAAGGAAAACTGCCTTTCATTACACCAACGGGACATTTAGTTCAAGTTTTTCTGCATTGCCATACTATCATCGATAGGCGATACTTTCCTGTACAAAACAGCATTGTAAGCGTGGAAGGCGGCTGTGTTATTTGGCATAACGATTTTCAGGACGTTTTGACCGTAAATGTGAAGGAAGTTGCGAATTTGATACATATACTTAAGCTCTTTAGTATCGATCTAAGACTGTGTTGAGACCAAAGATGTTGGCCTTAGTAAGTTAGAGCGTCTTGTAGAATTGTGTGTTGGACAGTTTGGCAATGTGCTTGGTTTGGAAAGGATGGAAGCTGGCCTGCCGTGTAGTGCAGTGAGCGTATTAAAAAAAGATTTTGTAATAATATGTTTCAAGGAAAGATATTGATGAGATTACTCAAACGGAAGAATGATGAAAGCGTGCTTTTAAAGTAATCACTTTTTTTTGTATTTGTGTAGTTTCTTATTGTTAGAACATTGTATATGGTTACAGTTCGCTGTAGAAAATTTTATAGTGAAGCACATGTACTTGTGTTGCAGTTGAAGTAGGTGTCAAGGAAGGCGATTGTACACAAGAGAGTTATTAAGAAATATTTGACTAACTTGTCTAAGTGTGAGGACATTATGAAAGGGCGTATTGCTGTCATGGATTAATGAAGTATAATTAAACTTGAAGTCTTCGTTCTCATTTATCAGTCGTTAAGATTAGTTCTCCATTTTCTTATTTCACTTTCATGGCTTTATTTGTACGCTCGCACTGCACATCGCGAGTTGTGTATTGAGAAGTATTTTATGAAAAGTGGTGAGATACCGTATGATATTGCATATCGCAAGTACGGCAAATTAGATTTGATTTTTGACAGTCGTATCATTATCCTCAATGGCGAAAGGTTGTAGAACAGATGAGCGTTCCGTGCAAACAGGTAGGTAAATAAATTTAATTACCATCAAATTTCATGTCCACTGCAAGGTAGAGTGATTGTCAGAGTTCATTTCTGAAACTAATATCATATCAGTTCAGAGGCTTAATACCACTAGAAGATTTTGGTAAACTACTGACTTTGGAATTTTCAAGCAGTTTTATCAGAAAGTCAGATGCATCGGCTTTTATGATTATTTGTTCTGTCATTACAATAACAGTTATCCTACAGTGATTGTTTGCAAGACTAAAGATAAAGGTTAGCAATACTCAGAGCCAACATTTTAATCTGAGTGATTTTGTTATGCAGTCAGATGGCATGTGTAAATTTCACTGAAAACGGATTCATTTCTTGCAGACGAATTATTTGATGTACCGGCTAGTCTGGATTTCGCATCGTTCAGCGCGAGTCCCACGTATTTCCGTTCAAAATTAAATTTCACATTGTTATGTTGCCCTGCACGTAGGTTTACATATTTCGATATCAAAATATGTTTTACACGGTTCTTAGATTACAACTTGACACTTACCAACACGACATGATACGTGAATTGGAGTGGCAATCATTAAAAGAAAGGTGTTTTTCGTTGCGATGGGATCTTCTCATGAAATTTCAATCACCAATTTTCTCCTCCGATTGCGAAAACATTCTGTTGGCACCCACATACATAGGGAGAAATGATCATCACAATAAAATAAGAGAAATCAGGGCTCGCACAGAAAAATTTAAGTTGTGGTTTTCCCCCGTGCCGTTCGAGAGTGGAACGGTAGAGAGACAACTTGAAGGTGGTCTATTGAACCCTCTGCCAGGCACTTTATTGTGAATAGCAGTGTAATCACGTAGATGTAAACGTAGATTTCCAACTTGACTCTTACCAGCACGAGTTTAAAATAGTATGACAAACTTTCAAGCGGAAAATCTGTTAGTTCCACTGTTTTATAAATCATTTATTTATGCTGAGAACAACGCATTATGTTGGTTCATAAAAATGGTTCAAATGGCTCTGAGCACTATGGGACTCAACTGCTGAGGTCATTAGTCCCCTAGAACTTAGAACTAGTTAAACCTAACTAACCTAAGGACATCACAAACATCCATGCCCGAGGCAGGATTCGAACCTGCGACCGTAGCGGTCTTGCGGTTCCAGACTGCAGCGCCTTTAACCGCACGGCCACTTCGGCCGGCTGTTGGTTCATAAGTTCGTGGCATTTTCGTTATGCATGTTGGTAGTCCGGTTGCTATGGATTTATTTATCGAATGTCGTTTTTTATTTGCAGTTCATTGATGCTATTTGAGCTTACATATTGTCAAAAATAAAGTTCAAACGTGTGTGAAATCTTATGGGACTTAACTGCTAAGGTCATCAGTCCCTAAGTTTACACACTACTTAACCTAAATTATCCTAAGGACAAACACACACACCCATGCCCGAGGGAGGACTCGAACCTCCACCGGGACCAGCCGTACATATAGTGAGTGCAGCCGTGACTACTAGACAGTGGAGTGCCAAGTAGACAAATCAGAATATTTGCGACATATTCTTCTGGAATAAATGATGACTAACTGACAGCCTCCGCTGCCGACAGGTGTTGTTGTTATACCTCGATGTGGACAGCTGAAAATGTGTGCCCCGACCGGGACTCGAACCCAGGATCTCCTACTTACATGGCAGACGCTCTATCCGTCTGAGCCACCGAGGACACAGATGAGTAGCGCGACTGCAGGGACTTATCCCTTGCACGCTTCCCGTGAGACTCACATTCCCAGTTATCCACAATTCTACATATGTATTGTATCTTATAGACATTTGCCCACTTTCCAGAACAAGTTACTGTCTTCGTATATATAGTTGAAGGCTACCCAGCCATTGACCTTCGTCTGTGCGAATGCGCACAGGTTGCCCAAACTCTTACGGGAATCGCCAAAGCGTGCGCGAGTAATGAGAGGGTGGACAAATGTCTATAAGGTACAATACACATGTAGAATTGTGGACAGCTGGGAATGTGAGTCTTACGGGAAGCGTGCAAGGGATAAGTTCCTGCAGTCGCGCTATTCATCTGTGTACTCGGTGGCTCGGATGGATAGAGCGTCTGCCATGTAAGCAGGAGATCCCGGGTTCGAGTCCCGATCGGGGCACACATTTTCAACTGTCCACCTCGAAGTATAACAACAACACCTGTCGGCAGCGGAGGTTGTCAGTTAGTCATCATTTATTCCAGGGAAAAGCTGCACGGTCATCAACAGTAACAGTTCTTTCGAGAACAAGTTACTGTCTTCGTATATATAGTTAAAGGCTACCCAGCCATTGACCTTCGTCTGTGCGAATGCGCACAGGAATATAGGTTAGTAATTTTTCGGGACCGTTCTGTTACCCTTCTTATACGGGGGCTGAAACTTTAATAGTGTAACTATTTATTTACAGTTCGTACAAAATAGACACGTGTTTCAAAGTTTTACTCACCTTCTAAATAGTCACGAGCATTGAGTATAACCCGTTGCCAGCGATGTGGAAGTCGTAGGATACCCTTAGCAGTGCCCGACGAATTTGTAGCAGTTCTGGCGCGAATGCCGTGAAGTGTTTCCTTCAGCTTAGAAATCGAGTTGAACTCACGAGGGGAAGGGGAGTGCAGTAGGTGGTATAGCATTTAGCAGCCCCATGAGTCAAACAAATCAGTTACAGCTTGCACTGTACGTGCTTGAGCATTGACCTACTAAATGATAGTCAGATCCTGCATCACTTTTGTCTCCAAGCTGGTCGTATTGTGTGTTCCAAAAATGAACAGCATAGAGACAGAAGTGATGACACTTTCTGCATGACCTGACCATCAGTTTGCAGGACAATGGTCAATCACGTACGGTGCAAGCGGTTACTAATTTGTCTGACTCATGGGGCTGCTAAGTGCTATACCACCTACTGTACTCCCCTGAATTAAGCCCTCGTAAGTTCAATTCGATTAACAAACTGAAGGAAACACTTCACGGTATTCGCTTTAGAATTGCTACAAATTCGTCGGGCAATAGACCGCGCCGCTCGAACTGTCAACACAATTGGCACTACTAAGAGTATCCCATGACCTCCACATCGCTTGCAGCGGGTTATACACAATGCTGGTGACTACTTTGAAGGCCAGTAAAACTTTGAAACACGCATCTATTTTGTAAGAGCTGTAAATAAATAGTTGCCACTATTAAAGTTCCAACCCTCGTATATTGGAGTCACCTGTGCTTTTTTTCCGGTTGCTTGGGACTTTGTGCTGGGCGAGAGATTCACGATAAGTGCAATTTAGGTAAGGGGCCAGTGCAGTAGCGTACTCTTTATAAAATCGAATTGGGGTTCTATCCGGATATGGTGATTTATTTGCTGTCAAATCTTTCAGTTGTTTCTCTGCGCCAGGGATGCATATTCCACTACTGGCCATTAAAATTGCTACACCACGAAGATGACGTGCTACAGACGCGAAATTTAATCGACAGGATGAAGATGCTGTGATATGAAAATGATTAGGTTTTCAGAGTATTCCCACAAGGTTGGCGCCGGTGGCGACACCTACAACGTGCTGACATGAGGAACGTTTCGAACCGATTTTTCATACACAAACAGCAGTTGACCGGCGTTGCCTGGTGAAACGTTGTTGCGATGCCTCGTGTAAGGAGGAGAAATGCGTACCATCACGTTTCCGACTTTGGTAAAGGTCGGATTGTAGCCTATCGCGATTGCGGTATATCGTATCGCGACATTGCTGCTCGCGTTGGTCGAGATCCAATGACTGTTAGCAGAATATGGAATCGGCGTGATGGTATGGGGTGCCATTGGTTACACGTCTCGGTCACCTCTTGTCCGCATTGACAGCTCTTTGAACAGTGAAGGTTACAGTTCAGATGTATTACGACCCGTGGCTCTACCCTTCATTCGATCCCTGCGAAACCCTACATTTCGGCAGGATAATGCACGACCGCATGTTGCAGGTCCTGTACGGGCCTTTCTGGATACAGAAAATGTTCGAATGCTGCCCTGGCCAGCACATTCTCGAGATCTCTCACCAATTGAAAACGTCTGGTCAATGGGGGCCGAGCAACTGGCTCATCACAATACGCCAGTCACTACTCTTGATGAACTGTGGTATCGTGTTAAAGCTGCATGGGCAGCTGTACCTGTACACGTCATCCAAGCTCTGTTTGACTCAATGCCCAGGCGTAACAAGGCCGTTATTTGCGCCAGAGGTGGTTGTTCTGGGTACTGATTTCTCAGAATCTATGCACCCAAATTGCGTGAAAATATATTTGTCCAATGAAAACCCGTTTATCATCTGCATTTCTTCTTGGTGTAGAAATTTTAATGGCCAGTAGTGTACTATTTCGTCCTTACGGGAGCCTGTCAAACGACGGTCTGTCTGCGCGATTCTCCTGAGTGAACGATTTGTTGAACGTGAAATTTGAAAGTTCAGCTTACGTTTTGCTATCTTCAACAGCCACACCACAGTGGTCAATGAGGGACTGAATTGAAGCCTTAGACGCACTTTGCGATTTTAAATATGACTAGAATTTCTCGGGTTCTCCGCCAGACCTCTTGCTAAAGTGTGACGTCGGTAGCTGTTGTACGCATGGCGCATAGACATATTCACAAACGCAAGAGCCTCTACTAACGTTTCCGTGCAGTCATTTGTGCGCTTTGTTTTAAACTTGAACATAAATTCCTGGTCCTCTGGTGATACGTAGAAAACAGACATTTAAGTCTAGGGGCTCGTACACATTAGCGTCAGGAAATATGGATGAGCGCAGAAAATTATTCCTCGAGCGTACGGTGGTGAGGAACTTTGTTCGAGGTGAGTGCTGCATCAGGGAGTTGACCCTGCAGTCTTGGTAGCCACTAGATAGGCGGTACGTCTGCCGGCTGCAGGCGTGGTGACGTGTCGCTCGGCCGTGCGGATGATTCACCCGCCAGCCAGGTAGCCAGTAGAAGCTGGCGGGAAGCGAGGTGCCAGCCGCGGCAAGTGAGTCAGGGCGGCTAACTCGCCTCGCGTGTCTGCGACCCTCCCTCGCCTGCAGCAGGCAGGCCGTGGCCTGCGATTACTGCCTTCTCACAGCACAGGTGTGCTTGCTTCCCTCACACACCTTCTGGCGGCTTGGCAGAGCCGGCGAGGCGAAAGCGACCGACACGCGGTTCGCCGAAACCAAACAGAATCCGTGACATTAGGATCCGACGGAAAATTTTTGTTTTTGCTTTTGCTTTTGTTCCTGTCCTGAAGGCCGTTTCTGCTTTTGTTTTTGTTCCTTCCCTGAAGGCCATGCGCTCACCTGTCGGAGTTTTAAGAATTTTCTAGTATTTTACAGAAAGCAAGGATAAGGATTGGAAATGAAATGTCAGAAGGAATCACCATTGGACGAGGTGTTTGACAAGGTTGTTGCCTTTCCCCACTGTTGTTTAACGTATACCTTGAAGAGATTGTTGCGAAAAGCTTAGACGGGAAAAGAGGAATATGTATTGGTGGAAAGAGAATAGAATGTATAAGATTTGTTAATGGCATGGTATTAGTGGCAGAAAGTGAGCGGATAGTGAATAACATGCTCAAAGATCTGAATGATGCTTGTGTGGAATATGGGATGCAAATAAACACAGCAAAAACAAAAAGTACGGTCATCAGTACAAGACGCAGACTGTCCAATATTAAAATAGGACAATCTACCATTAGCCAAGTAAGTGAATTTAAATATCTCGGAAGCACAATAACTGAAGACTTGAGATGTCACCAGGAGGTGAAAACTCGAATTGCCATAGCGAAGGAGGCATTCAACAGAAAGAGGAGACTCTTATGTGGCAAATTAGATAAAGGACTAAGGAAAAGGCATGGCAAATGTTTTGTCTGGAGTGTGGCACTATATGGGGTAGAAACATGGACACTGACACGAGAGGATGAAAAAAGGTTAGAAGCATTTGAGATGTGGATGTGGAGGAGAATGGAGAGAATAAGCTGGATGGAAAGAGTGAGTAATGAAAGAGTATTGGAAAGGGTTGGTGTGAGAAGATGTCTGCTGAAGGTTGTAAAAGAAAGGAAAAAGAACTGGTTAGGACATTAATTGAGAAGGGAGTGCTTGCTTGTAGATGTTTTGGAAGGATTGGTTTGTGGGAGAAGACTGAGAGGAAGAAGGAGATACAAGATGATAGACGACATAAAGGGAAGAGAAATTATGCAGACCTGAAGAGGATGGCAGAAGACCGGACAGCCTGGAGAACTACCATGTGAAAACCTGCCTTTAGGCAGAACACTGATGCTTACAGAGTAAAATTACATTTATTTAAAAATCTGATGATAAGCTTCAAATTTAAAATGAAAATGAAGAAGAGCTACAACATTAGTAATGGTTCATGAGAGCCGATTGATCTCTTTTGTGTCCTCTATCTTCTGATGTGACGCGCATCTCTCCTGTGGCAACCTTTTTACCTCAGAGTAACACTTACAACCTAGGTCCTCAATTATTTGCTGGATGGATTCCAAACTCTATTTTACTCTACATGTTTTACCCTCTACAGCTCCCTCTAGTACCATGGAAGTTATTCCCTGATGTCTGAACACATGTGCTACCTTCCTGTCCCTTCTTTTTGTCAATGTTTCCCATATATTCCTTTCCTTGCCGATTCTCCGTCATTCTTTACCTTATCTCTTCTGTTCTTGTTTTCCCGCATTGCATCATACAATGCTCTGCTCCAAACGTACATTCACAGAAATTTCTTCTTCAAATTAATATGAAGATGGTATCTGTTCTTTTGGACCAAGAACAGAGATACCATCGGTGACCGTGCAGCTCTCTTAGTATGAAATGATAATTAAATCAAGACCCTAAGCAGTCGGCAGGTGTTGATATACATCAACGGGGACAGATGAAAATGTGTGCCCCGACCGCGACTCGAACCCGGGATCTCCTGCTTACATGGCAGACGCTCTATCCATCTGAGACACCGAGGGCACGGAGGATAGTGCGACTGCAGGGATTTATCCATTGCACGCTCCCCGTGAGAGCCACATTCCCAGCTTAATGTCTACACACTACATTCGTAATGCCCCTGCCCATTACAAGCATTACTCGCGGCACACAATCTTACCGAGTCCCGCAAGAGTTCGGGCAATGCGTGTGCATCCAGCTCAGAAGAAGGAGGTCAATGACCGATTAGCCTTAACTATATGAAGATGGTTCAAATGGCTCTAAGCACTATGGGACTTAACATCTGAGGTCATCAGTCCCCTAGACTTAGAAATACTTAGAACTACTTAAACCTATCTAACCTAAAGATATCACACACCTCCATGCCAGAGGCAGGATTCGAACCTGCGACCGTAGCAGCCGCGTGGTACCGGACTGAAGCGCCTAGAACCGCTTGGCCACAGCGGCCGGCATATGAAGGTGGTATCTGTTCTTTCATATATGTCCGAAAAAACAGATACCACTTTCACGTAGTTACGGCTAACCGGCCATTGACCCTATTCTTCTGTCCTGGATGCACACGCATTGCCCGAACTCGTACGGGACTCGTTAAGATTGTCTGCCGCGAGTAATGAGTGTAATGGGCAGGGGCACTACGAATGTAGTGTGTGGACATTAAGTTGGGAATGTCAGTCTCAAGGGGAGCGTGCAAGGGATAAATGCCTGCAGTTGCTCTATCCTCTGTGCCCTCGGTGGCTCAGATTGATGCCGGCACGGTAGCTCAGCGTGTTCGGTCAGAGAGCCACTGGCACTCTGTAATAAAAAAAAAAAAAAACTGAGAAAAGGAATGAACGACCAAATTGAACGGATATCAGGTGGCATCCGCCAAGACCAAATGCAACGAACAATATCGAACAAAATGAAAAAAAAAGAAAGATGGATAGAGCGTCTGCCATGTAAGCAGGAGATCTCGGGTTCGAGCCCCAGTCAGGGCACACATTTTTAGCTGTCCCCTTTGATGTATATCAACGCCTGTCGACAGGTTAGGCTCTTGATTTAATTATCATTTCTTCAAATTAAGGCCTATGTTTGATATTAGTAGACTTCTCCCGATCAGGAATGCCCTTTTTTCCAGTGCTACTGAGCTATTCATGTCCTTCTTGCTACGTCCGTCACGGGTTATTTTGCTGCCTAGATAGCAGAATTCCTTGACTTGGTCTACTTCGTGACCCCAGTTCTGATGTTAAGTTCTTGCTGTTTTCACTACTGTTACTTTTCATTACTTCCGTCTTTTTTCGATTTACTCTCAATCCATATTCTGTACCCATTAGACATTCAGCAAATCCTATAATTCATCTTCACTTTAACTGAGGATAGCGATGTCATCGGCGAGTCTTATCATTCATATGCTTTCAATGGTTCAAATGGCTCTGAGCACTATGGGTCTTAACATCTGAGGTCATCAGTCCCCTAGAACTTTGAACTACTTAAACCTAACTAACCTAAGGACATCACACACATCCATGCCCGAGGCAGGATTCGAAACTGCGACCGTAGCAGTCGCGCGGTTCCAGACTGAAGCGCCTAGAACCACTCGGCCAGATATGTTTTCACCCTGAAATTTAATCCAGCATCTGAACTTTTCTAATTGCCGTACGAAATTAATTTGCAGATTTGTATACAGCATACATTCGAAAAAAAAGAAAAATAATTGATGTCTCCTACTGTTACTCCATCATATTTACAATAAGGATTGTCCCGAACGTGTATTCGGTGAGTATGGCGGTCAGTCATTAATCTCCGTCTTAAGGTATTGGGCATTTCTGCAGCTTCCACTAACAATACGTTTGTTGACGTAGAACGATAGTTCCCAGACAAGTACTGATGTGTAAACAGGGGTTTTTCTTTAAGAGGGCGTCAGATGAAAACGAGACAGATCTCCACGTGGACATTTTGTTAAAACTAAAGTCTATGATTAAGTGTCATTTGCGCTATGAAACATTTAAAACTTTTATTCACCTTAATTATGTGGAAGCAGGGCGTCGAAGCAATGCTTGTATTTTGTCCATGATTATTTCTTTTACTGCCTGCCCATAATTGATATTCGCCTTCCCAAAAAAACGGCTCTGAGCACTATGGGACGTAACTTCTGATGTCATCAGTCCCCTAGAACTTAGAACTACTTAAACCTAACTAACCTAAGGAAATCACACACATCCATGCCCGAGGCAGGATTCGAACCTGCGACCGTAGCGGTCGCGCGGTTCCAGACTGAAGCGCCTAGAACCGCTCGGCCACCACAGCCGGCTTCGCCTTCCCACTAGCGCCTTGTCCCTCCATATAATATATGGTGGCGGTAACAATACAGTTTTAAAAATGCCGTTTTGAGCGGCGTTCTTCGCTAAGTCATAGACTATTTCTTAGTATTTAATGTTAGTGTGTCTCTTGATCCACATAAATTTTGCCTTCTTCCCAAGATTTTCGTTTCCCTTGGTGACTTTTACAATGTGCTTTACCTGTAGATTAGTTTCCTTGAGAAGGTCTGGTGTCTCCATAGCTTGTACAGAGCTTTTAAATGAAAATGTTTTTACTGTGAGGCTCTGCACAGAACGCAAAGCTGCGATTATCGCTGTACCTTCTAAAATCAGTTCCTGGCACACAGAAACGCGCAACTCACTCTTTCATTACCTGAGGTTTTGGAGTCGTCAGTACATATTTTAAAAAACTTTGGGAAATTTTTACTAATTGATCTACTCCAGCAAATGTTTTTGTTCGAAAGTAGAAAACGTAAGCTGCTGAAGTGTTTTCGTTATACTGGTTTCCGGAATTAACGTACATATGTATGTGTTCTTTGGAATTATGCAAAATTTCCAAAGGTAGTTGAGAATAATTCCGATTTTTGGGCACTGTTTATTCCCTGCTCACTCACCTCTCTTTGAGGCAATCTGTCGAATTTCTGCATCTGTGGGGCGGGGGGGGGGGGGGGGGGGTGAATCGCAGAAAGCAGGAATAGGTCAGTCCTTAATCCCTGTTTTAAGGTATTGCGCATTTCTGCAGCTCCCAGTAACAATACGTTTGTTGACGTGGAACGATAGTTCCAGGCAAGTCCTGATGCATAAACAGGACTTTTTCTTTAAGAGGCCGTCAGTCGAAAACGAGACTGATCTCCATGTGGGCATTTTGCTAAAACTGAAGCACGGCGTGAAGTCCCAACGACCAGGAACGTTGACGGACGGTATCTTTCTGTTGCAGGGTAATTCCTGACCACATGTCGCCAAGGTCGTTTCTGATATGCTGTAGAAGTTTCGCTGGGAAGCATTCACAAATCCTCCATATAGCCCCATCTCTCCCGAAGCGATTTTTGGAGCTCTGAAGAAAGACCTTCATGGCGATCGATGTGCATCGAACGAACAGGTGCACGCCCGCGTACAATCATGGTTCCATAGGCAGCCACAAATATTTTTCTATGGAGGCATTAACCGTCTTGTCTCAAAGAGGAAGAAATACACTAACAGTTATGGCGACTACTTTTGTAATAATAAATGGTTTGTTAACTTTTTTTCCATTTCTCGTTTCCATTTTACTACCCCTTATAGTTTGGAAATAGATTTCTTGTTGCCTCTGCAGAACAACATGTCGATTTTAGATCATTTTAGACTCCTGTATGATAACAGTAGAATACACTACTGGCCATTAAAATTGCTACACCACGAAGATAACGTGCTGCAGCCACGAAATTTAACCGACAGGAAAAAGATACTGTGATATGCAACCTATCGCGATTGCGGGTTATCGTATCGCGACGTTGCTGCTCGCGTTGGTCGAGATCCAATGACTGTTAGCAGAGTATGGAATCGGTGGGTTCAGGAGGGTAATATGGAACGCCGTGCTGGATCCCAACGGCCTCGTATCACTAGCAGTCGAGATGAGAGGTATCTTATCCGCATGGCTGTAACGGATCGTGCAGCCACGTCTCGATCCCTGAGTCAACAGATAGGGACGTTTGCAAGACAACAACCATCTGCACGAACAGTTCGACGACGCTTGCAGTAGCATGGACTATCAGCTCGGAGATTATGGCTGCGGTTACCCTTGACGCTGCATCACAGACAGGAGCGACTGCGATGGTGTACTCAACGAGGAACCTGGGTTCACGAATGGCAAAACGTCATTTTTTCGGATGAATCCAGGTTCTGTTTAAAGCATCATGATGGTCGCATCCGTGTTTGGCGACATCGCGGTGAACGCACATTGCAAGCGTGTATTCGCCATCGCCATAGTGGAGTATCACCCGGCGTCATGGTATGGGGTGCCATTGGTTCAACGTCTCGGTCACCTCTTGTTCGCACTGACGGCTCTTTGAACAGCGCACGTTACATTTCAGATGTGTTACGACCCGTGGCTCTACCCTTCATTCGAGCCCTGCGAGAACCTACATTTCAGCAGGATAATGCACGACCGCATGTTGCAGGTCCTGTACGGGCCTTTCTGAATACAGAAAATGTTCGACTGCTGCCCTGGCCAGCACATTCTCCAGATCTCTCACCAATTGAAAACGTCTGGTCAATGGTGGCCGAGGAACTGGCTCGTCACAATACGCCAGTCACTACTCTTGATTAACTGTGGTATCGTGTTGAAGCTGCATGGGCAGCTGTACCTGTACACGCCATCCATGCTGTGTTTGACTCAATGTCCAGGCGTATCAAGGCCGTTGTTACGGTCAAAGGTGGTTGTTCTGGGTACTGATTTCTCAGGATCTACGCACCCAAATTGCGTGAAAATGTAATCACATGTTAGTTCTAGCATTATATATTTGTCCAATGAATACTCGTTTCTCATTTACATTTCTTCTTGGTGCAGCAGATTTAATGGCCAGTGGTGTATTATGGTTCAAATGGCTCTGAGCACTATGGGACTCAACTGCTGAGGTCATCAGTCCCCTAGAACTTAGAACTAATTAAACCTAACTAACCTAAGGACATCACAAACATCCATGCCCGAGGCAGGATTCGAACCTGCAACCGTAGCGGTCTTGCGGTTCTAGACTGCAGCGCCTTTAACCGCACGGCCACTTCGGCCGGCTGTAGTGTATTATGTTCCACTCCCCAAAATTCTCTTGTAATCGAGTGCAACATACCGAGACAGGGCTGGATCTTGTCTGTGAGATAAGCAGTGTGTCCGTCCATGAGAGGCGTGACATCATTATCATTCCTAGACTTTTGTTTTACTCTTCACCGGGAAACGTTGAATATTTAATCTCATGCACCCGTCGGATCCTTCACCTGCCGAAGTTAACAAGAGTCGCCTTGAGAATTGAAAGTTGTAAGCCTTCAGATGCCAACCATGATTCTAATTGGGCTTTGCTCAATTCCTGACTCTCCTCGTTCCTGCAGTGGTGGTAGAGAACTATATACACTTACATCGTCAGCGTATTGAAGTATCTCATGGCATCTTGGTCCCACTTTAACGTCGCCCTTCCTAATCGGCCTACTGGTTTGCGATGTAACTGATCGCCATCGCATATGCATAGTGAAATTTTACAGTGAACAAGGCTATCGTTACCGAACGAATATGACACCGGTTAGTCTGGGGAAAGTGTACAACAGACCCTCCTGAAAGAAGAATCTGTTCTAAATTTAAACTAAATTTAGATGATAATTTTGAAATGGGTGGTGTATAGTGCAATCGATCACGAACCCAACATGTGGGAAAAAGGGTACCACGTAACATTTACTACCAAAATCACTGCTAACACAATGAAAACACCGATTAGCTAAAAAAAAAGGGATAATTAAACGGTCGCCAGCCCGCCAGCCAACGTATCTCCAGAGTCTTGAGAAAGATAATGGAAAAGAAATGTAAGCAAATAATCACTTACGTCCCCCCCCCCCCCCCCCCCATGAACCATGGACCTTGCCATTGGTGGGGAGGCTTCCGTGCCTCAGCGATACAGATAGCCGTACCGTAGGTGCAACCGCAACGGAGGGGTATCTGTTGAGAGGCCAGACAAACGTGTGGTTCCTGAAGAGGGGCAGCAGCCTTTTCAGTAGTTGCAAGGGCACAGTCTGGATGATTGACTGATCTGGCATTGTAACAATAACCAAAACGGCCTTGCTGTGCTGGTACTGCGAACGGCTGAAAGCAAGGGGAAACTACAGCCGTAATTTTTCCCGAGGGCATGCAGCTTTACTGTATGATTAAATGATGATGGCGTCCTCTTGGGTAAAATATTCCGGAGGTAAAATAGCCCCCCATTCGGATCTCCGGGCGGGGACTACTCAAGAGGATGTCGTTATCAGGAGAAAGAACACTGGCGTTCTACGGATCGGAGCGTGGAATGTCAGATCCCTTAATCGGGCAGGTAGGTTAGTTAATTTAAAAAGTGAAATGGATAGGTTGAAGTTAGATATAGTGGGAATTAATGATGTTCGGTTTCAGGAGGAACAAGACTTCTAGTCAGGTGACTACAGGGCTATAAACACAAAATCAAATAGGGGTAATGCAGGAGTAGGTTTAATAATGAATAGGGAAATAGGAATGCGGGTAAGCTACTACAAACAGCATAGTGAACGCATTATTGTGGCCAAGATAGATACGAAGCCCGCACCTATTACAGTAGTACAAGTTTATATGCCAACTAGCTCTGCAGATGACGAAGAAATTGAAGAAATGTATGATGAAATAAAAGAAATTATTCAGATTGTGAAGGGAGACGAAAATTTAATAGTCATGTGTGACTGGAATTCGAGTGTAGGAAAAGGAAGAGAAGGAAACATAGTAGGTGAATATGGATTGGGGCTAAGAAATGAAAGAGGAAGCCGCCTGGATGGAAGAACTCTACCATCTGGTGAGCAAGATGTATGAAACAGGCGAAATACCCTCAGACTTCAAGAAGAATATAATAATACCATTCCCAAAGAAAGCAGGTGTTGACAGATGTGAAAATTACCGAACTATCAGTTTAATAAGTCACAGCTGCAAAATACTAACACGAATTCTTTACAGACGAATGGAAAAACTAGTAGAAGCCAACCTCGGGGAAGATCAGTTTGGATTCCGTAGAAACACTAGAACACGTGAGGCAACACTGACCTTACGACTTATCTTAGAAGAAAGATTAAGGAAAGGCAAACCTACGTTTCTAGCATTTGCAGACTTAGAGAAAGCTTTTGACAATGTTGACTGCCATACTCTCTTTCAAGTTCTAAAGGTGGCAGGGGTAAAATACAGGGAGCGAAAGGCTATTTACAATTTGTACAGAAACCAGATGGCAGTTATAAGAGTCGAGGGACATGAAAGGGAAGCAGTGGTTGGGAAGGGAGTAAGACAGGGTTGTAGCATCTCCCCGATGTTGTTCAATCTGTATATTGAGCAAGCAGTAAAGGAAACAAAAGAAAAATTCGGAGTGGGTATTAAAATTCATGGAGAAGAAATAAAAACTTTGAGGTTCGCCGATGATATTGTAATTCTGTCAGAGACAGCAAAGGACTTGGAAGAGCAGTTGAATGGAATGGACAGTGTCTTGAAAGGAGGATATAAGATGAACATCAACAAAAGCAAAACAAGGATAATGGAATGTAGTCGAATTAAGTCGGGTGATGCTGAGGGAATTAGTTTAGGAAATGAGGCACTTAAAGTAGTAAAGGAGTTTTGCTATTTGGGGAGCAAAATAACTGATGATGGTCGAAGTAGAGAGGATATAAAATGTAGGCTGGCAATGGCAAGGAAAGCGTTTCTGAAGAAGAGAAATTTGTTAACATCCAGTATTGATTTAAGTGTCAGGAAGTCATTTCTGAAAGTATTTGTATGGAGTGTAGCCATGTATGGAAGTGAAACATGGACGATAAATAGTTTGGACAAGAAGAGAATAGAAGCTTTCGGAATGTGGTGCTACAGAAGAATGCTGAAGATTAGATGGGTAGATCACATAACTAATGAGGAAGTATTGAATAGGATTGGGGATAAGAGAAGTTTGTGGCACAACTTGACCAGAAGAAGGGATCGGTTGGTAGGACATGTTCTGAGGTATCAAGGGATCACCAAGTTAGTATCGGAGGGCAGCGTGGGGGGTAAAAATAGTAGAGGGAGACCAAGAGATGAATACACTAAGCAGATTCAGAAGGATGTAGGTTGCAGTAGGTATTGGGAGATGAAAATGCTTGCACAGGACTGAAGACCACAACAACAACAACAATCACTTACGTGGCAGTAGAAAGTTGTCGCGCTTTTCCATGGCACAGCAGTTCACGAGAAAATAAATGAATGAGAACTGAGTTTGCAGTTAGTTGTTCTGAAATACTAAATTTTGTAACTAACGTTCAATGAAAGTACGGGTTAAACAAATAACTGCCTTAACTTGATGTTTGTGTTGTAAAAAAATAACTTTCAGTAACCTCAGTGTCATGTTATGCAAAATTTAGGAAAAGGAAAGCAATTTACTTTTGATTATTGAAATACTAAACTAAATTCACTTGAAGCAAGTGAACAATTCATTTTAGTTTTAAAATAACATCATTAAAATACATACCATGTCAGCAGAAGTTACTCGCTAAACTAAATACAGAATAAATAAAATTGCGTACTCTAATTTGTGCTGCATCTTTAGTTATCAGTTTTGCCAGTGAAATTTTACTTTACATTAAGTAGCCTCTGTTATGCAATACTGAGGCTTTCTGCCTGAAACTAGTCAGTACTAAAAACAACAAACTGGCAGTAAATATTTAATCAATTTTCATATTACTACGACACTCGGTAATTGCATGGAAAGGAAAAGGACCCTGGTTGGTAATAATGTCTGAGGACAATGACAATACAGGTGCCCTACAAGTCTTAACCATTGCAAGTTATTACTCGCCTTATTCATATTTTGTGAAAGAAATGTTGCTGGATAAAGCCTCTACATTACTATGTTTGTCAGTTAACAGTATTACGATGTTGTAGCTGTTCTGAAGACGAAGAATGTAGCCAACGGCAATGCTGAGCTGCCGTTGTTGTTGTTGTTGTTGTTGTTATTGCTGCTGCTGCTCGATGAGAAGAACCCCGAGTCGTCTCCAGAGCCACGTGTAATTATGGGACAGGCAATAGTTAGAATTGCAGCTTCCTCCGCTGTCCACTCCTACCGTCCTCTCAATACCCGCAGGTTAACGAATCAGACGCTTCTGCACTGACGCGAGCATAGCTGCACACCGCACTGGCGGGAGCGCCTAACAAACACTTCCGCACTCTTTCATAACTCAAGCTGCTCTGCCTCCTCTCTGCTCGCAACGCGACAGAGACTCTGCACACGCAAAGATAAACAACAGCACAGCTATTACTATTTCGTCGTTGCTATAGAAACATTTCAGTAGAGTTCCTTTGGCTATTACCCAGCAATTTACAATATTTTCATTGTAATTACAATCAGTTCGCCGCTTGGGATTAGCCGAGCGGTCTAGGGCGCTGCAGTCATGGACTGTGCGGCTGGTCCCGGCGGAGGTTCGAGTCCTCCCTCGCGCATGGGTGTGTGTGTGTGTGTGTCCTTAGAATAATTTAGTTTAAGTAGTGTGTAAGCTTAGGGACTGATGACCTTAGCAGTTAAGTCCCATACGATTTCACACACACACAATCAGTTATAAACAGTCAAAATTAAATATAATGGTACATCGAATACGTATTAAATATAGTTCCTGTAATATAGCTTACGGCTTCAGAATCCACGAATATTAAACGCCGAAAATTTTGTATGGTGCAGAAGGCATTTCATCTGCATTTTCGGTGTTACTCCATGTCCGCCATGTAAAAATTAAACAATAGTAGGCTTAATATAGATTCCTGTGGAAGGTGAACAATGGTAGGCCTTTATTTTCTACGCATATTGGGACAGTTCTTTTAACCAAAAATTTGCTTGTACTTAAAGTTGCGTCTGGTGTGTTCCAGATGTGACAGGAGGAGCGAAAGCGCAATACTGGTTACAAAACAAATCTTTGATCGTACATGATGAGGGAGTGCAATGCTCATTCTTTTCTCTTAGGTCTTGACATAACTGATCGTTGACTTTTGGCCACTGTACTCGACGAAAACACCGCCACAGTGAGTACAACAAATTGGATACACAATAGTTTATATTTGTTGTTTGAGGGTCGCCTAACCGTGGAAAGTCGTAGGACAGTGAGGGGCCTTGAAATCTAAGTTAAAACTGAGATTAACAGTTACTATTTGCTCTAATGATTGATGTACATCACAGTAAAATTAACAGGGAACAACTCTAAAACACAAATCAAATTATAGAATGATTATAATATTATCGGAACGTATCAAAAAGTGTGGAGAAATCTCAATAAGATCTGATCATTGGGCAGCTGGTAAAATCAAAGTTAAAGATGCAAGAAGATGCCACAAATTAAGCAATTATAGTTGCGTGGCAAAGTAGGCAAGTCGTGACATTCCCTATTTTTTCGAGGTGATAATTAAAACTTTATAACCATCTCTCGCGTACGAAATACATTTTTGTTTTTATGCCATGACGTATCCAATATCCTCTCCCATGAGGCACCGCCTTATCGTAGCACTGTCCGTGTGGGCGGGAGAGTTTGTGTGCTCCAAGGAAGCTGAGAGCTATATCGGCGGTAGCGTAGCTACTGGCAGGTCCAACCTAGCCGGGCAGGTCTCAGCAGAGGAGGCAGACAAAGTGTGCCTCACAACGACCCGTCTTATATCCTATATATACTATTCCCTACCCTCTCCTCAGTTACCATTCCTTCTCTTTCTCTAATTACCTTAACACAACACTGCCTTGTGGTTGGTCTCGGAGGGATGAAGGCTAAGGGAGAAAACCCTGAAAGAAAATCTGGAGTGGGGCCCCAAAGGCGGTTGGAAGGCGTACTACGTCCCCTTTCGGCAGCTCCTGCAACCGAAGTGATACCAGACGTATTGGCTTGCCTTTCCTCTGGATAGTATCATTTAGGTCGAGAGGGAGACCGTGATGATTGGGCAACTCACGTGTCTTCATATTTATTGCTCAGGCTTGTAGCATCCTGGAGAGGACACTTCAGCGGCGTCCAAGGACTTCGGCACAACACGGGAAGAGGCAGTTACCGGTTATAAGCTCTGTCTGATTGGCGTAAGACTCGAGTGCCAGGGGCCACTTCCGACGGTGGGAGAGATCATTGCATCTCATTGGACAGCTACCGCCCGCCTCAAGCTGGGCAGCCCCCAGCCAATAAGGTGCTGTCCCGCTACTATCCGCCTGCTTCAAGGGGTGTGTGAAGCTTAGAAGTAATCTTCGACAAGCGCGTTGATATAGTACACCTACCAACAACAAAAATGAAATAATAAAGAAATTACTATTTCGTATTGCCACCTGGAATGTTAGGACCATGTGTCCAAGGTACATTGACGATGCCCAAGAGGTTGATTTCATCCGTAAGATTGCCGTAATTGACAGAGAGCTCCATCGTTTGAATGCTGACATCGCGGGACTGCAGGAGACGCGGCTTCCAGATGCGGTCTCTATCAGGGAGGATAATTACACATTCTTCTGGCAGGGGAAGTCTCAAGACGAGCCAAGACTTCATGGCGTAGGATTTGCTGTTAAAAACGCCCTCCTGGACTGTACTGTGCCACCATCCGGTGGAACAGAGCGAATTATTGATTTGAAAATATGCTCCTCAAGTGGCACTGTCAACATCCTAAATGTGTACGCTCCTACCTTATCATCCAGCATGGAAGAGAAGGATCTGTTTTATGATTTACTCGGTGACAGAATAGCCAAGGTACCTAGCACCGAGACACTGTATATTCTAGGGGACTTTAATGCTAGAGTTGGATCAGATAACGACATATGGCCGAATTGCCTGGGACATCATGGGGTGGGAAAAATGAATGAAAATGGCCAGAGACTGCTTGAAGTTTGCTGCTTTTATGGACTCTGTATCACAAACACATATTTCCAGCTTAAGGATCAGCACAAGGTGTCTTGGAGACACCCGCGCTCTCATCACTGGCATCAACTTGACTTAGTCATAGCTAGGCGTACTGGTCTCAAAAATGTGCTACTGACACGAAGTTATCATAGTGCTGATTGCAACACAGACCACGCCCTAGTGGCGTGCACATTGAGGCTCACTCCTAAGAAATGTCACCACGCTAAACCGAGAGGTCATCCCCGTATCAACACAGATCATGTTCATGACACACAAAGAAAGCAGGATTTTGCCAGTAATTTTGAAAGTGCTTTCCCAGGAAACGTGTAAGCAGAAAGGAATGTTGATAAGAAATGGGCAAAACTCTCGGGTGCAATCTACAACTCAGCAGTATTGGCCTATGGAATAAAAGGAAAAAGAAATAAGGACTGGTACGAGCAAAATTTGGAAGAAATGGAACCAGTCACTGAGGCTAAACGGAAAGCCCTGCTTGCTTACAAAAGAAACCCAAATGAAAGAACTCGAGATGACCTACGAAAAGCAAAGAACAGGGCACAGCAAACATCAAGGAGATGCGCAAATAACTACTGGCTGAATTTATGTGTAGGTATACAGAAAGCGGCCGACTCTGGGAATGCTAAGGCAATGTACGATGGTATTAAGAAAGCAATTGGACCAACTGTCAGGAAAACAGCTCCTCTGAAGTCCAAGACGGGTGAAGTCATTACTGATGAAGGCAAACAAATGGAACGCTGGGTTGAACACTACCTCGAGTTGTATGCAGTCGAGAATGAAGTTAGCAAGGATGCATGTGACGCCATCAAACAAATGCCAGTTATGGAAGAACTAGATGCAATGCCTACTATGGAAGAACTTAGTAGAGAAATAGATTCTCTTGCTAACGGAAAGGCCCCAGGTGAAGATGGGATCTCTGCAGAGGTTATTAAGTATAACAAGTCTGTTCTTCTCAAACATTTATATTCACTTATCACAACCAGCTGGGAAGAAGGTTATGTCCCGATGAGTATGCGGAATTCGAGGATAGTTACTCTATATAAACAGAAAGGGAACAGAAGTGACTGTAACAATTACCGAGGCATTTCATTACTAAGTGTAGCCGGGAAAGCTTATGCAAGAGTCATCCTAATGCGATTACAGATCTTAGCTTCCAGAATCTACCCAGAATCTCAGTGTGGCTTCAGGCCCGGCCGATCAACCGTAGATACGATCTTCTCCTTAAGACAGCTACAAGAGAAATGTCGTGAGCAGCAGAGGCCACTTTATATTGCTTTCATTGACCTTGTTAAAGCATTTGATTTAGTGAGCAGAAATGGGCTTTTCAAACAGTTGGAAGATTGGATGCCCACCTAAACTACTGCAGATAATTGTCTCTTTCCATGAGAAAACACAAGCAACAATTTGCTTCAACGGTAAAACATCAGAAGCATTCCCTGTTAATAGCGGTGTGAAACAGGGTTTTGTGTTAGCTCCTACATTGTTTGGGATTTTCTTTTCCCTTCTGCTCAGATTTGCCTTTGAAGACTGTGAGGAGGGAGTGTATATACATACGAGGTCTGATGGAAATCTTTTCAATATTGCCAAGACCAAAGTAAATACAGTCGTTATCCGTGAGTTGTTACATGCGGACGATGCAGCTCTAGTAGCGAACACAGAAGATGAGCTGCAGTATATAATCAACAAATTATCAAATGCCTGTGAAAAGTTTGGTCTACTCGTCAGCCTTCAAAAGACTAAGATCATGGCGCAGAGCACTACCAACCTTCCATCCATTAGCACTGATGGCAATCCTCTCCAGATAGTTGATGACTTTACCTACTTGGGATCCACAATATGTAGCAACTTGTCCGTGGACACTGAACTTACTAACAGAATCGCAAAGGCATCATCTGTCATGGCTAGATTGAAAAACAGAGTATGGAACAACGGACTGCTTACCACAAAAACTAAATTAAAAGTCTACAACGCTTGTGTTATGAGCACCCTTCTCTATAGCTGTGAGACATGGAGAACTCTTTCTAGGCATGAATCTCGACTCAACAGCTTCCATCTCCGCTGTCTCCGGAAGATCCTTCAGATCTCTTGGAAGATAGAGTACCCAACACCGAAGTCTTTCATCGTGCAAGCAGAACCAGCATCTTTGCACTTCTGAGTCATCGACGTCTAAGATGGTTGGGACATGTCAGGCGCATGGATCCTGAGCGGATACCGAAACAACTGCTGTACGGCGAACTTCAGGAAGGTGTGAGGCCAGTGGGACGACCGCATCTTCGTTTCAAGGATGTCTGCAAGAGAGACCTGACCAAGACCAGAATCAATCCAAGTCGCTGGGAAAGCATTGCAGATGACCGTGTCAAGTGGCGAGTAACTGTGCGCAACGGCGTCAAGCTCTCAGAGGACGAACGCACACAGGAACAAATCAGGAAGAGGACAAAGCGAAGAGACAGAGCGGCTTCTGTTCCAAGTCCCTCAAATTTCACATGTCCAAACTGCAGTAGGGACTGCCACTCTCGAGTGGGACTTTTTAGCCACAGCAGACGCTGCAGACTCTGAACCAAGCATGCTACACCATCATCCCTCAAGGATGGACGGATGCCATTATATTATCCAATATCCTTGCAAAAGAGCTCCACAGCTGTATTCAACTACTATTATTACTACTGCTACAACTGCTACTAATACAGTAATGGAAATCGATATAAAGACAGGATTATTACGGAACTTACAGTACAATATCTGAAGCATACATATATCGAATTCATTACGAAAGCAGTAGATATATGTAAGGCACAAACAGACATGCCGGAATTAAAAAGTTTCTTTCCTAACACGAGTAACAAAATAAGGGATTTGCATTTCCTGGACGTAAACTGGTATAAAAGTACTAACTGTCCCGTTGCATTATTGTTACTTTGTTCTTCCTCATCACCTCAAAAATTCTCTTTGCAGTAATGTTGTGAGGGTTTTAGTTCTTGCAATGAAGTTTCCATTCACTCTTCTCGCATCCCTCTTTTCAGCTCACATATGGCATCAAATTGCCATCCATTGTGAGAAATACGCCTCGCAAGTATTCCCCAAAAGTTAGGTACATGTTTAAAATGCGGACTACGCACAAGCCGTGGCAAAGATCGATATCATTATTTTTTTTTTTTTTTTTGTTATAGCAGAAACGTGCGTAGACGCATTATGTTGTTCCAACATTATCTTTCGTCGCCTAGATCCTCATACATTCGAATCATTTCTGTCTCTAGCAGCTCAGCGTACATGTTAGAGTTCATGCTAGTATTAGCTGCCTAAATCGTAACACTTCTATCACCAAAATGTTTGCTCACTCTTTGCTGCTTCTCTGTTCTCAGTTCATGCCAATAATATTGAAATCCATCCTTGCCATCTAAATTAAATTTGTCCTCATCAGTCGAGAACAGTTCATCCCATTCTTAAGCCATGACATACGTTTTTCAGCAAACTACAATCTAGCCTTTTTATTTTTTTTGGCGTTAGAGCAGATTTTTGCAGCTATTTCCTGAATGCAAGATGTTTATCACCTGGAAAAATTGACGTATACGTCTGGGTGTTACTGGCAATTGGAAATTAACAACACTTTAGAAGAATAACAGTTTATGCAGTTGCTTTGCGCAAAAGTAACCGTTTCGATGTCTCTGATAATTTTCTGCTTTGCCTATATTTTCCGTCCTATCCATATCGTATGCCCAACATAACGAAATTTACAAGCACTGTAGCTGAACAACTTAACTTCTCGGTGGTTTTACGATTAGGGAATCTCATTTTCTTTCAGCCACAGACTTTTACCATTTCATCGCGTCATAAGTTTTTTTCACGTAGTATTGTCACACTCGTGGTTTATGTACACAACACGCACAGTCATGGACGGTGTTTGTTTCCTATCTGCAGTGAAGGCAAGGAAACACACACTAACACCGCACAGAGCCGACTGTCTTTATACCGAGTTCCACCCTGAATCGTTGATGTCCTGTTCGCCGGCCGGAGTGGCCCAGCGATTCTAGGCGCTACAGTGTGGAACCACTCGACCGCTACGGTCGCAGGTTCGAATCCTGCCTCGGGCATGGATGTGTTTGCTGTCCTTAGGTTAGCTAGGTTTAAGTAGTTCTAAGCACTAGGGGACTGATGACCTCAGAAGTTAAGTCCCATAGTGCTCAGAGCCATTTTTTTGTCGTCCTGTTATGTTCTAATGGCATCAAATGCGATACCATTTCACTGTATTTGTAGGTATACTCGAACTTAGACACCTATTTTAATCAATAACGTTAATTTTACCGTAAATATCCATGCCTTTGAACTGATTTCTACCGCCACATTGCGAGACTGTCATAAAAACAGTTACCGCTTTGTACATTTTTTTGTGGTGTATTACGATATGTCAGACTTGAATCAGTCTCTATAATATAATAAAGTCTGTACCCGAAGCAGAACGTTGACGCAGGTAGAATGATTGCCACCACATTAATTTTTTTAGCTGTTTTTGAGTTGCATGACGGGTCTATCATTTGCGCCGCAAACAGAAGCGGATGTGCTGTCTGTCACCCCTGTGACGTGACAGGCGGCGCCCCCTATGGCAAAGCAGAACGGGGCGCAATGAGTGGGCGAGTGAGTGGCGTAATTACGGGGCGTCGCGCCGGGCTTTGAACTCGCCGCCCGCCCCCTACAGGCGCGGCGCGTAACGAGCGGATGAAACGTGCGCGCCAGCTCGTGTGCGGGTGTGTTCGCGATGGCGGCGGCCTCCCTTTCTCCCTGCCGGGTCACCCTTTGAGGTGATCGCGGAGTGTGGTCCGCTCTGCTGGCCGTTAAGGTCTGCCGTTCAACCACGTCTGTTTTTAATCGTTGTGCTGCGGGTAGCTGCTTTGCGTTACCACTGTAGCGCGATTGGTTCGAAGGATCGACATGCAAAATTACGACCAATCACTGCGCAGATTTGTGGCTCCGGGTAGCGGTCGCTTAATTCCCTTTCACACGGGAGGTCGTGCGTCTGGATGCAGTGAGCAGCTTCCCGTAGTCGGTCTTGGGCATGCAGAGCCAATGCTAGTTGAATTGTTGTCTATCTTTGAAGTAGTCAGAATGTTTTTCATAGAGGATTTATACTGAGGAGACAAAAAAGTCATGGTGTAGCGATGTGCACATACAGGGAGGTCCATTGATGGTGACAGGGGCAAATATCTCAAGAAATAAGCATCAAACGAAAAAACTACAAAGAACGAAACTCGTCTAGCTTGAAGGGGGAAACCAGATGTCGCTATGGTTGGCCAGCTAGATGGCGCTGCCATAGGTAAAACGGATATCAACAGCGTTTTTTAAAATAGGAACCCCATTTTTTATTACATGTTCGTATAGTACGTAAAGAAATATGAAGTTGGACCACTTTTTTTCGCTTTGCGACAGATGGCGCTGTAATAGTCACAAACGTATAAGAACGTGCTATCGCATAAGATTCCTCCAGTGCGGACGGTATTTGCTTCGTGATACTTTGCCCGTGTTAAAATGAACCGTTTACCGATTGCGGAAACGGTCGATATCGTGTTGATGTATGGCTATTGTGAACAAAATACCCATCGGGCGTGTGCTATATATGCTGCTCGGTATCCTGGACGACATCATCGAAGTGTCCGGACCGTTCGCCGGATAGTTATGTTATTTAAGGAAACAGAAAGTGTTCAGCCTCATGTGAAACGTCAATCACGACCTGCAACAAATGATTATGCCCAAGTAGGTGTTTTAGCTGTTGTCGCGGCTAATCTACACAACAGTAGCTGACAAATTGCGCGCGAATCGGGAATCTCAGAAACGTCGGTGTTGAGAATGCTACATCAACATCGATTGCACCCATACCATATTTCCATGCACCAGGAATTGCATGGCGACGACTTTGAACGTCGTGTATAGTTCTGCCACTGGGTACAAGAGAAATTACGGGACGATGACATTTTTTGCACGCGTTCTATTTAGCGACTAAGCGTCATCCACCAACAGCGATAACGGAAACCGGCATAATATGCACTTTTGGGCAACGGAAAATCCACGATGGCTGCGACAAGTGGAACGTCAGCGACCTTGGCGGGTTAATGCATGGTGCGGCATTATGGGAGGAAGGATAATTGGCCCCCATTTTATCGATGCCAACCTAAATGGTGCAATGTAAATGGTGCAATGTATGCTGATTTCCTACGTTATGTTCTACCGATGTTGCTACAAGATGTTTCACTGCATGAGAGAATGGCGATGTACTTCCAACATGATGGATGTCCGGCACATAGCACGCGTGCGGTTGAAGCGGTGTTGAATAGCATATTTCATGACAGGTGGATTGGTCGTCGAAGCACCATACCATGGCTCGCACGGTCACCGGATCTGACGCGCCCGGATTTCTTTTTGTGGGGAAAGTTGAATGATATTTGCTATCGTGATCCACCGACAACGCCTAACAGCATGGGTCAGTGCATTGTCAATGCATTTGCGAACATTACGGAAGGCGAACTACTCGCTGTTGAGAGGAATGTCGTTACACGTTTTGCCAAATACATTGAGGTTGACGGACATAATTTTGAGCATTCATTGTATTAATGTGGTATTTACAGGTAACCACGCTGTAACAGCATGCGTTCTCAGAAATGACAAGTTCACAAACGTGCATGTATCACATCGGAACAACCGAAATAAAATGTTCAAACGAACCTACGTTCTGAATTTTTATTTAAAAAACCTACGTATTACCAACTGTTCGTTTAAAATTGTGAGCCATATGTTTGTGACTGTTACAGCGCCATCTATGACAAAGCGAAAAAAGTGGTCCAACTAAAACATTCATATTTCTTTACGTACTACACGAATATGTAATAAAAAAGGGGGGTTCCTATTTTAAAAAACGCAGTTGATATCCGTTTGACCTATGGCAGCGCCTTCTAACGGGCCAACCATAGCGCTATCTGGTTTCCCCCTTCAAGCTAGACGAGTTTCGTTCTTTGTAGTTTTTTCGTTTGACACTTATTTCGTAAGATATTTGGCCGGGTCACTATCAATGAACCACCCTGTATACAGATGGCGGTAGTATCGCCTACACAAGGTATAAGGGGGCCCTGCACTGAACGAAACTATCATTTGTACTCTGGTGATCCATGTCTAAATGTTTCCGACGTGATTATAGCCGCACAACGGGAAGTAACAGACTTTGAATGTGGAATGGTAGCTGGAGCTAGACACATGGGGCATTCCATTTAGGAAATCGTTAGGAAACTCAATAATCAGAGATCCACAGTGTCAAGAGTGTGCCGAGAATACCACATTTCAGGCATTACCTCTCACCATGAACAACGCCGTGGCCGACGGCCTTCACTTAACGGTCGAGAGCTGTAGCGTTTGTTTGGAGATGTCAGTTCTAATATTAAAGCAACTTTGCGTGAAAAAACCAGGTAAATCAATGTGGGACATACGATCCACGTACCCGTTAGGAACGGGGGCGAAATTTGACGTTAATGGGCTATGGCAGCAGACAACCGACCCTAGTTCTTTCGCTAACGGCCCCGTCGCCTGCAGCGCCTCTCCTGGGATCGTGACCACATCGGCTGGACCCTAGAAGTCTGGGAAATCGAGTTCCGATTTCAGTTGGTAAGAATGCGGCACGGACTGCACGAAGCGATTGACCCAGGTTGTCAACAAGGCACAGTGCAACCTGGTGGTGGCTCCGTAATGGTGTGGCTGTGTTTACACGGAATGGACTGAGTTCTCTGGATGTTCGGCAACTTGGAGACCATTTGAATATGTCCCCATACAACGATCGATATTTTTTTAAGGATAAAAACACACCATGTCAACTGGCCATAATTGTTCACAATTGGTCTGAAGAACATTCTAGACAATTCATGCGAAAGATTTGGCCAATCAAATCATCCGATGTCAATTCAATCGAGCATTTATGGAACATAATCGAGACGTCAGTTAGTACACAACATCCTGCACCGGTAACACTTTCGCAATTATGTGCAGCTCTGTATTTCTGCAGGGGACTTCCAAAGAATTCATGCCATGTTGAGTTGCTGCACTACCCCAGGCGAAAGGAGGTCAACTTGTAAGATGTCAGGCAAATCCAACACCTTCCATGAAATCCTGACATGATAAGCAAATCCAGTAGTATGTCACATAGCTCCGAATAAATCGTGACATTAAATTAACCAAAGTAATACGAGGAACGAGTGAGCAAATGGAATACCACAGACTAACACAAGAATGCCTAAATGGATGTCATACCTTCCCACCGTGAGACAGACGCAGTTCTAAGGGGAGAAACGAGAACAGAAGCCGAGAGCAGAACCACGTTAAGCTAGAAGGCCCTACGATATGGGACGGACACTCACGTCGCCAGCTAACCACCAGGACCACCCCCAGCCCATGTTACAAGCTAGAGCCCTCCAGAAGAACAGTATAGATCTTATGATAACACTAAAAGGGCCACACCAGCCGCAAGTTTTAGCGTGAGACTTTTTCGCGTCTCTGTTACGTTGCAAACTTTAAAAACATTGCCCCACCACGACAAGTAACCGCCAGGACCACCCCCCAGCCCATGTTAAAAGATGGAGCCCTCCAGAAAAACAGTATAGATCTTACGATAACACTAAAAGGGCCACACCAGCTGCAAGTTTTAGCGTGAGACTTTTTCGTGTCTCTGTTACGTTGCAAACTTTAAAAAAATTGCCCCACCACGAAAAAGTATAACGTTTCTCATTGGATAGACAGAATTTTTGTAGGCGGAGCTTAAGGTTAACATTGAGACCCTGATTGGTCAGATGAAAACAGCCAGATAGTTTTTTTTTAAACCAACTTCGGTAAATGGTAGTAAGGAAAAGTTAGGACAGAGTTGCTTCCGAGACGGCGAGCCGTATGCAGCTGCGTCGCCCGCCGCCCTCTGACGCTGCATAACCAACGACAAGGTAATGAACGCACGCGATGCCGAATTTTTGAGCGCATAAGGCTTCACTCAGAACTGCAGAAGTCTCATCTGTTACATCCCTGTTTTGCGTTATACTAGTGTCGATCGTCAATTAAAGCTCATGGTATTCACATTTGCTACGTGAAGTAAAAATCTGAAACGCGATGATTTTTCTGTTATATAATTATTGAGAAGCCATATCAGCCACTGTACTTTACGAAAAGTTAAATAAGTAATTAAAGATAATTGAGGGTCATTGTAGACCATTTTGATAGTTTTCTCTTTTATGAAACTTAACTTAAATCTAGATTATAGATGTGATATGGCATAGGTCATCCTTCGATCCATTGTAGAACTTGGAAACCCATTCAGGGAATATTCGTTCACATTTTTGTGGAACGCAGTTGGTTTTTATCATCCAGTATTAAAATATCTCCTTTTATCAATGGCGCAATTTATAAACAATGTTTTGTGAGATACAATAAAAATTCCAATGGTAAACTTAACTGCTTTTTCGACGTTATTTTACCGGCTAACTAAAAATAGGAAAGCCTTGAACTCCTTCCACTAAATTTAGTTAGTATTAAGATTCTTTTACAGGGAGTGCAGTGGAGCTGACGCTGAAATCATTAAGGATTTGATTATATCATCGCTAGTCTCACTGAACTCTTCTGAACTCTACATGTCATGTGTGGTCTGGCGTCTCCTTACCAGCAACAGGTCCCAGGTTCAAACTAGTCAATTCCCTAAAAAAAACGCTCAGAGCGTCGTTGCGCGAAAGTGGTAGGGAGACACGATTTAGAACAAACAGAAACCACGCAGAATGTTAGATAATGGTGACCCTGCCAGGATGGTAAAATACCATGATTGAAGGGCGACCACATGCCTAACTAGGTCAGAAAAATATCCCGTTTAAAAATTTTCGTAGTAAAAAATTTTTCCTAAAGTTATAAATAGTCGAAAACAGTAGCTGCAGCGATAGATAGTAAGAAAGTATTCAATAGAATGTGAGACATTCTAGCAGAGACAATAGCATAATTAAGTTACGAATTTTAATATTGTTAGAATTAAGTTTTCTCTCCATTGCAAGCGCACAGGTGGCGGATAGATCATTGACAAGTTGGTTCTGACCCAACAAGTAAGTGAATGGATTGTCAAGTCGTGTGTGCAAAAAGTTTATGAAACGCGTGAGATCGTATGAGCGCATGTTGACGCGAAGTAGGGCGCGTGAATTGCTTTTAAAACAGAAAATAAGGGATTCGGAAAGATTAGCAATGGCAGATCGAGACCTTGACCGAATTGAGGTAGAGACCCAACATGAAGATGGACAGAGAATAGAGGACAGTACAACAGACGATGCAGTATCGCGAGAAATAGGACAGATAACGCACCATAACGAGGATAATGTACGCCAAGGCAAAGAAAACCTAGGTCAGCATACGACAGAGGAGCAGGAAAGTAGAGAGACAGCCGATGAGGATTCTAACTTGCGTCTTGAATACTTAGAACCCATAGTACAAGTAATCAGAGCTCCCTCACCACAGAGTACAAGGAATTCGAGCAGAAACGTGTCACCGCACAGTTCAATGCAAGCGGTTGCAAACCAACACTTGGGCGAAAACACAGAGCGTAGAACGTCGGATGAAAACGCAATAGGACCCACCAATCTGGCAGAATTATTACAATTAATGACGGAAACCATGACAAGACAAAATAAAGAAATTGCGAACCAAATTAAAATTCAGAATGCAGAAACGACGAAACAAATTGCAGAAATCAGGAGACAAATGCGTGAGATTAAAGAACAAAACAAAAAAATTCAGTTACACCTAAGTCATATTGAAGATGAGGCAAAAGAATCTCGAGAAGTGATAGGAAACTTAATAACAGGTCACAATCAATTGAGAACAGACATTGACAAGGTACAAGCGGACGTACAAACATTGCGTAATGACACCTAGGACGAGATCAAAACATTACGTAACAACACCCAGGGAGAAGTCAAGAAACTAGAGAAATAGATAAACGAAATTACTAGACAAGCAGCAGGTACAGCGCGTGAAATTGGTGAAAACAGTGTGCTACACAAACGTATCACAAAAGCAGCGTTGAAAAGATATGATAACCGCATAGTCCAAATAGAAGCGCAAACGAAGCGACAATTTCAGAAATTGCGAACAGAGTTGTTGCAAACCATTGAAGAGCGTAGTGAACAGGAGCGAAAAAGCACTGAGTCTGCAATCACATCCGTATCTGTAACAGCACCGGAAAAACAAGCAATTAACGAAGATATTACGCATTTGCGATTCCAATCACAGGCGGAAAGTAACATACGTGAAATCAGACAGCCTGCACCGCAACAAACACGTTTCGAAATTCTTGATGAACAAACGGCACCACAAACACATGCAGAACCACAAATGTATGTTTCAAGACAGTTTGGATCGTGCAATGAAGCGGCAAGGTTAGCCAGACAAGATACCGAACCAATACCTGATAATGGAAAGCCAGGTCGCGAAGAGTACAGTGCAATGCATTCAGCTACACGTTCACAACCGATGGAAGAAAATTACTGCGTACCACTCCAACCATAATACGCAAGGGTAAGCGAAAGTTACAGTGGACAATATCCAAAGAATCTACCACAACCGGAAAGAACGACGGGAGAAATGATCAGAAACAAAAGTGGCGAAGAACCGCGAATTTCATATGGAACTATGACGAAGTACGACAACGATCATTTCCTCACAGTCAGAAAATTTCAACACTTTCGAGAAGGAAACTCACTACATCCACGAACTTTTATTGATCAATTCCGAGTAGGATTACCAGAACAGTGGACGCTAGCACACAAGTTAGACTTTATATGTTCACATATGTCAGGAACAGTCGCAGAAAGCACGCAAAATGTTGCAGCGACATACCGATCGTACGAAGATTTCAAAGAGAAGTTTCTCTCACGATATTGGTCCAGCGAAGCACAGAACAGAGTGAAGTAAGAATTATTACAGAACCCATATTTTGAAAATTCAGGAGAGAAGAGTCCCGTGAAATTTTTCGAATTAATGGCAAAGAAAAATCAATGCTTAGATGTACCATACAGTGACGGAGAGTTGATTAAATTATGCGCGATGAAGTTACCATTGAAATACCAGCAATCATTAGTAGGTCGCGGAGGCAATGACATCGAAGCATTTAAAGGTATTCTAAGGGAACTAGAGTTCATATTTTCGGAAGACGACGCAAGAAAATGACGAAATGCACGTAAAAACGAAAGCAAAACGCAGTGGAATCCACAAGACACAGTACGAAGAAACAATAATTACGAACCACGTGATAACTTCGCACCAAGAAACGACAATAGATTTCAACAAAGAACCGGTTATGGATTTAGAAGAGAATATGGCAATAACTATAATTCACCCAGGAATGGCAACAGCTATTACAGAGGAAATAACGACAACCGGAACGGGTATTGGAGCGCCAATAGACCGACAAATTATCAACAAAGAAACCAATATCAACAAGCGGAGCAAGAAAAGAGAATACAGATAGAAGAGGTGGAGGTAAGACCACAAAACCCCGAAAAACGTTCGAATTGACAACTAAGCGCCCATGCCAAAGGGAATGACGCACCGACCCAGGACAATTGCAGCACCTTGAACAGAAAAGTAAATACCTTATCACGAGAAGAGAAGAAGGAAGAAACAAATCCGCAGGGACCAGTTGAAAACGAAGACAGGAAAATAACGATATTTTGTTGGGGCGAAATTAATTGAGAGAATACTGACGAGGAAGATGAATTACCAGAGGCATGCACAACGAATGTAGGAGGAAAGGACGAAGTACTGCAGAGCTATTTGAGATGGAAACCAGAGAAAGCGAATTCAATGAGGATAATGCGCAGTCGACGGAAGTTGAAAATAAGTTACTAGTGGGCACACAACCCAACGTATATAATGAAGAAAGTTATGAAGCGATAATTAGAGCATTTAGATGCGATTATGTGAAAGTAGCGACGAAGAAGGAGAAGATAGACGAGGATGAGGAAAAAGTAGAGGATGTTGAAGAAAGCGTAAATGAAGGAAGAAATAGAGAAGATGAAATGAAAGTGAGAGAAGTAGCAGTCGAAGCTTATCCTACAGAAAGTTCGAATTCACAAGGGAAATTCCTGAAAAGACTCATGTATGATTCAGTGGAGGATTCGTTGACGCAAGAAGAAGAAGAACAGAACCAACCCTTTCAAATTCAACCAATTGTGAAAGCCATGGTAAAGCATATCCCAGTCAGTATTGTAATTGATAGCAGAAGTGAACTGACTGCGATCTCAGAAAATTTATTCATGCAGTATAATGCCATTGAGGAATTGCCAGTTCTGAAAACACGTAAGATTAAAGTAAGAGATCCTATTAGAAACAATGCTGCGGAAGTTACGAGACAAACAAGGTTAACTCTTTCGTATCAAGGTCAAAAGATCGAAGCCAATTGCGTGATTATACCTAAGCTAACTGTAGATTTGATTATAGGTGCAGATTTTTTAAATGAGAGACGAGCGATAATACTCGTAGATATGGGGAAAGGTAGCGTAACATTCGGGAATGTCACACTTCTCTTTGAGCAAAAGCTAAAATTAGAAGAAATACCAGTTATAAACAAACAATTAAGAATGACGCGAGATAAAGAGGATGAAGAGTTAGAATGGTATGCACAAAAGGGGGAATCGCCTCAACTCATGTTAGAAGTCCATAAAGAAATCGACGAAACATTGCAAGAAGTTCAAGGTATTTCGGAACACAGTAAAAGAGAATTAGAGGGTATTTTACGAGATAAAGCAGAGGTATTTTTACTTAAGACTGCAGTATTAAACACTTTCAGTAAAAGTTTGAAGTAAAACAGCACAAACCATTTAGACTGCCACCCTGTACAATCCCATTAAGCTACAGGAATAAAGATATCTAAAATGTTAGATGATGATATTATTGAACCAGCTACCTCCACATATAACAGCCCGCTCCATATTTTACAAAAACGAGATGGGAGCATCAGGTTAGTGCTTGTTTTCAGACAGATCAACACAATCATAACCACTGAGACAGATCGCCCAGAAAAATTAGAGGAATTGACACAAAACTTCCACGGTGCTAAGATATTTTCATCAATTGATTTATGGAGTAGTTTCTGGCAAATAGAATTGGCCCCAGAATGTAGAAAATTTACAGCATTTATCGTATTCGGTAGATGTTACCAGTTTAAACGACCGCCATTTGGTTTAAACATATCATCAGCAGCGTTTATTAGGGGATTTAATACTATACTCAGTATTGAAATTTTACAAAAAATTACTTGTTATATTGATGATGTGATTATAGCAGAACCCTCTTGGGAACATCACAACGACACATTAAATCAGTTTTTACAGATCATGAAAGAGCATGGGGTCACAGTAAATATAACAAAATCCAAATTTGGAAGGCGAGAGGTTAAATTTCTAGGACACATAATTTCAGAGAAAGGGGTAATTCCCAACCCCGAAAAACTAACGGCAATCAAAGAATTCTGTACTCCATATAATAAGAAAACTCTCAGAGGATTTCTAGTTCTCACCGGATTCTATAAAAAAATTATTTGGATCGACTCTCTCGTAACACCACGCCTATGTGCATTGACTGAAAAAAAAATACACGCCATGGGTATGGGATCAAAAAGCCAATGAAGAATTTTTAAAAGCGAAAAACGCACTAACAACAGCATTGATTTTAGCACATCCTGATCTAACACAAAATTTTTGTATGGCCACTGATAGCGCGAAAACAGATTTAGGAGTTGTTTTATTCCAAGAATACGAACAGGCAGGGCTAAGATCATATAGAACAGTTGCATTTGCCAGTCGGGTACTCACAAAAAGCGAGAAAAACTATTCAGTCACGGAGCTGGAAGCATTGGCCATTGTATGGGGCTTCCAACGTTTTCGATACTTCCTATTCGGAAGAAAAACAAAAGTATACACTGACCACAAATCATTAGAATTTCTGTTATCCGCCAAACTAACTCATGGGAGGTTAGCCAGATGGATGTTAATACTACAAGAATTTGACTTCACTATTACACACATACCAGGACCAGCGAATGTATTAGCAGATGCTTTATCACAATGTCCACAGGGTGCATCCAATAACATAGGTTTGGAAGCAGCAGCAGACCAGTTTACAATGTACTATACAAAACAAGTACCTTTCGAAAACTGCATTACGACAGCATTGAAAAACATAGGCAAAGAACAGGACAAGGATCCTGAAATACTAGGAATCAAACACAAGTGGAGAAGTAAGGATTTTCCAGACATTTGACAGCACTATCACGTAAAAAACAATGTTTTATTTTTTAGCCGAAATGTTGCAACGAATGAATGGTTAATTTATATCCCAGATGAACTAATTAATTAGTACATGTGGTATACACATTTAAGTAATGGCCACTTTGGACCAAAGAAATGCTTTTTAAAAATAAAACAAACAATCCATTTTCCTAATATGGAAAGACGAATTAGAACAGTATTAGTCAAATGCAAAAAATGTATGAGGACTAAACACGTCACTTTCCAAACCAAACCACATATATTTCCAATAATCCCTAAAAAATCAAAACAAATAGCTGCAACAGATTTGATGGGGCCCCTCCCACGCACAAAAATGGATATATTTTCATATTTGTCGTTTTGGAACTTACTTCTAAATGTGTTACCTTGACACCATTAAAACGGGCAACAGGTCTTTCTAAAAGTGAAGCATTTAGACAAGATTTTCTCAGACAAGTAGGTCGAGTGGAACGAATAATTTCGGATAATGGCCCACAATACAAATCAGTACAATGGCAGAACACGTTAAAACAACACAAAATAAAACCCATCTACATATCTAATTACAAACCTAGCGTAAATCCAGCAGAACGATCTATGAAGGACATAGGCACTTTATGACGATTATATGCAGGCAAAAGACACAACACTTGGGATATATACCTTAAAGATTTTCAAGAAGTAATAAATGAAATGCCACATAGCACTACACTACTACCTCCAATTACTGTACTTAAAAATATTGAACCCCTAAACATAACCAGAGAAAATGTTAGATTTCCTATTGTACCATGTAGACAACACAAACAAGTCATAGCAACAGCACTCTCCAACATCAGAAAGGCAGCCATTAAAAGAAAAGAAAGAGGAGATAGAACTGCAATTAAAAGAACATTCTCAGTAGGCCAGAAAGTATTTGTAAAAACACACCATCTCTCCAGCAAACAGAAACACAAAATACATAAGTTTTACGCTGCATACAAAGGACCTGTCATAATTAGCCGAATTGCTCATGATAATGCTGTGGAATGGAACTAATGAACCCAAAAACAGGCAAAACCTTAGGACTTCACCATGTGAGCCATATCAAAAAGTTTGAAGATTAATTTCATTACTGGTAAATAATCACCACAATATTTCAAGATTATGTTGCAGAAAAGATCGTCAGGAGAAAGAAGAACGAAGAGAGAGGAAGGTGGGAAAAAGAAAGTAGTTTCAATAAAAACAAAAATAACACCAATGGTACCATAGATTAAGGTGAAGGGATAAAATGTAGATAGTCTAACAGCATGAAATACTAAAATACTATACACCACGACACAAAAATAAAAAACGAATTTGAGGATTCTTGTAGAAGTTAAGACTCAAAATATCTTAGAATTGTAACATGGAAAGGGCGCCGAAATTTGTAAAGCTTTTTAAGAAGGCGTAAGATGATGTAGGTACTAGACATACGTTAGATGATTATAAGTAAAACTTTTTGTAAGAACCATTGTAAAAACTCCAGCAAAGACCCACAAGTTGCAATGTGAGAAGTATCAAGAAAGAAAAGGATGTAATCAGCAAGACACGATTCCTACAAGGCAGAAGCATCGAGAGAAGGGAAAGGACAGCGAGACCGACAGAGGGCTCTTGTAGCCGAAGTGGGCAGTAAATCTGCTGCCAAGCGGAACCACAGAGTGGTGGAACCCTGCTGGGACAGAACACGGAACCACAGAGTGGCGGAACCCTGCTGGGATGGAACACGGAAGGCCAAGAGGGTCTTGGAACCCCCCCACTCAGTGGAGCGAGCAAAAAACGGCCCGACGAGAAGACCGCTTGGTCAAGCCACCACTGGCAAAAAAAATATGTGTAAAAGTCACACAACTGCTATTAAACAGCACGCTGATGCAGAAAACTGAAGAAAACTTCCACAAAGTAGAAATGACACACTCAAACAATTTATCAAACTGTTACTAAGAAGAGAACTTCAAAGTGACTAGTTATCAATAAATATTTCCATATCCTGCCCAGATAAGAACCAAGAAGCAAGTAAGAAGCAGAGAAAAAGCAGGAAGAACAGAAGTTGAAAATTTGAAAGATTGAGACCAAGAAAGAAGATGGGTGAAGAATAGACGACATACCTTCCCAAATCCCTATCCTATTGTAAACTAGTCGTCTGCGAAGTATTACAATGAAAAACGACCGCTTTCAATGACACATAACGATGACTTTCATGCATAAAAAGCCAGTAAACCACGAGATTCTGCACTCACAGCTCCATTCCATTATGGGACCTCCACAACAGCAACACACACTTGCAAAGCCAACAAGGAGTGACGAACGAAGCTGTACATCAAATACTTGCCCACATCCGTCTCGCTCAAGTCCAACACCTTTGTGCAAAAACATTCGCCAACCTCATGCTTAAACACTCATAGGATTGTGTGAATGTGTGAAATCAAATTATGTGTTGTAGGAATTGTGCAAAAGAAACATGTGAAAAACTAAATAAGTTAAGCACACCAGACAGCTTGTAACTAACCTGTTACTACAGGTTATTCCTTATAATTGGGAATGGAAATACTTATTGCTTATGAAATTAACATGAGAAGAGTAGGGTCGCCACTGACTCTAACCATACAATTAATCAAAGATTTGGTCGAGTCGGAAAATAAATTAATTTGATCACAGACCAAAAACTCACAAAAATGCATACGTTGTGATGTCGCTCATAGGGGATATGATGTAATTAATAGTGTTCCCCATGCACTGTTCACGACAATCAAACATTTAAAATAAAATAGCACATGCAAGAACACTGTGCAGAAAATCAGCTCCCAGCAACACACCTGAAAATAAGACTTAATCTAATGCATTTGTTATAAAATACAAGGGGAGACTAATCACTGGACCTGTGCATAAGGAAACGCATTGGATGTGCTAACACGAAAGCTACGAGGTGAGTGGCCTAGGTGCAAAAACGTAATCTCAGAACACAAGAGAAAATTGTAGATAAAATCATTTATTCGTAAGATAAGGATGTGAGGCATGTACACGATTCCTGATAACACGTGGTTTGTGGAGACACAATTTCTAGGTATAGTGCCAAATTCCAACAATATCACATCACACAATCATGTTAACATTATCTAAAACAAACATGCGATCGGACAGTTAGTGATGCCGGTAGCCCAACAACTATAATGTTCTACCACGTGGTTGGCTCCCCACGGATGAAAGACACATAAAGCAAGGAAAATTTACGAGAAGGCAAAGCTCTAAATATTTAGAAAGGTGAAAGCTTATGCAGGCACAGCTGAAGGCAAACAGACATTCGTACAGAAGCGAGTGCTCACTTCTTATCGACAAAATTGTGTGGTGCTCTTCCGGCGGATCCAAGTCTGCTACAGAAATTTGCTAAAAGAAAAATCTGCCAAAGTTTTGCATTCCTTGCTGTGACAAGGCTAAGCAATCTTCCAGATTTAAAAAGCGAGGCCAAAAGCTAACAGCTCTCCCCTCGCCAAGTAACAACGTGCCACACGGTCAGTCTAACTCAGCCTTCTTCGACTGGAGCACAGCTGTGGACGCTTCTCGTACCCGCGGCAGACTGCCTCCCGCTTCTCCAGCCTTTTCCACACTCTGCGTGGCCGAGAAACCCAAAGATGCCATTTCCGCCACCAACCTAACGCAGGTGGATTTCTCACAAGTAGCGAAAACCTCTTTGCCGACTTGACCACTACGAGAGTTGGCTATTCTGTACAACTCCTGCTGAATCTGTACGACTATCACAGACTTTCTGCTGCAGACTACGCCACCGTCTAGCAACGTAACACACAACCACATTCATTCAATCACACTACTATGAGAGTAAAGATAAAAGAGAAACAAGGAAAAGAAAGAGAAATGGTAATGAAAATGGGCTACCAGACTACTAAACCCTTTCAAGCTAATAAACTACAAAATAGCAGTCATTGACTATGGACTTAAGTAAAAAAATAGACTATCGATAAAAATAAGTCATTAGTTCTGAAATGGACAGTATATAAAGAACAAAAGTAAGGCATAATAAACACTAAAACTATATGCCACTTATTTTCTCCTCATAAAAATAAAAGAATAACTATATTTTACTTATTTTCTCCTTATAAAAACAAAGAATAAAAAAATTATCTTGTTGGATGTTTTCCCTTTTTTAACATTTGTACCATTTGTTAGGATAATATCTCAATACTTCTGTATGTATATTTCTTTGTCAAAGCAATTCTTGGAAATAATTCTTATTTGTTAGTGTAACAATGTTGATATGAGTGTCTAGAAACAAAAACATTTTACTTGTACATGATATTTAGAAAATGTGTTAGGAATAGATTTTACTTAATTACTACATTTATAAAAAAGATATTTCTAAGAAAATCGATGTGAAAGACTCCTCACTTTCGACAACAAACTTCTTAAAAAACAAACTTCACACTTAAATAAAGAAAGAAAATAATTAGAAATTAATAATAATAATAATAATAGCATAAAAATATTCTTCTCTTGTCAATATAAACATATTTTTGAGAATAATGTGGAAGGATGTAAAAATATAAATTAGTAATACAAACTAGCATAGAACCAGAATAATGTAGCTGAACAGTAGGGAACAAAATTTAGACAAAGGAATAATTTTTGACTGACTTAGAGGACGATTCAATCATTGCCTTACTTCAGTGCAAAAATTAAGTTCGAAGGGTGGTGATATGTAAGGTGTCAGGCAAATCCAACACCTTCCATGAAAACTCTGACATGATAAGCAAATCCAGTAGTATGTCACATAGCTCCGAATAAATCGTGACATTAAATTAACCAAAGTAATACGAGGAACGAGTGAGCAAATGGAATACCACAGACTAACACAAGAATGCCTAAATGCATGTCATACCTTCCCACCGTGAGACAGACGCAGTTCCGAGGGGAAAAACTAGAACAGAAGCCGAGAGGATAACCATGTTAAGCTAGAAGGCCCTACGATAAGGATGGATACACACGTCGCCAGTTAACCACCAGGACCATCCCCCAGCCCATGTTAAAAATGGTTCAAATGGCTCTGAGCACTAAGGGACTTAACATATGTGGTCATCAGTACCCTAGAACTTAGAACTACTTAAACCTAACTAACCTAAGGACATCACACACATCCATGCCCGAGGCAGGATTCGAACCTGCGACCGTAGCAGTCGCGCGGTTCCGGACTGCGCGCCTAGAACCGCGAGACCACCGCGGCCGGCCCATGTTAAAAGCTAGAGCCCTCCAGAAGAACAGTATAGATCATACGATAACACTAAAAGGGCCACACCTGCCGCAAGTTTTAATGTGAGACTTTTTTCGCGTCTCTGTTACGTTGCAAACGTTAAAAACATTGCCCCACCACGACAAGTAACCGCCAGGACCACCCCCAGCCAATGTTAAAAGATGGAGCCCTCCAGAGCACAGTATAGATCTTACGATAACACTAAAAGGGCCACACCAGCTGGAAGTTTTAGCGTGAGACTTTTTCGTGTCTCTGTTACGTTGAAAACTTTAAAAACATTGCCCCACCACGAAAAGTATAACGTTTCTCATTGGATAGACAGAATTTTTGTAGGCGGAGCTTAAGGTTAACTTTGAGACCCTGATTGGTCAGATGAAAACAGCCAGATAGTTTTTTTAAACCAACTCCGGTAAATGGTAGTAAGGAGAAGTTAGGAGAGAGCAGCTTCCGGGACAGCGAGCTGTATGGAGCTGAGTCGCCCGCCGCTCTCTGACGCTGCATAACCAACGACAAGGTAATGAACGCACGCGATGCCGAATTTTTGAGCGCATAAGGCTTCACTCAGAACTGCAGAAGTCTCATCTGTTACATCCCCGTTTTGCGTAATACTAGTGTCGATCGTCAATTAAAGCTCATTGTATTCACGTTTGCTACGTGAAGTAAAAATCTGAAACGCGATGATTTTTCTGTTATATAATTATTGAGAAGCTACATCAGCCACTGTACTTTACAAAAAATTAAATAAGTAATTAAAGATAGTTGAGGGTCACTGTAGACCATTTTGATAGTTTTCTCTTTTATGAAACTTAACTTAAATCTAGATTATACACTCCTGGAAATGGAAAAAAGAACACATTGACACCGGTGTGTCAGACCCACCATACTTGCTCCGGACACTGCGAGAGGGCTGTACAAGCAGTGATCACGCGCACGGCACAGCGGACACACCAGGAACCGCGGTGTTGGCCGTCGAATGGCGCTAGCTGCGCAGCATTTGTGCACCGCCGCCGTCAGTGTCAGCCAGTTTGCCGTGGCATACGGAGCGCCATCGCAGTCTTTAACACTGGTAGCATGCCGCGACAGCGTGGACGTGAACCGTATGTTGCAGTTGACGGACTGTGAGCGAGGGCGTATAGTGGGCATGCGGGAGGCCGGGTGGACGTACCGCCGAATTGCTCGGCGGAAGGTGCACGTGCCCGTCGACCTGGGACCGGACCGCAGCGACGCACGGATGCACGCCAAGACCGTAGGATCCTACGCAGTGCCGTAGGGGACCGCACCGCCACTTCCCAGCAAATTAGGGACACTGTTGCTCCTGGGGTATCGGCGAGGACCATTCGCAACCATCTCCATGAAGCTGGGCTATGGTCCCGCACACCGTTAGGCCGTCTTCCGCTCACGCCCCAACATCGTGCAGCCCGCCTCCAGTGGTGTCGCGACAGGCGTGAATGGAGGGACGAATGGAGACGTGTCGTCTTCAGCGATGAGAGTCGCTTCTGCCTTGGTGCCAATGATGGTCGTATGCATGTTTGGCGCCGTGCAGGTGAGCGCCACAATCAGGACTGCATACGACCGAGGCACACAGGGCCAACACCCGGCATCATGGTGTGGGGAGCGATCTCCTACACTGGCCGTACACCACTGGTGATCGTCGAGGGGACACTGAATAGTGCACGGTACATCCAAACCGTCATCGAACCCATCGTTCTACCATTCCTAGACCGGCAAGGGAACTTGCTGTTCCAACAGAACAATGCACGTCCGCATGTATCCCGTGCCACCCAACGTGCTCTACAAGGTGTAAGTCAACTACCCTGGCCAGCATGATCTCCGGATCTGTCCCCCATTGAGCATGTTTGGGACTGGATGAAGCGTCGTCTCACGCGGTCTGCACGTCCAGCACGAACGCTGGTCCAGCTGAGGCGCCAGGTGGAAATGGCATGGCAAGCCGTTCCACAGGACTACATCCAGCATCTCTACGATCGTCTCCATGGGAGAATAGCAGCCTGCATTGCTGCGAAAGGTGGATATACACTGTACTAGTGCCGACATTGTGCATGCTCTGTTGCCTGTGTCTATGTGCCTGTGGTTCTGTCAGTGTGATCATGTGATGTATCTGACCCCAGGAATGTGTCAATAAAGTTTCCCCTTCCTGGGACAATGAATTCACGGTGTTCTTATTTCAATTTCCAGGAGTGTAGATGTGATATGGCATAGGTCATCCTTCGATCCATTGTAGAACTTGGAAACCCATTCAGGGAATATTCGTTCACATTTTTGTTGAACGCAGTTGGTTTTTATCATCCTGTATTAAAATATTTCCTTTTATCAATAGTGCAATTTATAAACAATGTTTTGTGAGTACAATAAAAATTCCAATGGTAAACTTAACTGCTTTTTCGACGTTATTTTACCAGCTAACTAAAAATAGGAAAGCCTTGAACCCCTTCCACTAAATTTAGTTAGTATTAAGATTCTTTTACAGGGAGTGCAGTGGAGCCGACGCTGAAATCATTAAGGATTTGATTACATCATCGCTAGTCTCACTGAACTCTTCTGAACTCTACATGTCATGTGTGGTCTGACGTCTCCTTACCAGCAACAGGTCCCAGGTTCAAACTAGTCAATTCCCTAAAAAACACGCTCAGAGCGTCGTTGCGCGAAAGTGGCAGGGAGACACGACTTAGAACAAACAGAAACCACGCAGAATGTTAGAAACTCACAGTGTATAGTCTGATTTAAATTAGGGGGCATGTGACGTTTAAATGTCCATTTTGTCGTTCCTTAAAATGTGCAACAAACAGCGAATTTCACGTCCACTGATATTCGCATGAAATGCACAGTGGATTCGCTAGTACGCACTACCATTGACTTGTACCTGCGAATGAACACTTCCACTGGAGCGAACGAAAGACAATGCGAGGAAACGAATGTGTCGAAGCATCCGATGCGTATTGTTGTTTGGCGCTAATTGTCTCGGTAAAGTATCTTCATTTACACTCCGTGCAGCGCACTATAGTCGCGATGGCGAACGGAAACGGGCAACTTCTTGTAGAAAAGGATGGAAGGCTAACACTTACGCTCTGATTATTAGCAATCGGAGACACTAGCGCCGTCCGATGTGGCCGAGAGATTCTAGGCGGTACAGTCTGGAACCGCGGGACCGCTACAGTCGCAAGTTCGAATCCTGCCTCGGGCATGGATGTGTGTGATGTCCTTAGATTAGTTAGGTTTAAGTAGTTCTAAGTTCTAGGGGACTGATGACCTCACATTTCCCCTACTGCTCAGAGCCATTTGAACCACTTTTTTGGAGACATTAGCCCTCTAGCGGGCGCTCTGGTGTATAAAGTACGTGAAATACAAACTAAGTTTAATTTTTGCGAGCTTAGGCCCTTTGTTGGGCCTGGGAAAACATCTTCTTCCTTCATTATTGTTTCGTCTCCATGCTGATAAGTTTTATCCAGTTTCGAACGACTGTAATGCATCTGTGAGTAGTTTAAAAGTGGGTGTGCCACGTTTGACGTACTAAATACATCGCGCATCTGGACATGTAACATGTAAGAAAAATTTCTCCGGTTAGGTTTTCCTGTTTCCACTAATACAGCTATTGTTTTGCGTCTGATTTTGTATGCAAATGGTCTACAAAGTACAAAAGACTTTTTTTGTACGGGTTGCGTAAAAACTTCGCAACTGTTAAACATTATATGAATTCCTATGTCGAAATGCAACATTCAAATGGGGTTGATGACAGTTCTGAGCCGGCCGGTGTGGCCTAGCGGTTCTAGGCGCTGCAGTCTGGAACCGCACAACCGCTACGGTTGCGGGTTCGAATCCTGCCTCGGGCATGGATGTGTGTGATGTCCTTAGGTTAGTTAGCTTTAAGTAGTTCTAAGTTGCAGGGGACTGATGACCTCAGAAGTTAAGTCCCATAGTGCTCAGGGCCATTTAAACCATTTGACAGTTGTGATGAAGAAGATTGAAATATTGCCTATAGCGAGCATGAGTCACAAAGTGAGCAGAAATACGATCCTGAAGATGACTGTAGTAAAGGTAATAGCAGACTTGCAAATGATACGTATTTCATTGGAAGAGATAAACAGAGTAAATGGAAGAATATCTGCATCGTGTGCTTCACTATAATGAAGTTAGAAATGTAAAACTTATCCAAAGGAACCATTTAATTTAAATAATGAAACAAAAATGACTTAGAAAGTTTGCAGACTTTTATGCACTGGTACACCCACCTAATATCATGTAGGGACTCCGAGAGCACGCAGAAGTGTCGCAACACGACGTGGAATGGACTCGACTAATGCCTGAAGTAGTGCTGCAGGAAACCGACACCATGAATCCTGCAGGACTGTGCATAAGTCCGTAAGAGTACGGGAGGGTGGAGATCTCTTCTGAACAGCACGTTGCAAGGCATCCCAGATATGCTCAATAATGTTCATGTCTGCGAAGTTTGGTGGCAAGCGGAAGTATTTAAACTCAGAAGAGTGTTCCTGAAGCCATTGAGGACGTGTGGGGTGTTGCGAATTTTATGGTGGAATTGCCCAAGTTCGTCGGAATACACAAAGGACATGAATGGATGCAGCTCAGATAGGATGCTTACTTATGTGTTACCTGTCAGAGGCGTATCTAGACGTATCAGGCGTCCCATATCATTCCAAATGCACACGACCCACCCTATTACGAAGTCTCCACCAGCTTGAACAGTCCCCTGCTGACCTGCAGGGACCATGGATTCTTGAGGTTGTCTACATACCGGTGCATGTCCATCCGCTAGATACAATTTGAAACGAGACTCGTCCGACCAGGCAACATATTTCCAGTCACCAACGGTCGAATGTCGGTGTTGACGGGCCCAGGCGAGGCATAAGGCTTTGTGTCGTGCAGTCATCAAGGGTACACGAGTGGGCCTTCTGCTCCGAAAACCCATATCGATGATGTTTCATTCAATGGTTCGCACCCTGACACATGTTGATGGCCCAGCACTTGATGTTCTACCTAATTCCTGATGTTCACAGTACACTCGTAAAATGATCGTAAGGAAAAATTCCCACTTTATCGCTACCTCGGAGACGCTGTGTCCTATCGCTCGGGCGCCGATTATAACACCACGTTCAAACTCACTTAAATCTTGATAACCTGCCGTTGTAGCAGCAGTATCCGATCTAACAACTGCACCAGACCCTTGGTGCCTTATATAGGCGTTGCCGACGGCAGCGCCGTTTTTTGCCTCTTTACATATCATTGAATTCGAATGCGCATCCCTATGCCAGTTTCTTTGGCGCTTCGGTGTATATTACGGACCCCTACACATAATTCTGCTAGAAACATGCAATCTGTAGCAAAAATTGTCAATCAAACATCTTGAAATAATAATAAAATACTAATAAACGAAGTATTCCATAAATTTGGCTCCGTTGAAGTGATGGGTATATAATAGACTGGCATGAAATAAAAAGTATGCCGCACATCGGCTAACGTACTAAGAATACACGCGCCTGCTCGAGGCTTAACGATAGTGATTGTTTCGCATTTCAGTAGCTGCTTTAATCACGTAGTTTCCGATGTCTACAGTGACATATGCAGTGCACATCAAAGGATTTTGTTAAAGCGCATATCAGGTAGATAATGTCAATAAAATATGATTAATGAAATATGGAATATACATACGACCTGCCACGTGGGCTCCTATATACTTTGTGAGAGAACAGATAGCATGACACCAGGTAAACCGTGTTAACTTGTATCATCGTCCAGTGATCGGAAACGCGAATGGGTGCCACAGACATTAGCGAGGGCTCTCTGCAATCCGGGACAGCCAATGGGAGACACTGTAGAAGATGCGTCCTCCCTCTCAGTACGGCAGCGCTGATGTCAATATTGTGTAGAGCATGCAGGGGCTCACACCAGTTCGTGACCTCATCTGCAGAAGTCAGCATCATAGTGTAGGGCCAACGAGCTGTTAAAGTTTCTGATGAACTTGTACCGTTGTAAAGGTTGAACGTTGTACCTTAAGAGAACAGTTTTTTAATTAGTGCATCAAGTGACGCTTTGCTAGTCAGTGACAATTGTAAATTATCCAGTACTCATGTAGCATAGAAGTGTGTCAAAGTTAAGTAAACCTTTTATTCATTTATATAATAAAGGCAACTAATACATCACAAGTTAAAGTTTGGTGAGCCTTCCCTCAGAGCAATCAAAAAACCCACAGTTATGATCGGACGATAGTAGTTTCGTCTTGTCACAACGTAACTCATCATATCATACCACGAACTTCTGTGACGAGAATGATCTGATCTTCCGTGTACTTTTAATTTTTAATAAATACATGTTCTCGCTTGTTTACTTTTAAGGAAGTTTATTGTGCTTCTCCTTTTGAACAAATAGAACTGCAAAGCTTGTAGTTATTCACTCTGCTCCAGCATCTAATTAATTTATCGCCTTTTTCGCGTCTCTCGTTGGACTTTGGAGTGCCTCGGTAATTTTCTACCAATCATATTTTGTTTTCTTTGGCATTATTCTGCAAGTATCATTACATTCTCTTCGTACCAATCGACCGCACACGCAGCTCGTGACATCAACTGTGGTGTCACCGCCAGACACCACACTTGCTAGGTGGTTGCTTAAATCGGCCGCGGTCCATTTAGTACATGTCGGACCCGCGTGTCGCCACTGTGTGATCGCAGACCGAGCGCCACCACAAGGCAGGTCTCGATATACGATATAGCACTCGCCCCAGTTGTACGGACGACATTGCTAGCGACAATACGGACGAAGTCTTCCTCTCATTTGCCGAGAGACAGTTAGAATAGCCTTCTGCTGAGTCCATGGCTACGACCTAGCAAGGCGCCATTAGCCTTACCTAGTTTGAGAGTTATAGTATAAATGTCTAAAGAAGAACGTAGTAAACCAACAAAGAATAAAGTTAAGTATATTCCAAAGCTACGTATTTTCTTGATAGCAGTCATAACATATCCTGTTCCAGACTTGACGCCAGTCGGCGTGTGTGTACGCGTGCCTTTCGGCTCCCTTCTTAGAGTGGCGTAACTAGCTTGTTACGCCACAACATCAACAACAAAAGTAGACAAAATAGCAGACGAATGCTTTCTATACTGCTAGCGCCGAAGCGGAGACGACGCGAACTTCCTTTGATGGTTCACTGAGAAACGGACAACCAGTGGAACACGAGTAAATAACCGCGAAAGCAAACCGTGCACGGCCAGATGTCGTTTGTGCAAGCGCGCCTAATGCTTACACCAGACAGAAATCTCATTCGCTGTTGGACGTTCACTCATGTTTGTTTCGGTGTAAAGGACGCTTAGAGCGAACGGGGTAAGTCGCGTGTGGTTACAAGCTCCCAAAAGCCCGTAGCAGTACTGCACGCGGAGAGCGCAAGCTCTCAGGGAGTCGAATGCTACAAGAAAATAAGAAAACCTTGCTTGCTTCCGTTGTATGCCGTAGCACTGAACAACAACAGAAGGAAACAGAGAGCCTAACATTTCCTCGAAATAATTTCTCTTAGATGACGAATGCTCGTTTCGAAATTAATCGACAATGAGCGAGGTAAGTTACCGTTTCCTACTGGACCTGTGCCGCAAAAGTGTAAACATCCTCTCTGTCAGCACCCTTTATCTGCGAGGTCTGACTGGCGTGTTTTCTCGGCAATAATGGGAGCGCAGAGTATTTCTCTTTAATTTCCTCCACTGTCGTCTGTGGCCTACATTATTTTAACGGATAGCGTATTTCGTTTAATCCACTATCGATATTTTCCTGCTACGATAATGTTTATTTTCGATGTGTAATGACACGACTTCAGTTGGTATTGTTCAATTAAAACTCTTACATGTTCTTAGCAGCAAGCTGCCGAACTCAGCGTTTGTTCTTCTCAAAAGCCCTTTGCGAGCGCGTCTTGGAGAACTGTGAAATGCCACACCTGCTTACGTCTTCAGCACATTGACAGCGTGCTTGTGGGTGAACTCTATCGCCTTCTATCAGCAGAAGAGGTGCGATCTAATAAAACTATTGTTCGGTAAAGCTGGTAGGAAAAGAAACATAAGTGAATGTGTAAGACAGAAAACGGAAGACGACGACTTCACTTCATTTGTTTGTTTGTTTTGCACGTAATTAGAATTGCACATCACTGCGAGTTCAAGAAGTACTGAAGCTATTTTTGATATATTTTTGATTTGTGGTTTTTATTTACCCTTTTTGTTGAGGAAATTGTGTTTTCCAGCACTATATAGTAAATCTGTATTGTTTTCTTTATTTTTACTACAACATCCTTCTGTTTCGTGCACAGATCAACAACTTTCGAATAGCCGGCCGGTGTGGCAGTGCGGTTAAAGGCGCTTCAGTCTGGAACCGCGTGACCGCTACGGTCGCAGGTTCGAATCCTGCCTCGGGCATGGATGTGTGTGATGTCCTTAGGTTAGTTACGTTTAATTAGTTCTAAGTTCTAGGCGACTGATGACCTCAGAAGTTTAGTCGCATAGTGCTCAGAGACATTTGAACCATTTTGAACCAACTTTCGAATTAAACATGTATTAAACAATGACTGTTTCAGTTTTGCTACAAATACTGTTTATTCTTAAGTAACAGACAGGAGGATACCAATGCTGAACAAAAATGCTCTGTAGGTTACCTGGTCCCTTACATGTCTTCACTCTGTTCCCAGATAGGTCACCACTTCTGGTTCCTAAGGGAATCTAGTAAGACAATGATCGCACACTTAAAAAGCGATTATTGTGAAGTATCCCCTGATAGGTATGCAACACACCTAACACACGGGTAATGTGGTTACGATCTTATCTGCACAAAGCTACTAGGAAAACTTCCATAGTCTGTCCTTACTCACGGTAGGGTACAGTTGGCAGCATTCATGTAACGTCATATTTACTTGCACCTGTGGAAATAAATATTCCTTCTGTGTAACATTCAGAAATGTTAAAAGGGACATGTACTTGGGCACTAAGATGCGGAGTTGCGAAGTTGTCGCAACAAATACACTATTGTTTGTAAGTATTTCCAGGGTTCCACACAGAAATTATACAATATCAGTGGATAGTGTGTCAGCCAAGTATTCAAATGGCGTTGAAAGTGCTCAATATGGGCACCATTGTGACATGAAAATACGTGCATGCAATTCACTGCAGTTGCTAATGAGTACTGCCAAATAAGTTGCAACAATAGCATTCTCTGTAAGTCTGTTCATTGGCTTGCCTATTTCCAGGTGCACATTACTTAGATGCAACAGTACTACAGTTGTATAACTGCCATAAGCTAACGTAGTCTATCATAGGTGAGGGTGGATTACCATAGTTTTCCTAGTACTTTGGTTAATTAAGACAGTAAACCCATTATGTATATTGCATACCTCTTCCTCTTTTGCTACTGTTTCGGTCAATTAAGACTGTAACCACGTTACATGTATTGCATACCTCTTCTTCTTCTTCTACTGCCTTTGTCCCACATTATTTACAGGGTCGGCACAGTTGCAAGTGGATTTGGCATCGTTAATTTGTAGGGGTGGCCAGATGCCCTTCTTGCCGCCACCATGTACCAACAGGACAGAATGTCTGCATCTAGTGTAAATTATGAAATAGTGCAAACGTGTTTCTAATGTCTGAAAGTCGTGTAACTGATGCCGATCATGGGGACCAGCCCAGTATTCACCTAGTGGGATGTGGAAAACCGCCTAAAAACCACATCCAGGCTGACCAGCACACCGACCCTTCGTCGTTAATCCGCCAGGCGGAGTCGCTCTGGGGCCGGTGTGCCTAGAAAGCAGCGCATTAGCACTCTCGCCTAACCTGGTGGGTTACATGTATTGTGTACCTATCGAGCATTAAGTCATTTCGATTTATTTGTTTGCATATACATTCAGCCTCTTACTACTTATAGAGTCCCCTAGAAACCTGTAGCGGTGAACCATCTAGAATCTGAGTGAAGATATCCACTGAAGCGCCAAGGAAACTGGTATAGGCATGCGTATTCAAATACAGAGATATGTAAACAGGCAGAACACGGCACTGCGGTCGGCAACCCCTACATAAGACAAGTGTCTGGCCCAACTGTTAGATCGGTTACTGCTGCAACTATGGCAGGTTATCAAGATTTAAATGAGTTTGATCTTGGTGCTACAGGCTGCACACGAGAGGTGGGACACTGCATCTCCGAGGTAGCGATGAAGTGGGGATTTTCCCATACGACCATTTCACGAGTGTACCGTGAACATCAGGAATCCGATAAAACATCAAATCTCTAACATCGCTGCGGCCGGGGAAAGATCCTGCAAGAACGGAACCAACTACGACTGAGAATCGTTTGACGTGACGGAAGTGCAATCCTTCTTCAAATTGTTGCGGATTTCAGTGCTGGGCCAACAGCTAGTGTCAGCGTGCGACCATTCAAAGAAATATCATCGATATGGGCTTTCGGAGCCGAAGACTCACTCGTGTACCTCTGATGACTGCAAAACAAAAAAGCTTTACATCGCCCCTGGGCCCGTGAACACCGATATTGGACCGTTGATGACAGGAAACATGTTGCCTGGTAGGACGAGTCACGTTTCAAATTGTATCGAGCGGATGGACGTGTACGGGTATGAAGACAGCCTCATGAATCCATAGACCCTTCATGTCAGCAGGTGACTGTTCAAGCTGGTTGAGGCTCTGTAATAGCGGAGCGTGTGCAGTTGGAGTGATTTGGGACGTCTGATACGTCTAGATATGACTCTGACAGGTGACACGCACGTAAGCATTCCGACGGACTGGGACAGTTCCAGCAAGACAATGAGACATCCCACACGTCCAGAACAGCTACAGAGGGGCTCCAGGAACACTCTTCTCAGTTTAAACACTTCCGCTGGCCACCATTCCCCAGACATGAACGTTATTGAGCATGTCTAGGATGCCTTGAAACCTGCTGTTCAGAAGACATCTCCACCCCCTCGTACTCTTACGGATTTATGAACGACCCTGCAGGATTCATAGTGTCATCTCCCTCCAGCACTACTTCAGACATCAGTCGAGTCCATGCCAGATCGTGTTGTGGCACTTCTGCGTGGTAGCGGGGGTCCTGAATGATGTTAGGCAGGTGTACCAGTTTTTTGGGTCTTTGGTGTGTAAAGGGCTGTGTAAGCTACAGAACATTTTTGTTCTACACAGCTATCCTCCTATATATACACTCCTGGAAATTGAAATAAGAATACCGTGAATTCATTGTCCCAGGAAGGGGAAACTTTATTGACACATTCCTGGGGTCAGATACATCACATGATCACACTGACAGAACCACAGGCACATAGACACAGGCAACAGAGCATGCACAATATCGGCACTAGTACAGTGTATATCCACCTTTCGCAGCAATGCAGGCTGCTATTCTCCCATGGAGACGATCGTAGAGATGCTGGATGTAGTCCTGTGGAACGGCTTGCCATGCCATTTCCACCTGGCGCCTCAGTTGGACCAGCGTTCGTGCTGGACGTGCAGACCGCGTGAGACGACGCTTCATCCAGTCCCAAACATGCTCAATGGGGGACAGATCCGGAGATCTTGCTGGCCAGGGTAGTTGACTTACACCTTCTAGAGCACGTTGGGTGGCACGCTATACATGCGGACGTGCATTGTCCTGTTGGAACAGCAAGTTCCCTTGCCGGTCTAGGAATGGTAGAACGATGGGTTCGATGACGGTTTGGATGTACCGTGCACTATTCAGTGTCCCCTCGACGATCACCAGTGGTGTACGGCCAGTGTAGGAGATCGCTCCCCACACCATGATGCCGGGTGTTGGCCCTGTGTGCCTCGGTCGTATGCAGTCCTGATTGTGGCGCTCACCTGCACGGCGCCAAACACGCATACGACCTACATTGGCACCAAGACAGAAGCGACTCTCATCGCTGAAGACGACACGTCTCCATTCGTCCCTCCATTCACGCCTGTCGCGACACCACTGGAGGCGGGCTGCACGATGTTGGGGCGTGAGCGGAAGACGGCCTAACGGTGTGCGGGACCGTAGCCCAGCTTCATGGAGACGGTTGCGAATGGTCCTCGCCGATACCCCAGGAGCAACAGTGTCCCTAATTTGCTGGGAAGTGGTGGTGCGGTCCCCTACGGCACTGCGTAGGATCCTACGGTCTTGGCGTGCATCCGTGCGTCGCTGCGGTCCGGTCCCAGGTCGACGGGCACGTGCGCCTTCCGCCGACCACTGGCGACAACATCGATGTACTGTGGAGACCTCACGCCCCACGTGTTGAGCAATTCGGCGGTACGTCCACCCGGCCTCCCGCATGCCCACTATACGCCCTCGCTCAAAGTCCGTCAACTGCACATACGGTTCACGTCCACGCTGTCGCGGCATGCTACCAGTGTTAAAGACTGCGATGGAGCTCCGTATGCCACGGCAAACTGGCTGACACTGACGGCGGCGGTGCACAAATGCTGCGCAGCTAGCGCCATTCGACGGCCAACACCGCGGTTCCTGGTGTGTCCGCTGTGCCGTGCGTGTGATCATTGCTTGTACAGCCCTCTCGCAGTGTCCGGAGCAAGTATGGTGGGTCTGACACACCGGTGTCAATGTGTTCTTTTTTCCATTTCCAGGAGTGTGTGTATATATATATATATATATATATATATATATATATATATATATATATATATATATATATTGTCACATAGCCCCATAAAACTCAATTTCCCACAAAAATGGTAAAATTAAAAGAAACGCAAAATGAACACATATCAAACATTGCTTCAGCACTTCGTCGAGCTTACATAAAACTTGTTTCGGATTATCCATAAACAATTTTCACACTTATCAGTAATAACATGAAATTCTAGCCTTAGTTCATGATTGAGAATGTTCTATTAAGTATAAAATAACAATTATTATATAGATTTTTTTATGTTTTTGCATGAAAACTGTGCTTACATAAAAAGTAAGTGCCTTGGTTACATAAATGTGCAGAAGTTACCGAGCAGCTAATTTTCATTACTTATAAAGTGCTATTCATATTTTGAAAGGATATAAAATACACTGCGGACTAACACTGAATGATATGCGGTTCTCGTTATGTGCAAAATAAACAAACAGAAAACAAGAAATGTCATCGGCTGTCAGCATCCCTTTCACACTGTCATTTATGTTTCTTTCCCTACCAATGTTATCAGTACCACCCGTGGTCCTACCGTTTACTACGTGATTTATGTTCTGCACAAAAACTTCTGAGCCATAGTTTTGGTAGAGCGCAACTCTAGACAATACGAAGTTGATGATTTGTCTACAAGTTGACACAGTGCAACAAGATTATGATGCGTATCGTATTACGAATCGAAACTCGTAGAGATGCTCCATCCATTAGTATTTGTCATTTTTCTGCACGTCTTTAAGATTCAATGAGTCGTATCCTTAAACCCTGAAGGTATTTATGAAAAAATCCGTAGCGTGTGCCCGCAATGACACAGCACTCCGAACGGGGCTGCGATAGAAAAACGCTTTAAAGTTTTTGTCTGCTACAAAAATCACGTAAAAGAATCTGAAATTCTTTTATGGTACTGATCTCTGTAGTGTCTCTAAAAACGTCAGAAATCTGTTCTCAATTTAATTGGGACCAGAATTACGCTATTTTTCTTTAAAAAGACGGAATTTTTGTCTTTTGGGAGACAGCTTCCAAAATATTGCTTCACACCTAATGATTTCACTAAAATACCATTTGTCCCCTTGAATACGAAAATATCTCGTTTGGCAACAGATCTCTTCAAAGTCGCTTATCACGTTGAGAGTGCTATGTTTGAGAAGAGAGCGTTTTATTTTTTGTTATTATTCAATATGTAGTTGTAACAAGTAGAAAGTTTTCCTTTCCTACAAAAAGCACGTGAAAGTTCTGAAATTCACAGGTAGTGTAACCCTCTACTACATCTCAAAGCATGTCAAAAATCTGTTCATAAATTTAATGAGGGCCGAAATTCACTATTTTCTTCAAATAGCGGACATGTTCGCGTCTAGAAATATTTGGTAGTTGAGATTATGTGCATAATATTCGTTAATTCATTCATACACAACGTTTCGTAAATCACAAACGAACGAGAGCTTTTAGGACATCAGAACGGACAGAAACATCAAATGCAGACAACGTCTATAAGGCATACTCTCAGTAAATTATAACTAACGCATATCTACTAAAACTGATAATTATTGCATTTACTTATAGCTAAATATGTATGACTGTGTTAGGAGAAAAACAGATACTTTGAGAAACGATCCCCCTCGAAACTACTGAGCTGATGTTATTGTCTACTAGTTCATACTAAGCTTTAATGTAACGTTGATGATTTTAGAAACAGCTATCACGTATATACACATCGGAAAAGTAAAAAAAAATCTGTTTAACATGAGCAATGAGCACATCTTGAGTTAACAGTCCCGACTCAAAGTATTCAAATGATTTCCATTTCCCAGCCTGATCTCTACTGGAAACCAATCATAGCTCATTAACTCTAGTTGCAAATGAAATTAATTTTTCAGTATATCGTATAGCAGTGCATAACAGGAATTGCGACTTCCAGGTTATTTAATTATCCCACAGCAATTTCAGATATGTTTCAGCAAGGTGTGCTCTCACTTCCATACCCACCTGTTGAAATTTCATGTAATTGCTAAACAGCAAGAAAGTAGTATCACCTTTACTCATAATTTTTTTAAAGTGGAAGTTGGCATTTCAGTCATCTCCTCTTTGGCTAGCTAAGTGAGGAGATCATATTGACGTTTTCTGCTCACTAATGTGGTTGCAGAGAAATGGGTGTTTCAGACGCACTGCTTCTTGGTGTGGCAGCCAGGAGATGTCTCATCTCTGTATAAATGCCGAATGGCTGACCCTGCTACGATACTGGCTTTTGCCAGAGACATTGACGACGTACGCAGCGATGAGAGTGTGACGGCATTGTCACCTGTTGTTGCGCACCTGAGACGCTTCCGTCGTTGTCTCTCTCCCTCTTCGCTTTTGTTTCTTGTCCCGCAAGTGTCAATGAGTCATTCCCGTGAAAGGAACCATCACTGAACAAGTTCTTATGAACGTGGAAAGAAAAAACCAGCTATGTTCGCTTCTGGCTACAAAGTTTTTCGCGTCGGAATTCTTAGATGAAAAGTTTTCAGTTTACCTCTTCACAGTTGATGGGACACACATGTCTCACTGAAATAATGTGCAGTTTTGAGCGTAGGGCCATCTATATTGCATATCTGTCTAGTGATACAATGTAGCGAGAAGTTTCAGAACTTGGAGAGCAATACTGCGGACCATGGGCTGGTGGAAAAGAAGGCTGTGGAGGGTACCTATAGCTGTCAGAACGCATCTGTTTCACAAATATCAAATGTATGTAGTGAGTAATGGTATTTCCTTATACATTACAGACATTGTTTTCAACGTTACTACATGCCTCAGTAATTGGACTGGTTTGTAATATGTAGTTAGTGGGATGTGTACACCTCAGCAAATACCATAGACTGTAAAAAATATTGGTATTTGATGTACCGATGCTGTCTTCAAATTTTGGCGAAAATTTTTATGTGATATTTCAAATTTTTCATTGTCTTTAGAATAAATGTGTTTTGGTATGTATTTATTATACTCGTACATTTACCACTCTTACCAAGTCCTAGTTGGGTTCATGAGACACGTGTGTCAGACCACACTGATTTTTGAAATTGGTCAGATTAAAAGATGATCCTTAGTTAAAATGTAATAAAGATCATGATGGATGACAGTTTTTTTTTATTTCCAAAATATGTGTAATTGAGTTTTATTTCACTTTTTTAATGTTAAGATTTTTGTGACTAGATTCACAATCACATTACCTACACTAACTGAGTGATTATGAGTTGTAGTTAGAGAAGATACATATCTATGATTATATACAGGATTTCTTTCAGCTGGATTGTGGTGGGGAATAATGTTATGTACTGTATCTGAAATTTTGTTCTTCATATCTCTTTTTTAGCTTTCATTAGAAGAAGTCTAACTTCAGCTATCTGACTGGGAATACTGCAACCATCAATAGAAATTAGGATTTCAACCTTTTAATCCTATAACAATTCTATTAATTAATACATCTATTCCTCTAGCATCAGGAGTAAGTGTAACATGAATACATAGTAGACTTACAGAATCTAATCATACACAAGTATTACAAAGTTTATTTTTCTTAGTGTTACTGGTACTATATTTCACTGTAGTACAAGCATACAAAATTTGAGAAAGATCTTTCACTATTGCTGATGCAGCTTATTGACACTTAATAAATCAATTCTCATCAAGACTGGATTTGAAGCTGCTGCTTGATATTGACACTTTGTAGATGTAGTATGATTATTCCTAAGCATTTCAGTTTCTGATGATATACACAATTGTGTTTCTAGTATAAATTGTACGTTAGACATCCAATCGAAAAGTATGATTATCAAAAAAATAATTTAAGTTTTACCTTCAAGAATTTTCGCTGGATTTGTTATACTATTTGCAACATTCTAAGAGCTCTGTAATGAATAGAATAAAGGGTTGTAGTTAACTATAACTTTTGGGTTACATTGAAAAAGTATTGATATTAATCAACCAGTGTTATAAAGAATAAGGAACAGTTTATTCTAATCAGATTTGACCAGGATGTTCAGTAAATATCCCATTACCATTAACTAACTGGATATAAATGAGGAAATAAGTAAAATAGATTATTTTTGGCATTTCTGTTGTTATAATATAGGGTTCTTATACTGGTCATTTTCCAATTAATGTTCATAAACATATAACAACTACTATAAATCAAATAAGTTTAATTGATATGAAAAAACGAATACCTTGGAATGATATTTTAATATATAACAGCAAAATTTTTACAGTTCTGACTTATAGGTATAAAGTAAAAATCTTAGAATCATAAATTGTTTATCACAATAAACAAAGAATAATTATTTAATAATGAAAAGCTTGATATTGTTCAAGTCATCGCAACATTTCATTATTTTTAAATATAGAAAGACTATAAAATCAATATATAAATAAGATGACAATCTCTACATGGCCTTCCTGCCCTAATCGAAAATTTAAATCTTTTGACTCAGAACATAAATTCTAAAATTTATTAAGGGACGATAGATCGCTCATAAAGCCATTCATTTTGTCAAGATTTGTTTCCAACATATGGCTTTCAGTCAAGGAACCATCCATCCACAAAACGTCAGTCACAACTGTGTGGTGGAACCTAAGTCAAATTATTGCTTGAAAATTATGATTGCAGAAAGGTAAACTTGCATTCATGAATTTATAGATTTAGAGACAGAGGTTGACAGACTGGAATACACTATTTGAAAATCAATAGTAAGCTGTGAGTAAAAGTCATTTACAATTTGTACAGAAGCCAGACTGCAATTATAAGAACAAAAAGATAAGAAATGTGATAAATGTAAACGGTGAAAGCAAGATATTGCACATTAAACCATGATAGCTACAACTGAAATTAGTTTAAGGCCTTGTAGTTCATTTTACTGATACAGGGCGTTTGTAGACAATGATGTAATTGCAAGCAGGACCTACAAATTGATTCGTAACTCCATAATGTTCAAAGGCGACTTCCTACTGGAGGAGAAAGTGAGAAATGAAACCATACAAACTGTGGGATCTGGAGGATTTCCCAGAAACTTTCCATATGGATACCGCTGAGGGTCTTAGATGCAGTAATGTTTTCAGTATGGCGACGACTGTCACGGATCGCAAAAAAAGGCTTAAGAAACATTTGGGCCAGGGATTCTTTACTATTGCTCGGCAGACTACTACCCTTTCCAAATAGAATAAATTAATATAAGAGTCAGAGAAAGTGCAAAGAAGAACAACTTGTTTCTTCATGGTCTGTTATTAAATGCAAGAGCACCACAAACATTCATTAAACTCCAGTGGGTTATGTTACAAGAAAGGCGTTGCATTTCATGGAGACGTTTGTTCTTGAAATGCAAATAACATATTTTTACAATGAGCAACGCTACATATTAATTCGTACTGGGACATAACCACCATGGGAAAATGAGAGAAACTGGCGGTTTATGTAGGTTTAGTGACAGGGGACCTTGTCAGGCACAGTTCGCAATTTGAGCAGGAAAGGTGGGGAACTATCTGTGGTGCCAGAATTAAGGTGTCTTACTTAGTACAAACTTAGATCTAGTTTTATCCTGAACAGCTACACTGATGAGCCAAAGCATTGTGACTGCTGCGCATGACTCGACTGGATGCTGCCTGGTGCCATTGCGGGCACATAGCATGGTGAGGGAAGTATATCTATGGCGCAGAGATGAATGGCAAATCATTCTAGCGACCCAAATGGAGAAGCGCAAATTGTTGTGGGCCAGTGCCTTAGAATGAGAAATGGCGAAACTGGCTGGCCGTTTGCAGGCTACTGTTGTGTGGATCTATGAAAGGTGGTTGAAACCGGTCATCTTGGACCAGTAAAAGTGTCTAAACTGTGGTCGCAGCTTATGAAGTGTGTTTATTTTCAACCATACTGACTGGTCCACAGCACCGCGTGTGTACCTTACAAAACTTGAATTAATTTTCTGAGCAGTTTGTGAAAGTGCAGATCACACTAGGTTTTTAAATGATACAGCCGAATTATCACTGTTTTTTGCAACAGTTTTAAAACAGTTCATCTTGTTCTTCTCGAGATATCTGCAACATCCAGTGTGATGACGTTGATGTGGTCACAGACTCGGATAATTTTTCTTTTCTTTTTTTTTCTATTAACAAATCATGGTGGCTTGCTGTAGTGAGGCAATAAATAAAATGGACCATGTTTTCATCGCCTCACTCAGATAGCTGCTGTTCGACATCCAGTTTAGTTTAAGTGAGTAGTGCATATTTAATCTCTGGTTCTGCGCAGTTTTCTGGTTATCAAATAACTGGAAGTGTGTTGAGCATCTTTCTTTTTACAATATTTATGAATGTTTATGGATGTCACATCATGTTTATACCCTTGTTGAAATTATTTTTATTTATATTTATCGTCCCTAGAAACTGAATTGAAAATAAAATGACTGACAAAGACATAATGATGTCGAGAGAGAGAGAGAGTGAAAATGCGTTATGAACCGAGAGATGAGAGATGCTTGACAAAATTGGAAATTTAGCCTCCAAAACGAAAGAGAGAGAGAGTAACTGATGTCCAATGCTTTCTGCCCGACCGCGTGATAGCCGGTCGATAAATGACAGACAAAAGTCGAGCCAATTAGCTTCAGAAATAAAAGAGGAACAGAGAGTAATTTGTTGTCAGGCGTTCGCTGGTGGCCACGCGAGTGCGATTAAGCGAACTGTTTAACACACGCGTTCTGAAGTACGCATGTGTAATTATCAGAGAGCGTTCGACGGTAGTAGCATTGCCAAGCATTTTCTGAGTAACTCAGAATCAAAGCCCTTTTATTTTGCAACGTGCCATTTTTAGTGAAGGTTGATAGCGATTCGCACATCCACTGCGAAGTGCTATAAATTTGTTGTAAACAGCGACTGCAGTCACTTGCATTGCCGTAGAGGCAGCAAATGAGTATATTCAGTGTATGCACTGCTTGTAGCTAAGGTAAACGTACTCACTTCGAGAGGATAATCAGAGACTTTGCTGCAAATATTGAGCATGTTACATTGTAAGGTGTCAGGCAAATCCAACACCTTCCATGAAAACCCTGACATGATAAGCAAATCCAGTAGTATGTCACATAGCTCCGAATAAATCGTGACATTAAATTAACCAAAGTAATACGAGTAACGAGCGAGCAAATGGAATACAACAGACTAACACAAGAATGCCTAAATGCATGTCATACCTTCCCACCGTGAAACAGACGCAGTTCCGTGGGGAGAAACGAGAACAGAAGCCGAGAGCAGAACCGTGTTAAGCTAGAAGGCCCTACGATAAGGAACAGACACCCACGTAGCCAGCTAACCACCAGGACCACACACAGCCCATGTTAAAAGCTAGAGCCCTCCAGAAAAACAGTATAGATCTTACGATAACACTAAAAGGGCCACACCAGCTGCAAGTTTTAGCGTGAGACTTTTTCGTGTCTCTGTTACGTTGCAAACTTTAAAAACATTGCCCCACCACGAAAAAGTATAACGTTTCTCATTGGATGGACAGAATTTTTGTAGGCGGAGCTTAAGGTTAACATTGAGACCCTGATTGGTCAGATGAAAACACAGCCAGAGAGTTTTTTTTTTTAAACCAACTTCGGTAAATTGTAGTAAGGAGAAGTTAGGAGAGTTGTTGCTTCCGAGACGGTGAGCTGTATGGAGCTGCACCGGCTGCCGCCCCCTGACGAACACCGACAAGATAATGAACGCACGCGATGCCAAATTTTTGAGCGCATAAGGCTTCACTCAGAGCTGCAGAAGTCTCATCTGTTACATCCCCTTTTTACGTAATACTAGTGTCGATCGTCAATTGAAGCTCATGGTATTCACATTTGCTACGTAAGTTAAAATCTGAAACGCGTTGATTTTTCTGTTATATAATTATTGAGAAACCACATCAGCCACTGTAATTTCCGACAAGTTAGATAAGTAATTAAAGATAATTGAGGGTCACTGTAGACCATTTTGATAGTTTTCTCTTTTGTGAATCTTAATTTAAACCTAGATTATAGATGTGATATGGCATAGGTCATCCTTTGATCCATTGTAGAACTTGGAAACCTATTCAGGGAATATTCTTTCACATTTTTGTTGAACGCAGTTGGTTTCTATCATCCTGTATTAAAACATTTATCAAATGGCAATGGTTAAAATGGCTCTGAACACTATGGGACTCAACTGCTGAGCTCATTAGTCCCCTAGAACTTAGAACTAGTTAAACCTAACTAACCTAAGGACATCACAAACATCCATGCCCGAGGCAGGATTCGAACCTGCGACCGTAGCGGTCTTGCGGTTCCAGACTGCAGCGCCTTTAACCGCACGGCCACTTCGGCCGGCTTTTATCAATAGTGCAATTTATAAACAATGTTTTGTGAGTAGAATAAAATTTCCAATGGTAAACCTAACTGCTTTTTCAACGTTATTTTACCAGCTAACTAAAAATAGGAAAGCCTTGAACCCCTTCCACTAAATATACTTAGTATTAAGATTCTTTTACAGGGAGTGCAGTGGAGCTGACGCTGAAATCATTAAGTATTTGGTTATATTGTCGCTAGTCTCACTGCACTCTTCTGAACTCTACATGTCATGTGTGGTCTGGCATCTCCTTACCAGCAACAGGTTCCAGGTTCAAACTAGTCAATTCCCTAAAAAACACGCTCAGAGCGTCGTTGCGCGAAAGTGGTAGGGAGACACGACATAGAACAACAGACACCACGCAGAATGTTAGAGAATGGTGAACCTGCCAGGATGGTAAAATACCATGATTGAAGGGCGACCACATGCCTAACTAGGTCAGAAAATATCCTGTTGAAAAAATTTCGTAGTAAAAAATATTTTCCTAAAGCTATAAATGGTCGAAAACAGTAGCTGCAGCGATAGATAGTAAGAAAGTATTCAATAGAACGTGAGACATTCTAGCAGAGACAATAGCATAATTAAGTTATGAATTTTAATATTGTTTGAATTAAGTTTTCTCTCCAATGCAAGCGCACAGGTGGCGGATACATCGTTGACAAGTTGGTTCTGATCCAACAAGTAAGTGAATGGATTGTCAAATCGTGTGTGCAAGAAGTTTATGAAACGCGTGAGATCGTATGAGCGCATGTTGACGCGAAGTAGGGCGCGTGAATTGCTTTTAAAACAGAAAACAAGGGATTCGGAAAGATTAGCAATGGCAGATCGAGACCTTGACCGAATTGAGGTACAGACCCAACATGAAGATGGACAGAGAATAGAGGACAGTACAACAGACGATGCAGTATCGCGAGAAATAGGACAGATAACGCACCATAACGAGGATAATGTACGCCAACGGACAGAAAACCTAGGTCAGCATAAGACAGAGGAGCAGGAAAGTAGAGAGACAGCCAATGAGGATTCTAACTTCCGTCTTGAATACGTAGAACCCATAGTACAAGTAATCAGAGCTGCCTCACCACAGAGTACAAGGAATTCGAGCAGAAACGTGTCACCGCACAGTTCAATGCAATCGGTTGCAACCTAACACTTGGGCGAAAACACAGAGAGTAGGACGTCGGATGAAAACGCAATAGGACCCACCAATCTGGCAGAATTATTACAATTAATGACGGAAACCATGACAAGACAAAATAAAGAAATTGCGAACCAAATTAAAATTCAGAATGCAGAAACGACGAAACAAATTGCAGAAACCACGAGACAAATGCGTGAGATTAAAGAACAAAACAAAAAAAATTCAGTTACTCCTAAGTCATATTGAAGACGAGGCAAAAGAATCTCGAGAAGTGATAGGAAACTTAGTAACAGGTCACAATCAATTGGGAAGAGACACTGACAAGGTACAAGCGGACGTACAAACATTGCGTAATGACACTCAGGACGAGATCAAAACATTACGTAACAACACCCAGGGAGAAGTCAAGAAACTAGAGAAACAGATAAACGTTATTACTAGACTAGCTGCAGGTACAGCGCGTAAAATTGTTGAAAACAGTGTGTTACACAAACGTATCACAAAAGCAGCGCTGGAAAGATATGATAGCCGCATAGTCAAAATAGAAGCGCAAACGAAGCGACAATTTCAGAAATTGTGAACAGAGTTGTTGCAAACCATTGAAGAGCGTAGTGAACAGGAGCGAACAAGCACTGAATCTGCAACCACATCCGTATCTGTAACAGGACCGGAAAAACAAGCAATTAACGAAGATATTACGCATTTGCGATTCCAATCACAGGGACAGGAAAGTAACATACGTGAAATCAGACAGCCTGCACAGCAACAAACACGTTTCGAAATTCTTGATGAACAAACGGCACCACAAACACATGCAGAACCACAAATGTATGTTTCAAGACAGTTTGGATCGTGCAATGAAGCGGCAAGGTTAGCCAGACAAGATACCGAACCAATACCTGACAATGGAAAGCCAGGTCGCGAAGAGTACAGTGCAATGCATTCAGCTACACGTTCACAACCGATGGATGAAAATTATTGCGTACCACTCCAACCATAATACGCAAGGGTACACGAAAGTTACAGTGGAGAATATCCAATGGATCTATCACAACCGGAAAGAACGACGGGAGAAATGATCAGAAACAAAAGTGGCGAAGTACCGCGAATTTCATATCGAACTATGACGAAGTACGACAACGATCATTTCCTCACAGTCAGAAAATTTCAACACTTTCGAGAAGGAAACTCATTACATTCACGAACTTTTATTGATCAATTCCGAGTAGGATTACCAGAACACTGGACGCTAGCACACAAGTTAGACTTTATATGTGCACATATGTCAGGAACAGTCGCAAAAAACACGCAAAATGTTGCAGCGACATACCGATCGTACGAAGATTTCAGAGAGAAGTTTCTCTCACGATATAGGTCCAGCGAAGCACAGAACAGAGTGAAGTACGAATTATTACAGAACCCATATTTTGAAAATTCAGGAGAGAAGAGTCCCGTGAAATTTTCCGAATTAATGGCAAAGAAAAATCAATGCTTAGATGTACCATACAGTGACGGAGAGTTGATTAAATTATGCGCGATGAAGTTACCATTGAAATACCAGCAATCATTAGTAGGTCGCGGAGGCAATGTCGTCGAAGCATTTAAAGGTATTCTAAGGGAACTAGAGTTCATATTTTCGGAAGATGACGCAAGAAAAAGACGAAGCGCGCGTGAAAACGAAAGCAAAAAGCAGTGGAATCCACAAGACACAGTACGAAGAAACAATAATTACGAACCACGTGATAACTTCGCACCAAGAAACGACAATAGATTTCAACAAAAAACCGGTTATAGATTTAGAAAAGAGAATATGGCATTAACTATAATTCACCCAGGAACGGCAACAACTATTACAGAGGGAATAACGACAACCGGAACATGTATTGGAGCGCCAATAGACCGACAAATTATCAACAAAGGAACCAATATCAACAAGCGGAGCAAGAAAAGAGAATACAGATAGAAGAGGTGGAGGTAAGACCACCAAACCCCGAAAAACGTTCGAATTGACAACTAAGCGCCCATGCCAAAGGGAATGACGCACCGACCCAGGACAATTGCAGCACCTTGAACAGAAAAGTAAATACCTTATCACGAGAAGAGAAGAAGGAAGAAACAAATCCGCAGGGACCAGATGAAAACGAAGACAAGAAAATAACAATATCGTGTTGGGACGAAATTAATTGGGAGAATACTGACGAGGAAGATGAATTACCAGAGGCATGCACAACGAATGTAGGAGGAAAGGACGAAGTAATGAGTATTGCAGAGCTATTTGAGATGGAAACCAGGGAAAGCGAATTCAATGAGGATAATGCGCAGTCGACAGAAATTGAAAATAAGTTACTAGTGGGCTCACAACCCAACGTATATAATGAAGGAAGTTATGAAGCGATAATTAGAGCATTTAGATGCGATTATGTGAAAGTAGCGACGAAGAAGGAGAAGATAGGCGAGGATGAGGAAAAAGTAGAGGATGTTGAAGAAAGCGTAAATGAAGAAAGAAATAGAGAAGAGGAAATAGAAGAGAGAGAAGTAGCAGTCGAAGCTTATCCTACAGAAAGTTCGAATTCACAAGGGAAATTCCTGAAAAGACTCATGTATGATTCAGTGGAGGATTCGTCGATGCAAGAAGAAGAAGAACAGAACCAACCCTTTCAAATTCAGCCAATTGTGAAAGCCATGGTAAAGCATATCCCAGTCAGTATTGTAATTGATAGTGGAAGTGAACTGACTGGGATCTCAGAAAATTTATTCATGCAGTGTAATGCCGATGAGGAATTGCCAGTTCTGAAAACACGTAAGATTAAAGTAAGAGATCCTATTAGAAACAATGCTGCGGAAGTTACGAGACAAACAAGGTTAACTCTTTCGTGTCAAGGTCAAAAGATCGAAGCCAATTTCGTGATTATATCTAAACTAACTGTAGATTTGATTATAGGTGCAGATATTTTAAATGAGAGATGATTGGTAATAGATATGGGGAAAGGTAGCGTAACATTCGGGAATGTCACACTTCTCTTTGAGCAAAAGCTAAAATTAGAAGAAATACCAGTTATAAACAAACAATTAAGAATGACGCGAGATAAAGAGGATGAAGAATTAGAATGGTATGCACAAAAGGGGAAATCGCCTCAACTCATGTTAGAAGTCCATAAAGAAATCGACGAAAAATTGCAAGAAGTTCAAGGTATTTCGGAACACAGTAAAAGAGAATTAGAGGGTATTTTAAGAGATAAAGCAGAGGTATTTTTACCTAAGACTGGCAGTATTAAATACTTTCAGTACAAGTTTGAAGTAAAACAGCACAAACCATTTAGACTGCCACCCTATAAAATCCCATTAAGCTACAGGAATAAAGTATTCCAGGAGACATCTAAAATGTTAGATGATGATATTATTGAACCAGCTACCTCCACATATAACAGCCCGCTCCATACTGTACAAAAACGAGATGGGAGAATCAGGTTAGTGCTTGATTCCAGACAGATCAACACAATCATAATCACTGAGACAGATCGCCCAGAAAAATTAGAGGAATTGATACAAAGCTTCCACGGTGCTAAGATATTTTCATCAATTGATTTACGGAGTAGTTTCTGGCAAACAGACTTGGCCCCAGAATGTAGAAAATTTATAGCATTTATCGTATTCGGTAGATGTTACCAGTTTAAACGACTGCCATTTGGTTTAAACATATCATCAGCAGCGTGTATTAGGGGATTTAATACTATACTCAGTCCTGAAATTTTACAAAAAATTACTTGTTATGTTGATGATGTGATTATAGCAGAACCCTCTTGGGAACATCACAACGACACATTAAGTCAGTTTTTACAGATTACGAAAGAGCATGGGGTCACAGTAAATACAACAAAATCCAAATTTGGAAGGCGAGAGGTCAAATTTCTAGGACACATAATTTCAGAGAAAGGGGTAATGCCCGACCCAGAAAAACTAACGGCAATCAAAGAATTCTGTACTCCATATAATAAGAAAACTGACAAACGCCGACAAGGTAATGAACGCACGCGATGCCGCATTTTTGAGCGCATAAGTCTTCACTCAAAACTGCAGAAGTCTCATCTGTTACATCCCCTTTTTACGTAATACTAGTGTCGATCGTCAATTAAATCTCATGGTATTCACATTTGCTACGTAAGTTAAAATCTGAGACGCGTTGATTTTTCTGTTATATAATTATTGAGAAGCCACATCAGCCACTGTAATTTCCGACAAGTTAGATAAGTAATTAAAGATAATTGAGGGTCACTGTAGACCATTTTGATAGTTTTATCTTTTGTGAAACTTAATTTAAACCTAGATTATAGATGTGATATGGCATAGGTCGTCCTTCGATCCATTGTAGAACTTGGAAACCCATTCAGGGAATATTCGTTCAAATTTTTGTTGAACGCAGTTGGTTTTTATTATCCTGTATTAAAACATTTCCTTTTATCAATAGTGCAATTTATAAACAATGATTTGTGAGTAGAATAAAATTTTCAATGGCAAACTTAACTGCTTTTTCGACGTTATTTTACCAGCTAACTAAAAATAGGAAAGCCTTGAACCCCTTCCACTAAATATACTTAGTATTAAGATTCTTTTACAGGGAGTGCAGTGGAGCTGACGCTGAAATCATTAAGTATTTGGTTATATCGTCGCTAGTCTCACTGAACTCTTCTGAACTCTACATGTCATGTGTGGTCTGGCGTCTCCTTACCAGCAACAGGTTCCAGGTTCAAACTAGTCAATTCCCTAAAAAACACTCTCAGAGCGTCGTTGCGCGAAAGTGGTAGGGAGACACGACATAGAAAACAGACACCACGCAGAATTTTAGAACATGGGTGTTGCGCTTGCTTCAAATTGCGACCCTGGGAGAACTTCGCCTCACCTGCTACAGTAAGTGACTCTGAACATTCTGTGTTATATTTTCAAATACATTTATTTTTAAATTTACGAGTATCGTACGCTCTCGAACTATTAACATTTAAACACAATTTCTAATTTATATTATATTTGCCTACTGCGGTCTTTATAAGGGTTTCCTCCAAGGGTGTGCATAACAGAGGGCAGTGGGGGCCAGGTGCTGTCTCCTTTTCCCTTTTATGATCCCCACAAACTAAACTCATACCCTGCTCCGGATACAGAGTCAAACGTGTCAGTTCAGCATCAGTATGAAAAAAGCCAGATCTTGTAACGGGTATTGACTGGCAATAAGTGTACTCAGAGTCATTATTCTTGAAATGTTAGAACTATTTCGGCGATCACCGCTGTTCCTGTTGCATTTAATAATTCTATGCTGCTCTGTGTTCTAAAAACATCCAGTAGCGTTATAACTATCAGAATGAGAGAGTTACTCGATGAAGAAACTGTTTGTTTACTTTCTGGGAATTTCCATCTGCATTTCTGAATTGATGAGTCGAAATGATTGCAAGCGTTAACTGAAAAATTTATGAAGTTCATTGCATTGGATGTCATTTAAAGAAATTATGAATGTGCTTACTTCTGTTTTGTAATTTATGAATAGTGAAGTTCACAGTAGGGGCTACCGGTTTTGTAGTGATTCGTGCAGTAGTAACTCAGGTTTTTTCTCAACGATTTATTCAATTTTTTCTTATTGCGATATTCCTAATAATTTTTGGGACACGTTTCTTATAATAACTATATACAAAGGGGGCCTAATTTCGTTCCACATGTCACTTAGCTCATGGATACATCTTGTCCAGAGCTTATTGCCGACAACGAAAGAAGAAGGGGTCTAGCTTTCCAGTTCGCTCCATTTAAAAAATCTGAGGACTTAGCAGTGACGTTGGTCTCGTAATAACTTTCTCCCCACATTGGTCACAGAAAAAAAACACCTGCTTCTCAGTTTTCTGTCGTTTTCTTACAACGTGGAAAGGTATTAGAGATTTTTTCTGTCTGCTTTCCCCCACGATAGTTCTTCGTCTGATGCTGAGTAGTTGTTGTATGCTCATTTTATAATTCAGTGTACCTTAGGCTGCTGTGTGACAGATACTGCGATTCCTAGTCTTAAGCCACAATTCAAAGACGCTCAACTTCTCTTGATAAGATTTTGCTGAATTACTCTTTCGGTACCATGCAATGAAACACGAATTCGAGAGAGAAGAAGATGCCGTACTTTCAACGAAGGTCGACTGGTGTCATACGGATCACGACCAGCAATATGATCCCAGTCGAGTATGTCTCTCCCTCTTTAGATCAACCACTCCTTTCTTACCCAAGTCTGCAGGCACCATGGGAATTAGTTCTTAGAATATTCTCTCGGTTTATGATTATATGGTTGTGTGACATGCATTTTTCTTGGATTGCCTGTTCTTGCTTTTGGAACTGGAACAAAATCTGTGACAAGTCAGATGTAATTATTTTGATGAATCAGGTGGATATTTCACTGCCATATTATGTTCATGGCACTGCGCTATTTCAATACTGAATATCCAAACCGGCAGTATAGTATCATTTCCTATTGAAACCTTGAATCAAAGTAGTTTATTTTTAATTTTTGCATATAGACCACCTTTTGCTTATCTGTGTCCCTATATTCGATAACAGGTCGTTGAACGAAGCAGAATTTATAGATCTTTGTGTGCTAAGAGATCTTCAGAGGTATGGCGCTAGCAGCAGACCATGAACATAATATAATAGTGAATGGATTTCGATATTAACTATTGTTTTTCTACGTTTTACTACAGCAGATTAGCTTAAACGCAATCCCCCCCCCCCAAAAAAAAATAAAATAAAATAAAAAAATTTAAAAAATTAAAAAAATGTCTATGGGGCAGGGCACTGAGATAGAAGGCGCTAAAGGGGAGAGAATCATAACGATTGTAAAAAGTGAATGAACACTGTACCTCCTCACATACAATGAGGAAAATGTGCAGCAGCTAACAATATGCAGCGTTTGTTTGTATTTGGTGTGTGTGTATGTATGAGACTTGGCCTGCTGGTGTGGAAAGGCATCTGCGCTCAGCACGTATACATGGAATGTAACTGCGTGAATTTTTGCCTTAAGAAGAAAGTGTGAAACTCTGAAACCCGTTGTGGAATAATAAATAGGTGACTGGCGCATAAAACTGTTATATTTGTGTTTAATCATCAATGGCAGATCTCATGACGGCGTCTTTACAAACGAAATACGTATGGCGGCCACAAAGTACGTATCATTACATGGAAAGAATGACGTCACCTGTTTAAATTTTTGTTTGTTTGCAGGTTCATTTCTGCAGTTCTGGTACACATGGAAACACTAGCGCCGCAGCACTATAACGCGCTTGGTAGAGGAGCCAAAAATGTAGCAGCCCAGCGATAAAAATTAGTGTGGTACGTTCACTCGTATAATACATTTTAAGGGGGACAACACTACAACAGTCCATGTTAACTGCAGTTAACTTCCAGCCTCAAAGGCCGTGACCGATATATAAAACTATTTCGTGACGTTTCGTCTAGGACTGCCGGAGGATTCGTATTTTAACCGGAGGTAAAACAGCAGCTGCAAAAAGGACTCGACAAGCCCCTGAATTTATACAACTGCGGGGAGGGCACCGCCATTCTTCAAGCGATGTCAATAGCGTAGTTATCTCTCGCTGGCGCCATCGTTCTCGACTAAAAGTAACCGATACTTAATCTGTTGGCGCAAAATCGACGTCCATATTTTGCCTAATTTAATATCTCCTTCTCTTCTGTTTAAATTATTATGGTGTTTATGAATTTTTATGGCCGCTCTACACACGCTCGAATGATAACGCGCTGAAATGCTCGTCTCGCTGAATTTTATTTCGTGGTTTCCGCCTCGCAAGAAATGTTCTCCTACGGCCGATTTGTCACTACGTCCCAGGCGGCAATTCCTCTCGTGTTCGGCGAAGCGGGTGTAATGCTCCTTTTGTGGTGTCACAACTGCATTTTGTGTAACCGGGGTGTGGCTACTGGATGCTGTACATCTTTTGTAGTTCTTAGGCATTTTTTATCTTCTTGGTGGATCTAAACACGCAGTCTGTAATTTTATTAACAAACGGGAGAAAAACTTGACTATGGCCCTTATTAGTTCTGGTTTTCTTTCTTCTTGGACGGAGCGCTCTATCTTCCTCCTTACTGGGATAACCATCATTCTTCAAAACCGAAAGTAGGCACAATTCCCATTTGGTGGTCTTTGCTCTCATTAGTCTTCGTCTTCTCTCTTCTTGGACAGAGTACTTGATTGACCTCCTTACTGGAGGAACCAGAATTCTTCGAAATAGACCATAAGTGTGATTGATCTCATCTTGTAAATAAACCAGCTTGCAGAATTTGTTAGCGCTGTCCACCATGGTGTTGATGATAAGCACTTTTTTTGTCTCGGCTGATGGTTGGATTCCTTATGGAAGCATCAATCAATGTGCGCAGCTTTCCTGTGCACCTTATGGCCCGTCCGTTTGAGCACAGACACATCCAAAAAATTAACGTGCCCATTGCTGTCCTTCTCCATCGTATATTGAATTTTTGGGTCCATACTATTGTCTAGTTGTTGCCATTTTGTTTATGAAGATATTTTAACAACGGGCGCTGCAGACAACCAATGAATGACCCGATAAGTGATTCCACTCTGTGGATGATACTTTTGTTAATGGACAGGAAGTGAAAAGGAACTGGGTGTCTTCTTCGTGCACTTTAATAGCGTTGTAAATGCGACCGGGACGGTCGCGGGGTAGCAATGACGGAAAGCGCGGCGGGACCCGCGGAGAGGTCTGCGATCAACAACACAACGGGAGAGGACGGACACGACGAACGAAGAACAGAACGAATACAAAAAGATCGAACAACGGAGTCACAAGGAAACAAACACGTCCACTCGTACACAGAACAAGGAAGTAAACTGTCTAACGCGAGGCGAGGTGTCAACCAACATACGCGAGATTAGACTGGCTGGCTAAGATTTTTTTTTGTTGTTGTTGAATTTCAATGCCCCCTGAAGGGGGCGGGCTGGCAGCAGCTTAGTATGCCGCTCTTCAGCCTACAGACTTTGTTTTTTAAAAAAGGAGAAGATAATATATAATAAAAAACAGGCGACAAAATCGGAGACAAAGGGTAACATGGCGAAAAAAGAATCGTGGAACTTAAAACACAGAACAAAGGGATGATGATGCTAATAAAACACATATGAAGCAGACAGGTAAAATAATAAGCAGACAATTAAAAAACACGGTGACAGTCTGGTTTCTGTTCGTAAAAATCATAAAATTCACACCCAGCGTCAGCATGGTTTCTGTTCACAACACGGGAAAAGACGAAACAACACTGAACAGTCACTGGAACATTGCATTAAAATATGACATACCACAGCCGAGAGCAGGTGGGGGGAAACTGGTCAGATGATGGGAAAATAAAAAGGGGGGGGGGGAAGGTGAGGAAAAGCGAAGGGGGGGAGCCAATGGAGGATGAGGACCCATAAGAGGGGTGGGGGTGCTGGGCAGACGTGACAGGGAGAGGGGAAGGCAGAGGACGGGAAGACAAAAGGACTATGGTGGGGGGGGGGGAGAAGGGAGGTAGGGAGAGGTTAGGCGAGGATTAACACAGGATGGAAGGGGGAAGAGGGAGTCTATGGAAAGGACAGAGGAAAGGAGGGGGGGTGAGGATCAGAGTTGATAGGAGGGATAAATGGAGGGAGAGAGGGCATCATCTGGGAGGGGGAGTTGATGGAAGCCACCTTGGGAAAGGAGATGATGGGTGTAGAGATGGAGGGTAGGGGAGACACAACAGTGAAGGCGTGGCAGGGGGCAGGGACTGGAGAGGAGAGGAGCAACCAGGGCGTGAGGGATATCAAGGCTGTGGGAGGTGTAGAGTATGCAGATATGTTCGAGGAATAGGAGCAGATGTGGGAAAGGAATGAGGTCACAGAGGATCCGTGTGGGGGACAGGAGGCGTATATGGAAGGTGAGGTGGAGTGCATGATCAAGGATCTGGAGGGACTTATAGAATTTGGGGGGGGGGGGGAGGGGGGCAGATATCCAGGCGGGACTGGAATAACAGAGGATGGGACAGATTAAAGATTTGTAGGTGTGGAGGATGGTAGAGGGGTGCAACCCCCATGTCCGGCAGAGAGGAGTTTGAGGAGGCGGAGACGGTTGTGGGCTTTGGATTGGATGGAGCGGAGATGAGGGATCCAGGTGAGGTGACGGTCACTGGTGAGACCAAGGTAGGTGAGGGTGGGGGTGAGGCGGACAGGAGGGGCGCAGACGTTAAGGGAGAAATCCAGGAGCCGGAAGGAGCGGGTGGTACGACCTACGATGATTGCCTGGGTTTGGAAGGATTGATTTTCAGGAGCCACTGGTTACACCAAGCGGCAAAAAGGTCAAGGTGATTCTGGAGCAGCTGGCTGAGCGAGAGGCAGGCGGTTAGGTACGCTATCGGGGGCGCCGCTATTGGCCGCCATAACCACGTGTTCCGCTGTGGCGCCCTCACATTAAAAGCGGGCCAGGAGGTGCGCGCCGCCACAGCTTACAGCGCGTTGGTGCAGAGACCTCTATGGGTCTTCGACGTCCATGACGTCTGGCGCGGATTCAAATTCCGCGGCGCGCGGTACCAGAAACAGTATCAACCTAAAAGGTCAATTTACGATGGAGAAGGAGAGGCACGGGCAACTTAATTTACTGGATGTATCTGTGGTCAAACGGGTGGACGGTGTTCCACATGGTTAGCACTGTCGGTGTTCGGCCGAGGCACGACGAAGTCACGCGCATTGAGTAAAAACGGGGACATTGTAAAATTCTACTCGAAGTAATGAACAGGCGAACTGCGATTAACTGCAAGGCAGCAAATGCCTGCAGGAAGGCGCGTTCGTGTTGACGTCGTCCCGCGTCGTACGTTCTGGATACAAGATTGCGAATGAGAGAATGACGCTGGTAGCTGCTGCACTTGTGATGTTTATCGTCTCGAAGACGCTGCACATCAGTGAGCTTCTGAATCCAAAAGATAGTGCCGTTGCCAACCACCAAGACCAGCAGAGGCCAAAGACTATCTGTTGCGGCACAGAGTACCGACCATGTCTTTGCAGACAGAGGTTTCTCATTCTGTCACAGTTACAACCATCAAAAACGGTTGTCGCTGTATACCTGCACTCCAAAGACGTGGAGAAAAAGGCGTTTGAAATTCTACATGTAGGAGTTGCAGAAAAATACGGAAAACAGTGAGAAAAATGAATGGATGACTGAGTATAAATACAGATGCTAGCCAAGCCAGCAGTCTGCGCTGTACGTACGTAACGTCCTCAATACGTTGCAAGTGTCAGTCGTGGTCAACACAGTGTTCTATGTAGTTATAAGTACATTATGTCGGAGCGAAGTGAAGAGGAACGTGGCAAAATTGCTGGTGCTCGTACAGTGGACGATACCGTAACCAAGGTAGCCGAAGTGTTTGCTGTTTCAAGGAACACTGTATCAAAGATTTACACCGCGTACAGAGGAAACCGGAAAACATCATCCGCTAAGTCACAACGCGGACAGAAGTACGTGGTGAGTTATCGTGACGGACAGCCATTGAACAGGATTGTGACGAAAAATATGAGGGCGATAGATGCAAAAGTCACTACAGAACTGAATGTCGCACTCGCGAACCCTCTCAACACCAGAAGAACATGAACGGAGCTCCATAAGCAACGGAGCTTCATAAGCAAGAAACTGCAGGGCGAGTTGGAATTCCAAAACCATCAGTGATGCAAATGGCTGTAGCAGATAAATATCGTACCGAAGGCATAAAACCTAGACTATGAAGGTTCAAATGGCGCTGAGCACTATGGGACTTATCTTCTGAGGTCATCAGTCCCCTACAACTTAGAACTACTTAAACCTAACTAACCTAAGGACATCACACACATCCATTCCCGAGGCAGGATTCGAACCTGCGACCGTAACGGTCTCGCGATTCCAGACTGAAGCGCCTAGAACCGCTAGGCCACACCGGCCGGCAGACTATGAAGCATTGGAGGAAAGTCATTTGGTCGGATGAGTAATTTCAAATGTTTCCAGTTCCTGGGCAAAAAGAGTGAATTACGACTGGGGTTCCGTGAGGATTTAAGCAGCCATATCGTGGTATTCCGCGGGCCCCAGGGTCACTCTGCATGGTCGCATTACTGCCAAGGACTATGTGCCCATTCTGCCTGATCAGGTTCATCCCACGGTAGAGTGTTCGTTTCCCAATGGTGTGCTGTTTTCCAAGACTACAGGGCTCCTCTTCGCGCACCTCGCGTCGTCCAGGAGATGTTTTGTGAGCACGAGGATGAATTGTTGCATCTCCCCTGGCCATTACAGTCTCAATATTATTCTGCCTTTGTTGTCACCTATTGCCAGAAGTGGGCATGATCCTTACCCACCTCCATCATCGTTACCTGAACGAACGGTATAAGATTCCCGTGAAAATATGCAGTACCTGTATTTATCCATTTCGAGACGAGAGGTGGCTGTTTTGAACACTTTTTTTCCCTACACCTCCTTGTCTCAGCTTATATTCAAAAATTTTACTATAGATAGTTGTAAAACAATAGAGAAATAAAAGATGACTGAAAAACAGACTGGCAAATACTGGATGTATTCATCTTATTATATTATTTCCATCTTAAATCTGATGCGCACGTGTAAAAGTAAGAATCCAAGATGAGCAGCAAAATTAACATGTACAACAAATCCATGTTGGAGCGTTAAAATGTAGAAATACAGGTAATAAATCTTCTAAAAGCAAGAGCTGAGCTAAGTTCAACCCAGAAACCAGTATCCGAGTTACGCATTCTTTTAATCTGAAGAAATTACTACTAAGAAAACAGCGGCGCGTGGCGCCTACATTGGTTCGACATTAATCGTGCAAATTTATTAAAAGTATCTTTAAACTCTGGAAGCGCAAACGTACATGGATCCCTCCGTCTATTACACTGTGTAGTCTCGATTACTTTCAAGTTAGCATAGTTGGACGTTCGAGTTAACGAGCAAATTAGAATAAAGGATCGTTCGTGATACAGTTGACTTGATACAACAACATAAGAAGGGACATTATTTCTCTGCGCCACAGACATGCAGGTCTGATGCAAAGACCACCGAACTCCAGAAATGAAAGAAATGAGTGACCACTTGCCAGGAGTCCACCTGGGGCTTGTGGCCGGAAGCAACTACCAAAGATCACTTTATAATTGCAAAGCATTCTCACATCAAACTACTTTGTGCGCCAGTATTGATAGGTGCGGATGGGTATCCAATCCGGTGCCACGCGACCAAGCCCGCATCTCGTGGTCGTGCGGTAGCGTTCTCGCTTCCCACGCCCTGGTCCCCGGGTTCGATTCCCGGCGGGGTCAGGGATTTTCTCTGCCTCGTGATGGCTGGGTGTTGTGTGATGTCCTTAGGTTAGTTAGGTTTAAGTAGTTCTAAGTTCTAGGCGACTGATGACCATAGATGTTAAGTCCCATAGTGCTCAGAGCCATTTGAATCACGCGACCAAATAACCAAAGGAAGGACTGGGCCGGTTTTTCTTGATTTGCACATCGTTGATAGGTAGGCAACACAGAGTTTATTAAACATTAAGTTAGCCTTGACAGTACAAAGTAGTCATCTTTTAACAATTTATGAGTTATTTTAAAAACACTGCTAAAAACCTAGACAGATAAAATTTTTCACGCACAGCCTGAAGGGCTAATATAAAAATAAACTAAGACGGAAATACAACAAATTCCCAAGCAAAACATCAGAAGGATTGATTTTAAGGAACAGCAAAGAACAACCAATAAGACCGGAAGAGCTAATTTAAAGAAATTGCCACTACCACAACCAATAACGCCTGAAGGGCTGATTTACAAAAATTGCAACTAACAAGCAATAACGCCTGAAGGGTTGATTCCAACAACAAATAGCAAACTGCAACCACTAACGCCTGAAGGGTTTAGTTTAACAAATAGCAACTACAACCAGTCATGCTTGAAGGGCTAATTAAAGAAATGCAATTAAAAATTCAGTGATTAACTAGTTTTGAAAAGTTAAATTGGAAACAGGCCTGAAAGGTTATCTTAAACACATGCTATTTGACAACAAGGTATTTGACTGAATAATTCAAAATGGTTCAAATGGCTCTAAGCACTATGGGACTTAACATCTGAGGTCATAAAAAAAATGGCTCTGAGCGCTATGGGACTCAACTGCTGCGGTCATCAGTCCCCTAGAACTTAGAACTACTTAAACCTAACTAACCTAAGGACATCACATACACCCATGCCCGAGGCAGAATTCGAACCTGCGACCGTAGCAACAGCGCGGCTCCGGACTGGAGCGCCTAGAACCGCACGGCCACCGCGGTCGGCTGAGGTCATCAGTCACCTAGACTTAGAACTACTTAAACCTAACTAACCTAAGGACATCACACACATCCATGCCCGAGGCAGGATTCGAACTTGCGACCGTAGCACCAGCGCGGTTCCAGACAAGCGCCTAGAACCGCTCGGCCACAGCGTCCGGTGACTGAATAATTAACAAGACACTTTAAACAGAAGAAAAAGTTTTAACAAAGGAATCACAGTAAGAGATAGACTTTTAAATTTCCACAGATAATAATTACAACCCTCAATAAGATAACTGAAGATTTGCTTCTCAACTCTAAATTATTGCGAGCTGCTTCCCATTTCGCTCATACATGACCTGGCCGGTGCGCTACAGCCGGCTCGCAAACCACCAGTTTAGCATAGTGTCCACAAGTATACAACAGACTAAAACATTCAATTACTACCCGGTAGTGACAACTAAATACAATAATAACAAAAATTAGGACCTAAACTGAATTGTGCTGGCTCCGCGTTAATAAGTTGGCACCGCAAGGAAACATTTTGTTACTGAATTACGAGTACGCGGCCCCGGCCGCCAATTAAACAAATACATGTGAGACACCAACACGCCAGACAAAACCGTACACAGCAAACACTCTCTCCGTGAAGTTGTTAAAGAAACAGAGCATAAAATATCTTAATATAGTATAGGGAGGGGCAGACTGAGCCGACACATAGATCAAATCAATAAGTACAGTCAGGCAATTCGAACTGCGTAACGACTAACCAGAGCGGCTGGCGATAGAATCTTGAGCACGTGGCACACATTTTCGTAGAAGTCTGCAGAAGCATATAATAATTATGCTCACCCTATCAACAGGCTGCCGATTTCAATGCTGATCTAGCAAAACCGGAATGGATAGCCTTTAACGAATCGCGCCTTTGCATATCACACAAACACCGAGGCCGTCATTCTATAACACATTACGGGTTGCAACTAGCATGTTGCATCGTGCCAACGGCCCGTACTGAAATCTCCACAAGCAGCGGCGTACGGCGTACTCGTTCCTCTCCAGCAAGGCCGGGCGTGTTTACTTCCTCACACAGGCCACTACTTCCCGCTAAAAGCACACATCGTGCAACCTATGAGCTATGGCGTGCCAAGCCAATGCAGAACTCACTGCATGACCGTTCGTATTGACAGCCAAGGCGCGACTCTTTCATGCTCACCCCTCCTCAGACTCTCCCCCCTGCGCTCAGTAACCTCTCCGGCAAAGATCACTAACGGTAAATAGGAGATGTAAACTAGCCGATTGCTGATGGCGATCAGCAATCCGGCTCAAGTATGGCAGTGATCTAGTTGCCACAATAGCATAGAGGCAGAAATTCATAGAGTTTTAATTCGGAAGGATGTGAGCAATGTCGGAAGAAAGGAAGATAAAATAGATTCCTTTGAGGCTGCTGGCGAAATCCATGTTGAATCCAACGGAAGCGGTTTTAGATTTCCCAATAGACTGTAATACACAACAGTAAAAATTTTTCCCTAGTACTGAAACCTATCAGACAATAAAAGCAAATCGATATGAAATTTTGTTAAAAGAATGATGGGGAAAGAAGCCGCAGAAGCTGACATTATTTCTTTTAAAGAGGACGGGAACATTGTGAAAGACATCCTATGTGCAGCAGTTCTTTTTAGTAATTAAGTTTCTAAAATAAATGAGATAATTGATGCAAATATTTCAGAAGAGAAAGCACAACATTACACAAAAGAAGCAATCCACTGGACATTTAGCGAAATAACAATCAATATTACCAATCCGTAGGGACTAAGGCAGATCAACAAGACTCTAAAAAATAAAATTTCTCGTAAGATGGGTAATATCATCAGTAAGACACTGAAAAGTTGTGACTCAATAATATGTAATGTTCTTCGTAAGTTACACAATGCGTAATTAATCCAGGGGGTGTTGCCAGAGAGACTGAAATATGTCGTTGTTAGGCCTCTCCACAAAATGGATGAATCTACAGATGTCAATAACTACCACCCAGCGACATTCCCTGTATCAATTTCTAAATACACTCCAGGATTGTCAGCAGCATTGTGCAATAATGAAATACTCAGTCGATTTCAAAAGGGCCGCTCTACTCAGTCAGCTATTAATACATATACTGAGCACGTAATAAAATCTTTAAATAATAAAATATCATCAGTTGAGACCTTTTGTCACTTATCGAAGGCATCTCATTGACTTAACCTGTTGTTATTCTATTAAGTTAGCTAAGTTTTTATGGCGTATATAGTTGAGCACATGCTTGGTTCAGTTCTTATTTAAGAAACAGTATTGTAAAGAGGGACTTCACATCGTCTGCATCGGGAATGGTTGCAATGGGAGCTCCACAACGTTCGATCATTGGCATTTCTGCTGTTCTTTAATTATGCTAATCATCTGCCATTTTATACGAATCTGAAGGCGAAATTAGTCCTGTCAGCAGATGATACATGCATTGTTGTGAAGCCGAGCACAGAAGCATCGACAATGAAAATAGCAGATCATGTCACTGTGAAAATTGCTAACTGGTGTTACGCAGTTAGATTAGTTTTACACTTTGAAAAAACACAGCTCATACAGTTTTGTACCAGCAAAAATACCCCATCTCCTATTAACCTAGTATACCAACAAGAAGCCCGCCGGGTTAGCCGTGCGGTCTAACGCACGGCTTTCCGGGCGGGGAGGCGTGTCGGTCCCCAGCACGAATCCGCCCGGCGGATTAGTGTCGAGGTCCGGTTTGCCGGTCAGTCCGTGGATGGTTTTTAAGGCGGTTGTCCATCTGCCTCGGCGAATGCGGGCTGGTACCCCTTACTCCGCCTCAGTTACGCTATGTCGGCGATTGCTGCGCAAACACTGTCTCCATGTACGCGAACGCCATAATTACTCTACCACACAAACAGTTGGTGGGGTTACACTCGTCTGATGTGAGACGTACCCGGGGACAGGGGGGGGGGGCGGGGGGGGGGGGTTCACTGGCGGCCGAACCGCACAATAACCCTGGGTTCGGTGTGGGGCGGCGGCGGTGGGGTGAATGGACTGCTGTAGGCTGTTGTGGGGGTTGTGGCATCTCATTGTGGCAGCTCAGTAGTACACTGAGGGCTACAGCGGGGATGAAGCCTCTCCGTTGTTTCTAGGTCCCCAGTTCAACACAGTAGAATACAATATAATGCCAACAAGAATTAATAAACAGGATAGAAAGTTCTAAGTCCATAGGTGCGCAAATTGGCGAAAACTTAAACTGGAAAAAATCGTAAAGCAGACCTGAAAAATCGTTTAGGTCCTATTGCTTTTATCACAAGAGCAGTTGACAACTTTGAGGATACAGAAGGCAGTACGTTAACATATTTTGTATATTTTCACTTAGTGGCGCCTTTTGAGATAATGTTCTGGGGTAACTCCTCGCTAAGGCACAAAGTATTCACTGCACAAAGCAAAGTAATTAGAATTATGTATGGGGCTCACATATGCATTTCTTTAAACAGCTGGAAATATTAATCACAGCCTCACAGCACATTAGTTATGAAATTCGCTGTCAACAATCCGTCTGAGTTTGAGAGTTGCAGAGATTTTCACAAATACAGCAGCAGAACGAAAAATGATCTACGTTGCCCTTTAAGGTACCTAGTTTTGATTCAAAAAGGCTGAAATATGTAGCTCTAAAGCTCTTTGACGATCTGTTTATGGAAATAAAAGTCTGATAAATAGCGAAAGTGTTTTCAAATGTAAATTAAAGACGATTCTTCTTAAAAACTTCCTCTTTTCCATAAAGAAATTCTTGAATAGAAGTAATCAGCAATTTTTACAGAAAAATCTTGTAAGTGGCCATATGGGTTCTGGGTTTGTTCTGTTGACCCGTTCTGCATCATAACGTTTATCGTGAACATGATGCATGGAATAGGTAATTAAGTGATGTCAGCGATATTTGTCCCTAGTGCATATTCAACGGTCTCTGGACTGTAGACTGGGCTGTTAGTATATGAAGATACAAAACAGGAAACAACGTTTCCAGCATACAGAAGAAACAAGAAGGATTAGTGTTTTTCAACTCATGGATGATGTCATTAAGTACGTGCCACAAGTTCGGGTTGAGAAAGAATGAGAAAGGAAATTTGCCGTTCTCTTTTCAAAGAAACCATGCGTTTATTTGCCGTAAACGATTTAATGAAACTATAGAAATTCTGACCCTGCACTGTAGGACAGATATTTGAAATGCGCTATTCCCTAGCACAGTTCGAATGTCCTAACCACTGCGCCATCTGGGGCCGGTTCTACATTCAAGGAGATGAATCTGTGTAGTGCAGCAGTGGCGGAGAATTCCGGTGAGGTAACCTGCCTCAAGGACGTGCTGGTGAAATAAATTTGCTGTAGCTGCGAAGTCCTCTCCCTGGAAGCCTGCCAGAGAGGGTGAGGCAATCTTCCAAAAAGGCGTTTCCGAGTTTGGCACACGAGGCAGCAGCAGTTTCGCCGTTCTTTCGTAGCTCTGAACCACTCACAAGGAGAATCAACTATAGTGACAAGTTATTCAGACACTCTTTACACACTTAAAAACTCCGCAAGCCACTGTGTGATGCGTGGTGGAGGGTACCCTGTACCACTACTAGCTATTTCCTTTCATGTTCCATTCGAAAGTAGATCGAGGGAGAAACGACTGTCTATACTCGTACGCCTCCGTATAGGCCCTGATTCCTCGTGTCTTATCTTCGCGGTTCTTACGGGAAATGTATGTTAGCGGCAATGGAATTTTTCTGCACTGAGCTTCAAATGACGGTTCCCTAAGTTTTCTCAATATTGCTCCTCCCGTCGCGATTCCCATTTGAGCTCCCGAAGCACATGCGTAACACATGCGTGTAGTTCGAATCTACCGGTAACATCCCTAGCAGCCCGCCTCTGAATTGCATCGATGTCCTGATTCAAGGGGTCACTGGACGGTGTTGAAATTTTAAATTTTCATTTTTTCATTCTTCTTTATCTACGGAATTTCCCATTTTCCAATGATATACAGGGTGAGTCACCTAACATTACCGCTGGATATATTTCGTAAACCACATCAAATACTGACGAACCGATTCCACAGACCGAACGTGAGGAGAGGGGCTAGTGTAATTGGTTAATACAAACCATAAACAAATGCACGGAAGTATGTTTTTTAACACAAACCTACGTTTTTTTAAATGGAACCCCGTTAGTTTTGTTAGCACATCTGAACATATAAACAAATACGTAATCAGTGCCGTTTGTTGCATTGTAAAATGTAAATTACATCGGGAGATATTATAACCTAAAGTTGACGCTTGAGTACCACTCCTCTGCTGTTCCATCGTGTGTATCGGAGAGCACCGAATTACGTAAGGATCCAAAGGGAATGGTGATGGACCTTAGGTACAGAAGTTACTGGAACAGCACATTACGTCCACATGCTAACACCTTTTTATTGGTCTTTTTCACTGACGCACATGTACATTACCATGAGGAGTGAGGTACACGTACACACGTGTTTTCCGTTTTCAATTACGGAGTGGAATAGAGTGTGTCCCGACATGTCAGGCCAATAGATGTTCAATGTGGTGGCCATCATTTGCTGCACACAATTGCAATCTCTGGCGTAATGAATGTCGTACACGCCGCAGTACATCTGGTGTAACGTCGCCGCAGGCTGCCACAATACGTTGTTTCATATCCTCTGGGGTTGTAGGCACATCACGGTACACATTCTCCTTTAACGTACCCCACAGAAAGAAGTCCAGAGGCGTAAGATCAGAAGAACGGGCTGGCCAATTTATGCGTCCTCCACGTCCTATGAAACGCCCGTCGAACATCCTGTCAAGGGTCAGCCTAGTGTTAATTGCGGAATGTGCAGGTGCACCATCATGCTGATACCACATACGTCGACGCGTTTCCAGTGGGACATTTTCGAGTAACGTTGGCAGATCATTCTGTAGAAACGCGATGTATGTTGCAGCTGTTTGGGCCCCTGCAATGAAGTGAGGACCAATGAGGTGGTCGACAATGATTCCGCACCATCCATTTACAGTCCACGGTCGCTGTCGCTCTACCTGTCTGAGCCAGCGAGGATTGTCCACAGACCAGTAATGCATGTTCCGTAGATTCACTGCCCCGTGGTTTGTGAAACCCGCTTCATCGGTAAACGGGTAGAACTGCAACGCATTCTCTGTTAATGCCCATTGACAGAATTGCACTCGATGATTAAAGTCATCACCATGTAATTGCTGATGTAGCGACACATGAAACGGGTGAAAGCGGTGACGATGCAGTATGCGCATGACACTACTTTGACTCAGTCCACCGGCTCTCGCAATGTCCCGTGTACTCATGTGTGGGTTCATGGCAGCAGCAGCTAACACACCAACTGCACCCGCTTCTCCTGTGACGGGCCTGTTACGGACCCGTTTGCGTGCTACGACCATACCTGTTGCATACAGTTGGCGGTAGATGTTTTGCAATGTGCGGCACGTTGGATGCTCTCTGTCCGGGTACCGTTCTGCATACAGCCTGCAGGCTTCAGCTGCATTTCGTCGACACTCGCCATAGATGAGTATCATCTCCGCCTTTTCAGAGTTCGAATACACCATGGTCACAGTTCCTACAACACTACACTATCACAGACGTCTGGTAACACGGTGTAATACAGTTGGTCTGCGTGCGGAGACGAATGCAGAATAACAATAGCAGCAAGCGCTACATGTAGACACTGCGACAGCTAGACCAAACCACAACAGTGCACTACAGCCACACTCGTAAACACGGTCGTCATCGTAAACATGTCCCTCCAGATGCTGCTCGCCGACCGTGACCCGTGTTTGTTATAACACGCAACTGAACGTCGGAGGTTTCAAGCGTCAACTTTAGGTTACAATATCTCCGGATGTAATTAACAATTTACAATGCAACAAACGGCACTGATTACGTATTTGTTTATATGTTCAGATTTGTTAACAAAACTAACGTGGTTCCATTTAAAAAAACGTAGGTTTGTGTTAAAAAACATACTTCCGTGCATTTTTGTATGGTTTGTATTAAACAATTACACTAGCCCCTCTCCTCACGTTCGGTCTGTGGAATCGGTTCGTCAGTATTTGATGTGGTTTACGAAATATGTCCAGCGGTAACGTTAGGTGACTCACCCTGTATAATACATATGTATTACTTCTTTATTTCTGGTATGTTCATTCATTTGAACAAAACACTTTGCGTGCATGACCATGTACATTTAATAATTCTCAGACTGAAATTTGAGTTTTTGAATAACCCGCCTCCGAGGGCAATTATTTAGGAGATGGTGATCCAAAAGCTTTCAAAGCAGCTGAGGATGGGAAGTCATATGGAGAAAATGCAACTATCACTAAACTGGAGTGCATAGGACATGTACAAAAGCGAATGGATATTATGCTACGACGACTGAAAACTGCATTGAGGGGAAAGAAATTATAAAATGCCAGAGGATTAAATATTCAGAAAAGACTCACAGAATCTGTCATAGATAAAATACTTTGGTATGGCCATCAGGAACAAAGTAGCATAGAAGACATGAGAAAAGCTGTATGGGCAGTTATGTTTCATCTCTCTTCAACAGACGATAAACCACTTGAAAGCCTCTACGGGTTTTCTGCCGGATCCTAAAATCAACGGCATTCAATATTTCGGCGATCCAACTGTTCACCGTCTTCAGGAGAATACTGCTTCTGCTGAGTCCTGCTGAAAATTGAGTTTTCTCTTGTATCCTCCTGGAGTCACTCAATTTCGTCGCTTTTCCGTACACCACAGCACAATAAGCAAACAACCGCAGATTGCTCCCCAAGCTATCCGCCATTTAATATACACTCCTGGAAATGGAAAAAAGAACACATTGACACCGGTGTGTCAGACCCACCATACTTGCTCCGGACACTGCGAGAGGGCTGTACAAGCAATGATCACACGCACGGCACAGCGGACACACCAGGAACCGCGGTGTTGGCCGTCGAATGGCGCTAGCTGCGCAGCATTTGTGCACCGCCGCCGTCAGTGTCAGCCAGTTTGCCGTGGCATACGGAGCTCCATCGCAGTCTTTAACACTGGTAGCATGCCGCGACAGCGTGGACGTCAACCGTATGTGCAGTTGACGGACTTTGAGCGAGGGCGTATAGTGGGCATGCGGGAGGCCGGGTGGACGTACCGCCGAATTGCTCAACACGTGGGGCGTGAGGTCTCCACAGTACATCGATGTTGTCGCCAGTGGTCGGCGGAAGGTGCACGTGCCCGTCGACCTGTGACCGGACCGCAGCGACGCACGGATGCACGCCAAGACCGTAGGATCCTACGCAGTGCCGTAGGGGACCGCACCGCCACTTCCCAGCAAATTAGGGACACTGTTGCTCCTGGGGTATCGGCGAGGACCATTCGCAACCGTCTCCATGAAGCTGGGCTACAGTCCCGCACACCGTTAGGCCGTCTTCCGCTCACGCCCCAACATCGTGCAGCCCGCCTCCAGTGGTGTCGCGACAGGCGTGAGTGGAGGGACGAATGGAGACGTGTCGTCTTCAGCGATGAGAGTCGCTTCTGCCTTGGTGCCAATGATGGTCGTATGCGTGTTTGGCGCCGTGCAGGTGAGCGCCACAATCAGGACTGCATACGACCGAGGCACACAGGGCCAACACCCGGCATCATGGTGTGGGGAGCGATCTCCTACACTGGCCGTACACCACTGGTGATCGTCGAGGGGACACTGAATAGTGCACGGTACATCCAAACCGTCATCGAACCCATCGTTCTACCATTCCTAGACCGGCAAGGGAACTTGCTGTTCCAACAGGACAATGCACGTCCGCATGTATCCCGTGCCACCCAACGTGCTCTAGAAGGTGTAAGTCAACTACCCTGGCCAGCAAGATCTCCGGATCTGTCCCCCATTGAGCATGTTTGGGACTGGATGAAGCGTCGTCTCACGCGGTCTGCACGTCCAGCACGAACGCTGGTCCAACTGAGGCGCCAGGTGGAAATGGCATGGCAAGCCGTTCCACAGGACTACATCCAGCATCTCTACGATCGTCTCCATGGGAGAATAGCAGCCTGCATTGCTGCGAAAGGTGGATATACACTGTACTAGTGCCGACATTGTGCATGCTCTGTTGCCTGTGTTTATGTGCCTGTGGTTCTGTCAGTGTGATCATGTGATGTATCTGACCCCAGGAATGTGTCAATAAAGTTTCCCCTTCCTGGGACAATGAATTCACGGTGTTCTTATTTCAATTTCCAGGAGTGTATGTACGAGTACACAGAAAATAATAGCGGTGCTATAACGCTTCCCCAGGGCACTCCTGATGATACCCCTTTTTCTGATGAACACTTGCCGTCGAGGCCAACATACTCCAGTCGAGGGGCAGGAAACGTCCATTTGACTCAGTATTCTTCTTCGTGAATCATTTTTTTAAACTTAAACCGTGTTTGGAGCGTCACCAACATCTGTCTGATGAACTTATTTACTTAATCCAGTCCAGATCTACCCAGTAGTATAAAGGATGCGAGGGATCTCCACGCTTTCCTGTCTATAGTTTGATGTTGTCGCCTGTTTCACGAAAAGCCACATATTTTGCACTGCCTGTTCTATTCTACATTCCTCTGCTTTTCTTGACCGTTCTCCTCACCCCCCACGGGACACCGCCTTATCGAAACCACATTCAGTACTCGAGAATTATCTTCTTTTTTTCTTTTTTTCAGAGGGGGCGGGGGGGGGGGGGGTCATAAATCTCCTCGTTTGGTGTTGGCATCACGATTTCCTCTCCTGTGCGAACTTGAATTCATAACGGCACTTACAGCCAATGTCCTCAACTACCTGTCTTTCCCTGCACGATTTCAATCGACGGACGCCTCCTGCTAGCAAGTAAGCTACTAGCTGATGCCTTAACACGTGTCATATCACCCTGTCCTTCCTTCTCTAGTGGTTCCCACGTATTCATTTTCTCACCAATTCTGCGGAGAACCTACTAGTTTGTTAACAGTTCACGGAATTTTCATCATCCTTTCGTAACACCACAATTCCTGTTTTCTAATTTTCCCCTAGTCAGTGATTCACCTCCATTCAGTGATTTACTGCAGACGTACATTCTCAGAAATTTCTTCCTCAGATTAAGGCCTATTTTTGGTACTATCTGACACTGTTTAAACACAAAAGCTCTCCTTTTTGTGCTAGTCTGCTTGTTGTCCCTGTCCGACATGATTTATTTTACTTCTAAGGCAATGGAATACGACAAACTGCCTGTCGGCTTCTATCTTGGTTCTTCGCCCGACGTTCGTCTGATGGTTTTTCATACGTTTCGCCAGCACGACTGGCTGGCATTGTCAAAGTTTTACCCTCCATTGCCGGTGGTGGACTGGAGTCGAGCTCGCAGCCGCAGACTATATGTTTCTTGCGCGCCAACGTCCAAGGGCTTCTCTGTGGTCACTTCCGGTGCGTTTCTCTTGCTGTCTGCGATGGTCGTTCGCTGCACCGTGGGAAGCGAGGATCCATCTACCATGAGGCTTTCTTCTTTCTTGTTGAAACTATTCTCGTCTTTACGTATTTCTATGGCTTCTCTGAGAAAGCGGCTGTGGTAGCTCTTCTCTACAGCCAGAACTTCCTCATCGGCAAAATTTTACTACGTGATCGGTCTCACACAGCGCGTGCTCTGCCACGGCCAGTTTCTCTACCTGCTCCAACCTGCAATGTCGCTTATGTTCTGCTATCCTGGTGTTGATCGATCGTCCAGTCATTATTTCAACATAAATTTTTCCGTATGTGCATGGTATGCGGTATATTCCCGACATTCTAAGTGGGTCCGTTTTCTCCTTTGCCGATCTGAGACTCTCTTTGATCTTCTTTATCGGTTTGTAAATAGTATTTAAGCAGTGTTTGCGCAATATGCGGCCGATTCTGTCTGTCACTCTGGGAATGTATGGGTGAAAGACCGTACCCGACATTTCTTTCTGTGATGTGTCACATCGCCGAGTGTTTGGCTCTGTTATACTTCTAATATAACTTGTGGAGCGTCCATTGCTCCTCAGAACTCTTTCCAGGTGTTGCAATTTGCTTCTGACTTGCTGCGGCTCACATATTCGTCTTGCTCGCGCTACGAGCGTATTAACCACGCCTCTTTTCTGTTTCGGGTGGTGGTTTGATAGATTGTGCAGGTATCGGTCCATGTGTGTCGGTTTTCGATGCACGCTGTGCCCCAGGTTTTCACCATCCCTCGTGACCAGCACATCTAGAAATGGTAGTTTTTTGTTCTTTTCTACTTCCATGGTAAATTTTATGTTGGAATGGAGGCTGTTCAAGTGTTTTAGCAAGTCACCAAGCGGTTCCTCACCATCGTTACACACGACGAAGGTATCATCAACGTATCTGTACAACACCTTAGGTTTATAAGAACAGTGTCTGCGCTTCGAAAAGTTCCTTGAAGGAGTTGGCCATCACTGGAATAAGAGGATTACCCATGGCGATGCCTTCCAGCTGTTCGTAGAAGTTGTCACCCCCCCCCCCCCCCCCCCCCATGAAATAGCTCGTGGCGAAACATACACGAAAAGAGCTTTGTGATGTAATACGGGAAATGGAACCGATGTGCTCAAGACAGTCCCTTTCGTAAAAAAGAAAGATCATCAAAGCTGACCTGGATGTCGTTTGGTCCAAGTTTTCGTTTCTTCAGCTTCTCAATGAAATGTACTGAGTCCTTTATGTATGTGTCAGTCTTCCCCAAGTGCTGCTGGAGCAGAGATGACAAATGTTTTGCCAGTTTATACGTCGATGAGCCAGGAACGCTAAGAGTCGGTCTTATTGGAACGTTATTCTTATGGATCTTAGGGAATCCATACAGCCGACGTGTTAGGGCTTCTGTGTTGCGCAGGTTCCTGTATATGCCCGCCGGCAGAGAAGATGCCTTAATTAACCGAGTCGTATTCCGTGTGATAGGCTGCGACGGATCTGCGCTTAGTTTTCGGTATGTCGTCGTATCTTATAGGTCCCGGATCCTCTGCTCATAGTCTTGGGTCTTCATTCCGACGGTCCATTTCCCTTATCGGCAGTCAGTACCAATTCACTCTTGTTTTCGTTAAGATTCTTAATAGCTTGTACTTCTTTTTTCAGGCAGCAAGCTGATGGTTCTGGTCGGCGCAGTATCCTGGCTGTTTCAGTGCATATTTCCTTTGCTCTTTCACAAGCAAGGGTCCGAATGGCCCTTCCGTATTAGCAGTGACGTCTTCCATAGATATAGTTGTCGGGATGATATCGAAATTCCCTCCTTTTTGAAGGACTGACTCCCCTCTTCTATCAACTGTCGTTCATTGAGATTGATCACTGTGCGTGACTTGTCGGAAATCGCCTTGTCAGTCTGCTTCTGGCATCTTCCAAACTTTTTCTTCTGTCGCTCAGCGCAGTGCTCGAGTTCGTCCTGTGGGTGATGCTGTCGATCTTGTCCCAGTCGTATCGATGCATTTTGCTACTTTAGTTGATAGGAAACGTCCAAAAGTTCCTCGACGTTCTTGCCAAGTCTCTCCGTGTTGTATGAATTCGCACACGAAAAAAAAGTCGTTCAATTCTATCGTAGATACGATGTTCTTGGACACTGGTGAATAGACGCTTACATTTCAAGAACTTCGGTGTAGCACCTTTATCGCGGCACCGCGAGAGATAGTCGAGAGAGGACATCAGTAGCATTTTCTTCTCCCGTCGTTGGTCAAGGCATCGGTACAATTTGCAAATCTCCTCCCCGTAGAGGGGTAATACAAAACTGTTAAGGCTTTCGTGGCCACTAGCTGACAACCTGCCTAATGGTTTCTGTCTCGCGTTCTTCAGCCGACGTTCGTCTGACAATTTTTCTGACGTTTCGCCAACACGAGTGGCTGGCATTGTCAAAGTTCCACATCTATTGTTGGTGGTGGAACCGAGCTCGCGGCCGCACCTTGCGCGCCAACGTCCAAGGGCAGATTGTACCGACGCCTTGACCAACGACGGAAGATGAAAGCGCGATTGATGTCCTCTCTCGACTTTCTGTCGCGGGCCGGGATGAAGGTGCTGCACCGAAGGTTATCTCCAATCAGAAAGATTCCGAAAAATTAGTAATAAAATGGTATTTATTAAATATGAAGACATACTCAACGTAAATGATGCTTCTTCGTGTGAAATGTCCAGCCCAATTAGAAGTTTGAAATTATTACAAGTCATCTAAAATATTAAAGTTCAGTCGCTGTGCCTTGAGCGATGTCTACGTAGAGTCCACGACTGGCCTACGATGCCTACGCAGCCTGAGTCTCGTCGACGACGGACGACCACTGCAGCTTGTAGACTCGGCTGTAACTGCAGACTTTACAAAGCTCGGCGCAATGAAGAGAACTGTCCGACATAGCTCAGTGCTCCAGTATTTAAGGAGGCATTGATCAATTGCTGCCCACACACGTGAGCCCATGGGTTGACAGATGCGGCCTTTGGCGGACCTCGGTACAGTTCGAATAGCCAGCCCGTACAGCTGCTGTGCTGCGAGTATTTCGAGCGCGGCTTATCGATTGTGGTGTGGTACTCTCTGGAGTCGCGAGTACCGTCCCCAAACGGAAAGTTTCTTTCATTTTGCCGGTATGGCCGAGCGGTTCTAGGTGCTTCAGTCTGGAACCGCGTGACCGCTACGGTCGCAGGTTCCAATTCTGCCTCTGGCATGGATGTGTGTGATGTCCTTAGGTTAGTTAGGTTTACGTAGTTCTAGGTTCTAGGGGACTGGTGACCTCTGATGTTAAGTCCCATAGTGCTCAGAGCCATTTTTTTCTTTCATTTCCGTCATTGCTCCTTATATGTACAAATTGAACAATAGGGACGAAAGACTGCACGCCTGCCATACGCTCTCTTTTACTCAAGAACATCTTTCTTGATCTTCCTGTCTAAGAAGAAGAATAGTACTGTAAGAATGGAATAACAAAAGTACCAAACGTGAAAGGAAACGAAGAGGTCTGAGATGAAACAAATTAAAACAATTTCACCATGCGTCATTAAAGTGTGTCTTCGAATGTTGCTTTGTAGATGAAAGTGCCTTTAATTCCAGTCATTTTTTTGCCAGCCTGTTCTCTATTTAATCACAGACATATTTTAATTTTCGTTCCGAACAGCACGCTTTTACATGTCGAAGTCGGCTCGTCTGAAGTAGGAAGAAGGAAGCAAGGGCCTCGACCTCACAGAAACGGAACACAAGCTCAGAATGTTTCAGGGATGGGAAAGGATATCAGTAGTGTCCTTTCAATGGAACCGTCGCGGAATTTTCCTGGAGAAACTTAAGTAAATCAAGAAAAACGTAAATCAGACTGGCAATACGTGAATTTGAACTGTCGTCCTCGCAAATACGGGTCCGGAGTGCTAACCGATACGACACCTCGTTTGGTACAAGTTGCCAGAGAGTGCACTTCGATCGTGAATATACTGGCAGATTCGGATTGCTCAGTTCCGTTTCTTAGTGTTGCATGTACGACAGTAACTTTACTATCCTAGTCAGGGAAACGTCGGATGAGAAGTGAGTAATTTTTGAATCGATGAGGATATCAGAGAACCAATTACTATAAAAACAAAGAATAATAGAGCTTATTTGATATGCTTCGGAACCATTATTCTGGGTGTAACTAAATAAACTGTACATGTTACATTCAGCATCGAAAACTGACATGGCTGAACGTGTAAGAAATCAGAACTAAGAACGTTGCGATAAACATGGGTCTGCAAACCAACCGTTTGGGAGATAATTTCACTGGAATGTTTTGGATTCTACACTGAAGAACCAAAGAAACTGGTACATCTGCCTAATATCGTGTAGGGCCCCCGCGAGCACGCAGAAGTGCCGCAATCCTTCAGGGCTGTCCATAAATGAGTACGAGGAGGTGGATATCTCTTCTACACAGCACGTTGCAAAGCATCACAGATATGCTCAATAATGTTCATGTCTGGGTAAGTTGGTGGCCAGCAGAAGTGTTTAAACTCAGAGCCACTCCTGGAGCCACTCTGTTGCAATTCTGGACGCGTGGGGTGTTGCATTGTCCTGCTGGAGTTGCCCAAGTCCGTCGGAATTCACAATGGACATGGATTGATACAGGTGATCAGACAGGATACTTACGTACGTGTCACCTTCCAGAGTCGTATCTAAACGTATCAGGGGTCCCAAGTCACTCCAACTGCACACGCCCCGCACCATTACAGAGCCTCCACCAGGTTGAACAGTCCTCTGCTGTCATGCAGGGTCCATGGATTCATGCGATTGTCTTCATACCCGTACACGTCCATCCGCTCGATTCAATTTGAAACGAGACTCGTCCGACCAGGCAACAAGTTTCCAGTCATCAACAGTCCAATGTTGGCGTTGACGGGCCCAGTCGAGGCGTACAGCTTTGTGTCGTGCAGTCATCAAGGGTACACGAGTGGGTCTTCGGCTCCGAATGCCCATATCAATGATGTTTCGTTGAATTGTTTGCACGCTGATTCTTGTTGATGGGCCAGCATTGAAATCTGCAGAAAACTGCGGAACGGTTGCACTTCTGTCACATTGAACGATTCTTTTAGGTCGTCGTTGGTCCCGTTCTTGCAGGATCTTTTTCCGGCTGCAGCAATGTCGGAGATTTGATGTTTTACCGGGTTCCTGATATTCACGGTACACTCGTGAAATGTTCGTACGGGAAAATCCCCACTTCATCTCTACGCCGGAGATGCTGTGTCCCATCACTCGTGCGCCGACTGTAACACCACTTTCAAACTCACTTAAATCTTGATAACTTGCCATTGTAGCAGCAGTTACCGATCTAATCACTGTCTTATACAGGCGTTGCCGACCGCAGCGCCGTATTCTGCCTGTTTACACGTTTCTGTATCTGGATACGCATGCCTGTACCAGTTTCTTTGGCGCTTCAGTTTATTACTGTATACTTTCATCTTTTTTCTATATTATAAAACCCTGCATATTATTCTTACTGTGAGAAATTAAGTGTGACACTACAGATAAGGATGCTCAACTAATTAGACATCGGATTTCGACACTCAAATCCCTAAAGAAAACGAATGGTTGGTGTCTATTATGAAACACCACATTAATGCCTCTTGGCGAAGCTCTTGGTCTGCGCTTGAGGCGGTTTTGATGATCCGAGCACTTGACACTCATGCAAGAAGTTCCTCCGCGCTTGGCTGTCAGGGCCACTCAGCGAGTGCCTTGAAGCTTATGTAGCGCAGTTTTCCTTGCAGCGAATCGCTGTCTGCTGTCATCATAAACCGCCCACGTTCCCCCTCCCCCCTTGCGGCTACTTGTTCCTACGTTCGCACTCATCTTCTGTTTGGCCACAGTTGACGTCCGAATCTCGTTCCTGTATACACTTTCGCGTTAATTCTTAACTAACACGTTCGTAAAAACAAAAACTTCAAGAGGGAAGTCTGGTCTTGTCGAGCGCATTCAGAATTGACAGTAAGAAGAAAATGGTGAAAACGACTGATGTAGACATAATGAAGAGGATTTTTAAAGTGCAAAAGAATTTTAATATTCTAGAGAAAGTGGCTGAACATAATTACGGATATTCTTTGCCAAGACGCAAACGTCAGTGACAACACACATCGAATCAACAGCAGCTGTGAAACAATCAGTCTTGACGCTAAATTTTGAATATGTAAGTGAAATGATCCAGTCTAAGAGATTAGAGGATGAAGCCTTAACAACAAAATCTCGGAAAGTGTAATCGTGTTTCAGACAAAATGAGATACAGTAATATCAGAAACCAGAACCTGTGCATCATCTGAATGCCTTGTCTTATCTGAAAAATGTTTATTGGTTGAATTATAACAAAAGTGAGAAAGACTTGGCGTAACACACGTGGATCAGACTAGTGAAACGGGATCTATATATAACAACAGAAACAGAGTATTCACTCCCAAATGTACGTCAGAGATACAATGCGCAAAGACAAAGATTCACTTCTATGGTGATATAAAATGTATGGGCAGCACCCGAGAACTGAAAGAATCTCTAACATCTTTGATTCAAAACCATAAACAAAAGTCCCTTGTTACGTGACTATCAAGCAAGATGCTGAAGAAATTGGCATACAACGCACAGGACCGACACAATTTCAAAAATGCCATAATGACTCACCAAATTGATCGAGATGAGAAACTGCAAAATGGCGGAAAATAACAAATGAACGTCTTGCTAGACACAATGGCGAAAAGAAACTGGGGAAGAGGAAAACGGGAAGAACTCTAACTTAAGCTTATCGTCGTTCCTAGCTGCCCTACTAGCAAAATATATAGGGTGGACAGAAACAAATCTGAAAAGCTTGTAATGGTGCTGCAGGTAGACTGTGGTGAGAAACAATTGTTAAGAAAAAATTCGATACGTTGTGCCATTTCCGAGTTGATTAGCATTGAAATTAGCCAATCTGGCCGTTGCGCGCGCAGTTTCAAGCGGCCCGCCAGATACAATTGGTTCCAGTTGTTCCTATAGTGCAGATGATAGCTCACGAGATTGCTCAGCCTTTGGCTCGGTTCGATCTTTACTACCGTCCCATGACCAATTTCTATATGACTTTCTTGTTCGGTTTCAGGGAGGTAAAGGAAGGCCACGTTTGGCGACCCGTCTCTGAGGGGCCGCATGAATTCGTGTGAGCAACGGCCTGATTACCTAACTTCAGTGCTGATTAACTCGGAAACGGCACAACGTGTCGAATTTTTTTCTGAACAGTAATTTATCAGCCTTGTGGGGCCAGTTAAGGAGCTACTTGACTAAGAAGCAGCGGCTCCGATCACGAAAACTGACAACGGCCAGGAGAGCAGTGTGCTGATCACATGCCCCTCCATATCCACATCCAGTGACGCCTCTCGTCTGAGGATGACACGGTGGCCGGTCGGTACCGCTGGGCCATCAGAGGCCTGCTTGGAGGGAGAATATTGGTGTAGCAATCTAAATATTGTTTACCAAGTACAATTTTTAACGTTCAATCATAATAGTTTATTCTGCTTTGTCAAACACTGAAAACAGATAGGTGATTAATCTCATCAGCGAAGTTAAGCGGTTTAAGAAAGCTCGAGTCTCTAATATAGTGGATAGTAAATTCACTATATAGCGTGTTCCAAAAACGCAGTACCTATTTCGAATGCATATATTTATTAAACTGTAAGATATACACTATGAAACTTGGGACACTTACTTACGAATCTCTCAAGTTTAAATTACAGATGTTCAGCAAATCCTCCTCCAGCGACTCGGACAATATCACATCGATACTCGAATTCCTTCCATACTCGGGTGCGCATGTTATTACAATATGGACCCGGTTCTTCAACTCTTCTTGGTTCTGTGGTAGTGATGGTGCATAAACGTTGTCCTTAACGAAACCCCAAGGGAAGAAGTCACAGGGCGTCAAATCGGGTGACCGTGAAGGCCAGCTGGGAATTGTTAAGTCGCCTGCTGTTTGACGACCAATCCAACGGCTGGATAGAATTTCATTCAGATATTCAAGCACTTGGCGACTCCAGTGATGGGGTGCCCAGTTTTGCTGAAAAATGAAGTTGTATTAGTTCAGCCTAAAAAAAAAAAAACTAGTTTTGTAACATAACAAGATACTGCTGACAGTTAACCGCGTTTCCATAAAAGAAGAATGGGCATAAACAGAGACCACTCAAAACAAATCTACTTTAGGAAAATCTGGTACATGTTCAGTATGTTCATGTTGGTTCTGTAGGCCCAAGGTTCCGAAGATCAGTTTGGTACCCCAACCTAAAACGACTTGAATTGTAATCACGGAATTACAGTTTGCAAACTTGAGAACACGAAATGATTTTTGCTGCGCCGATCTGTACTTTTGGCAACATAACACTCTGTGCCATGTAAATTCTTTTTGAAACACTTTGCATGATTAAAACAACCGGCAACACAGCATGTTTTCACCGCTAAAAATAGTTCGAAGTACGAATCGACACTAAACATAAAAAATACAGTAGTCACACGATATAATGATTCTAAGTGTCCTATAGCGCTGAAATAAACAAAGACCCCAGAAATAGACCGAGTTAGAGATCGGATCAGCACAATATCACTCTAAGTCCGAACCGACTTAACAAGCGAGAAATGCAAATGCTGAATAATAAACCAGACTGACGGCCACTGCGGATTTTTCTGTCCTCACTGAGCTACCGCGCTGAATATTTGTAAGTATCGCAAAAAGTTTCTGTGACATAAAAGAGCGCGACTCGATCACCGCTCAGACCAGCAAAGGTCATCTATTCTTCCTACCATTCCGTTTGTCCACAAAAGGTAAAATGTCGTTATTTGTTATCTTCCCTGACGCAGTTCTTAAAGGCGAGTAGAGTACTTCTTTTATTATACGTGTCTCGTAGTGCTAGATCTTTCTATAACAACGGAAGGTATGCAAGGCTATAGGGATGCATTCCTGTTACAGAGATCATTTCCGAAAAAAAAAGCCAGTCTTTTTCTCCATTAACTTGAACGCCGGGAGGAACAAACAAAGCTTTGGGGTAAATGTATTTACTTTTGCTCGTAATAGAAAAAACCTTTTGACTCCTCTTCTGCTAGTAATCCCATAATTCCGCGAGTGTCTTTGCCCGACAACTCCGCAGCCCGCTTCAGTCTAATATATCACTTACTCGATACTCGAGTCAAGAGTTCCCTGAGCCGGAAAGCCCTGTTCCTGTTCTCCTCTCTCCCGAGTGGAGTGCGAGGGAAGGGGAGAGAAAGGGAAGAAAAGGGACTCCTGAGAGAATTACGTCCAGAGCCCGCGGTGCAGTCCACCTAAAGTGAAATGTAGCCAATCGCCAGGGGGCGGTGAGAACAGCCAATGTTTCTTTCCTTATTGTTCCTGCGGAACTGGTAGCGGTGCAGCATGTCGCTCTCCAGCAACAACTATCCACACAATAACAAATATATTCGAAACATTAAAAAAATGCCCAGATGCGAGTACTACTAACGCTCTGAGGGCTCTGTACGAACTTACAGGGTGACAATTATTGAACTATATGAATAAAACGTAAATTAGTTACAAACTACGGCGCGCACACACTTTATTCAACACGTAAAAGTCAGTACAGGTATTCGGATTTAGGATATGACATGTTCGATATACCTGCCATCATTGACGATCATGTGACGCAGACGAATAGTGAAATTCTGCATGAGTCGCTGAAGTGTCGGTACATCGATGCTGTCGATGACCACCCAAGTGGCTGTTTTCAGCTCAACAATGGTTTTTGAGGTTATTGCTGTAAACCGTGTCTTTAATACAGCCCCACAAAAAGGAGTAGCATGCGTTCAGATACGGAGAACATCGGCTAATCGAGGCCCATGCCAGTGACCTCTGGGTACCCCAGAGACACAATTCTACCCCCAAAGTGCTCCTCCAGGATATCAAACACTCTCCAGCTTCGATCGGGTCGAGCTCCGTCTTACACATCTTGTCGAAATCACGGTCTCTTTGGATAACGGGGATGAAATCATCTTCCAAAACCTTCACGTACCGTTCGGTACTCACGGTGCCATCAAGGAAAACGGCATCGATTATTCCGTGACTGGACATTGCACACCACTGTCACGTTTGAGGATAAAGATGTAAGTAGGCTGTTTATGTTTTCTTATTGGTAACGCCACGTAGCGCTCTGTATGAAAATCACTGGCTGTGCTGTGTGCAGTCTGTGGCTAGTTTGCATTGTTGTCTGCCATTGTAGTGTTGGGCAGCGGCAGCTGGATGTGAACAGCGCGTAGCGTTGCGCAGTTGGAGGTGAGCCGCCAGCAGTGGTGGATGTGGAGAGAGAAATGGCGGAGTTTTGATATTTGTAAAAAAAAATGGATGTTATGAACTCCTATATATATTATGACTTTTGATGATATTAAGGTAAATACATTGTTTGTTCTCTATTAATATCTTTCATTTGCTAACTATCCCTATCAGTAGTTAGTGCCTTCCATAGTTTGAATCTTTTATTTAGCTGGCAGTAGTGGCGCCTGCTGTATTGCAGTAGTTCGAGTAACCAAGATTTTTGTGAGGTAAGCGATTTGTGAAACGCATAGGTTAATGTTAGTCAGGGCCATTCTTTCGTAGGGATTTTTTGAAAGTCAGATTGCGTTGCGCTAAAAATATTGAGTGTCAGTTTAAGCACAGTCATGTGTAATTGTTCAAAGGGGACGTTTCAAAGAGACTTCTCGATCACGAATTGCGGATTCTCAGTCCCCCAGATGCTCAATTTTGCTTATTGACGAATCCATCCAAATGAATGTGGACTTCGTCGCTAAACCAAACCGTACCGCGCATACAAATTCCGATCATGCTCCACGGCCCACCGTGCAGATTGAATGTCCTAACGTAAACGGTTCAGAAGTTCTGACGATTTTATTTCATGTAGTTCAATAATTGTCACCCTGTAATTATACACATAGACAGTTCATCCGTACAGGGAATCGAGGATCACGTTGATTTTTGACAATTATTGACATTAATACTGCCAAGATATCGGTCCCAGCGATTCCAAGACTTTCGAGAATGTTTTAATATCAAGTTTGAAGTCGATAAAGAATTACAAAAGTAATATCTCTTCGTATGATGTAACTACAACTCAACAATTTTCTGATTTTTTCTTTTACTTTTACTGTGGAACCTTTCTTCTTGTCAAATTTCATGGTCTTAGGTCGACGGTAATTACTCTGTACGTTTTGATTACTGAGTTCACGAGTGTCAAAATACATGGTGTGGGTATAAAATAACGGGACTGTTCCTGTAAAACACTTCACTTCAAAAAACATACATATTTAGTTATTGTCACCCTCAATATACACCCATCCTCTGTCCCTAAAACGCCCTACGCGAATTTTCCATTCATGAAAATAGTGCTGGAGGTCTTCCTCTGCGAACTCGTTCATGAAGCGAGCCGTTTTTTCTTTCGCTGCTTCTACGGAGTGAAATCTTGTTACTTTTAATGCTGTTCTGACCTTGGAGAATAGCTAAAAGTCACATGGTGCCAGCTCAGGTGAATAAGGCGGATGGTCTAACACATGGACGCTGTAATTCGCTACAAACCTCTTAACAGATAATGCGATATGAGCCGATTTGTTGTCTTGATGCAGAACCCATGGCTTTTACTTCCACAGTTCGGGTCATTTTTTCCTATTGTCCCACGGAGTTGAGCAGGAACCTAAAGGCAGTAATGGTGATTAATAGTTTGACATGCAGCAACCGAGTGAAGATACACAATACCTTGAATAACGATTAAAAAAATCATCGTAGCTTTGATTCTTGATTTCCTCATTCGAGCTTTTCCCCTCTCGTAAAGTTAGGCCCTTCCAGTGCATGGATTGGCGGTAAGTTTCTGGATAAATTATGATCTTTTTCAGCGGTGTTAAAAGTGTCGGTTAAGGCAAGCGAAAGAGAGAGAGCGTGATATAGCGAGAGGGATTTACCTGTGTATGATAAACCCCTTCCCTTTTTTTCCTTCCTTCATACCTCTTCTGTTTTACAGATGACGTGTCACTGATTACATTTGAACCAAGACTGCAGTACACGCGAGGTGTCTTTTTACTTCCACCGCCCTGGGTGGGATGCATAAGTTTTGAATAATGTTCACCAATCTGCAGCTTTCTATAGTCCCCTGCCCAGAAAATATCACGTTGGTAGTGAACCCGTTATCTTGGGGCTGTAATAAACTCTTAACGAGGAACTGATTGTATAAAAATTAAATTTTCGATTAGTTTCTTTATACGGGATACCACGCGTTTTTGTTTTATTAGCAGAATACGAGAAACTCTACAAAAATATCCGATTTCGTGAATCACAAATAATTTCCGTTATTCTCACTTTCACAGAGAATAAACAAAAAGATGAACTGCGTGTCGGCGTAATTACCATCAAACTGCTTTTCAATTGCGTGTCTTAAAAAATAACTAAGATCGCTAATTAACTCTTAAATTATACCAACCGCGGCAGACCAAATGCCTGTCATCAGAGACTGCTGAAGCAGCTCTGATTTTACAACCGAAAAATTTTTTCCACGATCTAAGTCAGGCCCGATCCAAAGAGCTCCTAAGTGCTTCGTCTGTCTTTTCGTTTAGCTATTGTTTATTGTTCTGCTGGTATAATGAAATGATAGCCTCCTATTGAGAGATACTTTTATATGAAATGCAAGTAAATTCAGCGTTTAGTATTTCTAATATTAATAACAGAAGTTTATCACTTCGGCGCGCTACTTCCGAACGCAGCAGCCAATTTTATAGGGGGAGCACAATTTAGGCAGTCTTTGTCACGATACCGGTGGCAAACAAACCATCTGTCACCTGTACCTCACACCACGTTACGTCTTCCCACTGCTGTCTTCTCAAATGCGCTGAAAAGAGCTTCTTGTAGCTGAACACGATGGCTGTAAAGCCAGAAATATTACGCAGTACACACATTTTCACGAGTTTCTTTTTGGTCGATTTCACTTACACGTTCTTTGTCAATTCCTACAGTTTCAGCAATCAATCCAATACTCAGCCGACGGTCAGATCGAATCAGAGTATCTACTTTTTCGATATTTTCATCTGTTTTTGATGTTTAAGGGCGTCCCGGGAGTGAGTTATCTTCAGTGTCTTCTCAGCCATCTTCAAAACTCTTGAACCACTCAAGAACTCACATACGTGATAAACAGTCTTCGTCATACACTTCTATTAGTAAAACAGGTTCCAGTAGCAGTGTTTTCAAAGTTTAATATGAATCTTCACGATAGTTCGTTGCTCTAATATTCTATTTATAATTTTTCTGGCAAAACAAAATAACAGGTCTCACACAAATGGCCACAGCCACACTGACTTGTATGCAGACACCTCAGATGCTGCATTCGACTGAGAAGGCCTCACACTTTACAGCTATTGGTCGTTCATCTTTGGCGCATGGGTACTTACTCTGTGACAGCATCAGTCCCGTTGTTACACAGCCACATCTCGTATGTGAAATAAATGGCCGTATCTTTCGATTGCATTGACTTAAAAGCGCCAAGGGTCCGTAGATCTCAATAAGTCACAAAAATTTTACGTTGATACGTGTTCCCGTTCCCGAGAAAAAGAGTTCTGAACAGTCGGTCAGACAGGCAGGCAGACATCTCGGAAATCACCTCGCCATCGTTCTGGAAATGCCTACGATGCAACAGTTCGCAGTTTCTTCATCGCATGCATTGTTAGAAGAACAGGGGGGTGAGGCCAAATCTGATCGCCCAAACAAGTAACATGCGTAACTATGTCATGTGGACAATGAGCTCCGGCGTTGTCGAGCGTCAAAGACACCTCCTTGGACAGCTTCGCGTTATGCTTCACTTTGAATCTTGTGAAACCTCACAACACAGTCCCATGAGCCGAGAGCAGCAGACGTTCCCGAACGTCGTGTGGCAGAGTAGAACCCCATATGCGACAATTCTATGCATTCTCGGCACAGTGCACAATAAAATGTGCCTTGTCCATCCAAAGAGTATTCCTCGTCCACATGCCATCCATTTCCAGGAGTGTCAGAAAAGCGAAGGGCAAAGTCACAGCGTTGTAGCCTATATTAGGACTTCACTAGGTCCACATTCTGAATCTTGTATGGATACCAGTGTAACATGCGCCGCAAGATACTTTGAACTGTCGACCAGGGAGACAATTCCCATGACACAGAAAGAGCGCCGGATGCAGAATTTGACGCATGTACTGCACAGCCGGCTACATCAACAACTGTCATAGGAATGGGGAACCTCCCTCTCCCTGCTGTGCCACCTAATACAACTGTATCTCCAGATTTCTCCAGCATATTATTTAACCCATTTACTGATACAGGAACACTTCACAACTGTTTCTGTCGGCGATATTCCCGCAATGGAGTGCTGCTATTGCTGCCATTCTGATAAAAACAATTTTACAAGTAGTGCACGGTCTTTCTTCTCAAAACCCATTGCATTTCTTACGGAAATGTAACCATCTTAACGCTTTCCACCAACAGTCACTTCACAAATAAAATTAACTCGCGTCAGCAAGCGACAAACAGCATACTGGCGTCAAAACAAAAACATTTCACTTTCTGACTGCTCACAGCGCCATACTTAAAGCTGGTGGCAGAAAGTGAAGCTATTATTTTTTGTTAACAGCCGGCCGCTGTGGCCGAGCGGTTCTAGGCGCTTCAGTCCGGAACCGCTCTGCTGCTACGGTCGCAGGTTCGAATCCTGCCTCCGGCATGGATGTGCGTGATGTCCTTATGTTAGTTAGGTTTAAGTAGTTCTAAGTCTAGGGGAGTGATGACCTCAGATGTTAAGTCCCATAGTGCTCAGAGCCATTTCAACCATTTTTGTTAGCATACTCCACGAGTGTGCGGATTAATGAACATTACTACGATGTTTCAGCATCCTGCTATGTATACAGCCCACACTGAAGCACTCAGAACAGCGACAGTTTAATTATAACCACGTGGCGTTAAAGTTACAAAACATCTTGCCGTGGCGTAGCGCAAGGTTCAAATGGTTCAAATGGCTCTGAGCACTATGGGACTTAACATCTATGGTCATCAGTCCCCTAGAACTTAGAACTACTTAAACCTAACTAACCTAAGGACATCACAGAACACCCAGTCATCACGAGGCAGAGAAAAGTAGCGCAAGGAGCGCAAATTCCGCAGACTAGTTTCATCCAATATTTGACAATGAAAGCACTTACAGAGAGACAGCCTCAACTTGCTGTTATGGATTTTAAAGGGATGAGAATATACTTTTTGTAAGTAAACTAAATCTCCCCCTTTTGGCCGCCAACGATCAGCTGTTTCCGAGGAAAATCGGTTTGAATAACGTGAATCGACTCTTATGCCCATACTGTTGCCTGAGATATCTCCAAGGCTGCGTGGCTCAGAGGATGAACGCCCAATTACTAACCAGGTACTCTATGTTGAATTCCTAGCGCGGCCATTGTTTTTCTCCCCTTTCTTTTCTGTTACTACCTTATGACGTGTTATTCACTCCTCCACGATCCTGTCGACTAATATCTGGATTGGAATGCTATTAATCTTCATTATTTCCTTTTGAGTGACTTTGCCTCTAAAGTAATTTTACTTTCGATTTGTGTACATTTCACAGTGTGATCACAGAACTTTTATACCTGCTTCCGGCTCCCTTGCATCGTTCTTCGTTCCTACTGCCCCCTCCCTCGTACACATCTCGTCATTCCGTTTATATCTGCTCCTCCGCTCCTCGTACATAGACCTTTGCTCCCTTCATACCTACCGCCGTCCTCAAGGCTGGCAAGATTGGAGAAGAAAGCCAGAAAGCAGTCGTTCCAGTGAGACATGGTAGTGTATGCAGTGCGTATCAAACATTTTTTTCAAAAATCTATAAACTGGAAGGTTTGCAAGTGTGAGAAACGAAGCAGTATTTTGGTGTGGTAAGAAAACAGCATAAAAGGAAGAAGAAGCCGGATCTTCCAACAGTACGAAAGTAAGTCCCCTTGAGACCTCGTTTGAAGATATAAAATTCAAGGGCGAGTTTACGAACGTTCTTCTTGCAGCGAATGCGATTTGTCGCCAACGCAGTCTCATGAGAGACCGGCCTCAGAGTGAAATTAATTCTCTTTCCTTGGCCATGGCTGAAGAAATTGGCAGAGTTACAATGGATTTGGTAAACGACAACTTTCTCTCCGTTGAAGAAGAGTTGATTCTTCTATATGAATGAGATACTGGAGGATTATTCGAGGAGATATGATTTATTGCCTTACAATATAATACTGTATTGACCTGTCTTTTAATTTTGTGGTTTAGTGGTCCACTACACATTGGGTAAGTTAATTTTAAAACATGTACAGAAATGTGTGTGTGCGTGACGTTCCGTCTCTGACAATGATAGTATTTTGGTTGAGAACAAATAACATAACAGTAATTTGAACAGAAAATTAATTACTCATAACCTCCTAACATTGATAGCACTTCATGTGACAGGGTAACAAAACGTTACTTATAGTTCTCCGAGAGCGTAAAAAAAATTCTTTCAGCTGTGTACACACACATATTAAACAGAACTGCAAATAGTGTAAAGAGAAAGAAAATAAATATACAAGTACCATTGTGATGGCGACCACTCAAATCTACCTGACACTGGCATTAGTTCATTTGGAAAGACAACAAAATGTTACATACAACAGTTCAACAGAATAAAAATCGTCTGGCAACAGAAAACCAGGTAAAGAAACACATGTTTTAGGTACAGCAGACTCATGGACAACACACGCTACGTCAACTGACAACAACACCAAAATGTTAATATTTTCATTTGATGGCACACAAGTTGCAGGTGTAAGAAGACTCAGAAGACTCAGGCACTCATTACACACATTATATGCGCTGACAACCACACCAAAAATGTTAATATTTTGATTTGGAGATATACAAGTTTGAGACTCAGACTCAGGGACTCATTACATACAATATGTCCGCTGAAAACCACACAAAAATGTTTTAGTGTGTCACTCCTTTTCATATTCAGGTAAAGACGCCGTACAAAATCAGTAGTAATAGTCTAAGGCAGAAGTATACCTTGTTGAGGACGAAATAAACCATTGTAATCATAAAAGCACTTATGACATATCCATGTGAGAAAACAAGTTCTGATAACTGACATAGGAGATCAAAAGTCTCATATGTGACACAGAACCAGCAACAAATCATATTGAACAAATGAATATTAGTGAGTTATGTACTTGAATATAACAGTCAACGTTGCGTGAACAATTACATAAACCCAGTGCTCAGTAAATGACTCAAATATGCATGACCACAGATAATTACATAAGTGTGGCAAGTTCGCTGAAGTACAGTTATAAGTATGAAGTTTAGATCAATCACATAGTGGTAAACTAGTTCTATAAAAATTCATTTCCTAATGGTACAGTAACAACGTACCACAAAGTCCATGTCTTAATCCAGAACATATAAACTATGTGACTCAAAACATCACTGAATTACATACAGATGTGTCCAATGACGTTAGTGGGTACATATCTAAAAAAATGCGGCAATTAATCGTAGATCTCAGAGTTGATATATACAGTACATAGTTGTTACATGTCATTTAATTTATCATACAACAGAAGATTAACAGTGCTCGAAAATAAATTTACATACACAGTAAAATTACCGGTAAACAACCAAAATATGAAGTTCATATAATCCAGTTTCTGTTGGAAATATTGAAGAAAAAAATATATGCGTATATATGCAATTCCTTCTTATACAGTACAATTGACTTCAGCTCCATTCAACGTAAGTTAGTGAAGAATGCCATGTCTTATGGCTGCCAATTCAGTTGAGTTCTCATAACTTATTACACGTTCAATCATTCAGTGATGGGCCTGTGATTATCGCGAGAACTTCCTTATTATTACAACATAATTATTTCCTTTCTCAAAAATCGTACTAATGTTTACATGACGATCATCGAACAGAAAACAGCAGGTAGCAACGCGGTGTCAATATCGTTAGATGGCAGATGTCAACTTGTCTGTGTGGGGAGTCAGAATTGTATGGCAATATGTAGTTAGTCACAACAGTAAAATAAGTACGACACTCAAAAGACATATCTCATAAAGCAACTAATAATGACATAACTCATTCTAAGATGCAACACAAAGAAGATTTATCCTCGAAAAGGTCAGTAGTAGCTGAAAGAAATGGTTCATTAACCGAAAATGAAGCAAATAATTTCTCTTGAGCTTCAATATCGCTTAATGAGAAGAAAAAAAATTATCGTCTTACAATCATCAGCTGAAGGTGGTAGAAGCGCCACTGCATTACTGCTGTAGCAGAACCGTAAGAGAAAGTCTGAAATAAAGTTGTTTAAATAGAAAGACACAAATGTATTGAGGTAACTCATTTTACACAGTAGTTTACAACGCGCATAAAAATGTAGCTGATCAACTTCCATCAAGGCTCTGAAAAGAAAATGTTGTCAAAATGCATATTTATATACACGTCATGGATCAATGTTTCTAGCATGACTGGGTACTTCTGGAATGTCTAGTTGTCCTTAACAGGCACTGTAACATTCGTATTGTTAGAATGTAAATCGCTCGCTACGTTTGTTATAATCCGATCTGAAAAACATTATTTAGTTCCTACGAATGCGTAGAGTTCCTTGTAAATAATATTAAGTAGAAATACTATTTTTTTTTTACTGAGGCAATTTGATTCCACAACTTCGGAAAACTAGAAAATTCATTTCACGCATATCCCACATAATGCAGCATTAGAGAAAAATCATAACAAAACTATCCATGCTCGTTACCTGACGGATACACCCACACATGCACTCATATCTCCAAATAGATGAAAAGAAAAGTGTCATAGGCAAGCGCTGGTGTATTATACAGGTAAAAGTTTCGTGTTTTCTAAACAAATCTCTTTTGAAGATTTCATTGTGACTCTAACTTCGTGTAATGCGTACAGAAACAGAACCTCCATATACCTAGTACAGCTGTGGGTTGCTTCGTTTAAAGAGTGTACTTTCCTTAGCGTGTCTTGTTTTATAGATAGCTGCAAAAAATACTTCCTCACTAAATAGTACATAATGCCTAGTCTCTCTTCCTCAGAACAACATATCTCGTTAACCTTCAGCATAATATCCTACGATTCATAGTCCACTTCAGATAATATACCACAACTGCACGAAAAATATACAATAGTTGCACGATGTTGTTTTTGTGGTCTTCAGTCCTGAGACTGGTTTGATGCAGCTCTCCATGCTACTCTATCCTGTGCAAGCTTCTTCATCTCCCAGTACTTACTGCAACCTACATCCTTCTGAATCTGCTTAGTGTATTCATCTCTTGTTCTCCCTCTACGATTTTTACCCTCCACGCTACCCTCCAATGCTAAATTTGTGACCCCTTGATGCCTCAGAACATGTCCTACCAACCGATCCCTTCTTCTAGTGAAGTTGTGCCACAACTCCTCTTCTCCCCAATCCTATTCAATACCTCCTCATTAGTTACGTGATCTACCCATCTAATCTTCAGCATTCTTCTGTAGCACCACATTTCGAAAGCTTCTGTTCTCTTCTTGCCCAAACTATTTACCGTCCATATTTCACTTCCATACATGGCTACACTCCATACAAATACTTTCAGAAATGACTTCCTGACACTTAAATCTACACTCGATGTTAACAAATTTCTCTTCTTCAGAAACGGTTTCCTTGCCATTGCCAATCTACATTTTATACCCTCTCTACTTCGACCATCATCAGTTATTTTGCTCCCCAAATAGCAAAGCTCCTTTACTACTTTAAGTGTCTCATTTTCTAATCTAATTCCCTCATCATCACCCACCTTAATTCGACTACATTCCATTATCCTCGTTTTGCTTTTGTTGATGTTCATCTTATATCCTCGTTTGAAGACACTATCCATTCCCTTCAACTGCTCTTCCAAGTTCTTTGCTGTCTCTGACAGAATTACAATGTCATCCACAAACTTCAAAGTTTTTATGTCTTCTCCATGGATTTTAATACCTACTCCGAATTTTTCTTTTGTTTCCTTCACTGCTTGCTCAATATACAGATTGAATAACATCGGGGAAAGGCTACAACCCTGTCTCACTTCCTTCCCAACCACTGCTTCACTTTCATGACCCTCGACTCTTATAACTGCCATCTGGTTTCTGTACAAATTGTAAATAGCTTTTCACTCCCTGTATTTTACCCCTACCACCTTCAAAATTTGAAAGAGAGTATTCCAGTCAACATTGTCAAAAGCTTTCTCCAAGTCTACAAATGCTAGAAACGTAGGTTTGCCTTTCCTTAATCTTTCTTCTAAGATAAGTCGTAGGGTCAGTATTGCCTCACGTGTTCTAACATTTCTAAGGAATCCGAACTGATCTTCTACGAGGTCGGCTTCTACTAGTTTTTCCATTCGTCTGTAAAGAATCCGCGTTAGTATTTTGCAGCTGTGGCTTATTAAACTGATTGTTCGGTAATTTTCACATCTGTCAACACCTTCTTTCTTTGGGATTGGAATTATTATATTCTCCTTGAAGTCTTTGGGTATTTCGCCTGTCTCATACATCTTATTCACCTGATGGTAAAGTTTTGTCAGGACTGGCTCTCCCAAGGTTTTCAGTAGTTCTAATGGAATGTTGTCTACTCCCGGGGTCTTGTTTCGACACAGGTCTTTCAGTGCTCTGTCAAACTCTTCATGCAGTATCATATCTCCCATTTCATCTTTATCTACATCCTCTTCCATTCCCATAATATTGTCCTCAAGTACATCGCCCTTGTATAGACACTCTATATGCTCCTTCCACCTTTCTGCTTTCCCTTCTTTGCTTAGAACTGGGTTTCCATTTGAGCTCTTGATATTCATACAAGTGGTTCTCTTTTCTCCAAAGGTCTCTTTAATTTTCCTGTAGGCAGTGTCTATCTTACTCCCAGTCAGATAAGCCTCTACATCCTTACATTTGTCCTCTGGCCATTCCTGCTTAGCCATTTTGCACTTCCTGTCGATCTCATTTTTGAGACGTTTGTATTCCTTTTTGCCTGCTTCATTTACTGCATTTTTATATTTTCTCCTTTCATCAATTAAATTCAATATTTCTTCTGTTACCCAAGGATTTCTACTAGCCCTCGTCTTTTTACCTACTTGATCCTCTGCTGCCTTCACTACTTCATCCCTCAAAGCTACCCATTCTTCTTCTACTGTATTTCTTTCCCCAATTTGTGACAGTTGTTCCCTTATGCTCTCCCTGAAACTCTGTACAACCTCTGGTTTAGTCAGTTTATCCAGGTCCCATCTCCTTAAATTCCCACCTTTTTGCAGTTTCTTCAGTTTTAATCTACAGTTCATAACCAATAGATTGTGGTCAGAGTCCACATCTGTCCCTGGAAATGTCTTACAATTTAAAACCCGGTTCCTAAATCTCTGTCTTACCGTTGTATAATCTATCTGAAACCTGTCAGTATCTACAGGCTTCTTCCATGTATACAGCCTTCTTTTATGATTCTTGAACCAAGTGTTAGCAATGATTAAGTTGTGCTCTGTGCAAAATTCTACCAGGCGGCTTCCTCTTTCATTTCTTAGCCCCAATCCATATTCACCTACTACGTTTCCTTCTCTCCTTTTTCCTACTACCGAATTCCAGTCACCCATGACTATTAAATTTTCGTCTCCATTCACTATCTGGATAATTTCTTTTATTTCATCATACATTTCTTCGTCATCTGCAGAGCTAGTTGGCATATAAACTTGTACTACTGTAGTAGACGTGGGCTTCGTGTCTATCTTGGCCACAATAATGCGGTCTCTATGCTGTTTGTAGTAGCTTACCCGCACTCCTATTTTTTTATTCATTATTAAACCTACTCCTGCATTAGCCCTATTTGAGTTTGTATTTATAATCCTGTATTCGCCGGACCAAAAGTCTTGTTCGTCCTGCCACCGAACTTCACTGATTCCCACTATATCTAACTTTAACCTACCCATTTCCCTTTTTAAATTTTCTAACCTGCCTGCCCGATTAAGGGATCTGACATTCCACGCTCCGATCCGTAGAACGCCAGTTTTCTTTCTCCTGATAACGATGTCCTCCTGAGTAGTCCCCGCCCGGAGATCCGAATGGGGTACTATTTTACCCCCGGAATATTTTACCTAAGAGGACGCCATCATCATTTAACCATACAGTAAAGCTGCATGCCCTCGGGAAAATTTACGCATATTAACATCATAAGCCTCACAGGGTAATCCTAAAGCAAAATTCCTCATCATATTCCACATCCATATTGCACAATATTCCGAAGACTCATCATGTGTATGCATACAACTCTGAAAGTATCACTCTTCAAGAATACTTCATAAATAGCAGAACAAGCATCAGTCAGAAATGTTCCCAGTTGAACTACCGCCCATCGGAAATACCTTCCTCAACTCAGAACCACTCATATACAGTCTCTCATTCAAGATAAACTCAGCAGTTATAGCTCTACAATTCATGACCTACTTCAAAAAATATGTACCTACAAAAAAAGTAATCTCACCCACTTCCCCCAAAAATAACACAGTATTCTGTCTGGTAAAGGTAGAGCAAAATGTGAATCACAGGTGATCACAAGACACAAATAAACTTCATTATATGTGCAAACTATCTTCCTGAAGAAATAAAAATGAGTATCTTAGAACATCAAAACCCAGTCTACTCTGCTATGCCAAAACAAAAAATTCCAATCTCAAGAAATAATACAACAGTATTGTATTTCAATCAGATACTTCACCAATAAACTCAGAATAATACCAGCTGAATTCAAATTGTTCACAGATTGTTTACCATTCCACATTGTCATAGTGCAAATATAGATGCAAAAAAAAAATTTGGCTTATCAGCTTGTTAGACTATGCTTAGCAAATTCAATGTATTTTTCTTCACACAACGCAAATCACAATATTCTTTAAAATTCCGTGTTAAAAGGATTGACAGTAAGAGATACATTAACAGATTAGTTGAAGAGTATGAAACAGTGCTCGAAGCTAAAGTAACAAAATGCACTGAACAGCTGGGCCACCTATGTTCGCCACTGCATATTTTTACAAAAGTACAGTAAACACCCTAGGGTACTATTCTTTCTATACTTTGATGTTCAAGACCTCTTGATTTATGTGCGCTTATGGTTTCAAGTTCCACATTATTTGCAAGTGAGATTCGGTGTATGCGAAGAGGATCTTCATACAACAATAAAAACTTGCTACTTAAAGACTTTCCTTTATGAGATAAACGATGCGATTTGAGCAACACTTTCTGACTTGCCTGTCAACTCTTGATGTTGACTCGTGGATTCTGGCTTCTTCCTTTACTCTGCGGCTTTCTTGATGTTTTCCAATGCTAAATTCGTTATTTCACGGGCTACTACCTGTTTTATGCGATCTGGTGCTGGTTTATTCTTTAGTATAAAGAGTGGTGGTAAAGTTGTAGAATCATTCAATAGTTCGTTAATGATATTTTGAAAATCAGATAGATAGGAATCCCAATTTATGTGTTTCTGTGTTGACGATAGAAATACAATCAGCTAAGTTGACCTAATCCTTTCATAATACGTTCATTGTAATTTTCAACGTGGGAATGACTGAACCTTGGTATCGTTATCGCAAGCGATCTTTTCTTCGATATTGGCAAGCTGTTCCTCTACGTTTCTTATGTCACGTTTATTTTGCAAATTAATCGTCATCTGCCCTTCCTTAAAACTTTGCAGAGACTGAAATTCTTCGGTATCAGTGAACAGAACCTGCTGAGTATCGTCTGACGTTTTATCTGAATCATTGTTCATTTGTTTGACTCTCTCTCATAATTCTTCGACTCGTTTTGCAACAGTGCGGGTATATGAATCGCATCACGTTATTTTCTTCGGAAAGAGCTGAGCGTTGGGGGGGGGGGGGGGGGGGGCAGGGGCATTTAGTTTACTTACAACGAGTGGTTTCTTATTCCAAAAGGGCGTTAAAACATGTAGTTGAGACTGTCTTCTTGTTAGTGACTTCCATCAAACTTCACACCACGCTTATTCGACACTTTTGCTCACTGGAACTCACAAAAAATAACGGATGGCAAAAATTTATCGCTTACTACTGCCGTTCAAGGAGTAAAACTTCAGAATCAGGTAAGACATTTTAATCTATTACTTCTTCACCATTAACTCTATCCAAATCACATTTACAAACAGTATCCATATATACCACTGAATGTACCTGCACAAATATACCACTGTACAACACGTAGTTCAGGAGATACACGTTTTGTACATGATACTTAGATTCCTTAAAGAATCTGCGTTGGAAGGTTACGGTACACACTAATTGAAAATTATATTCGAAACTTAGTTTCGAAAGCTTTTCACACCATTCTTTACTCTTCTGTTCCATCCTTCCACCATCCATCCAGCCGCTACAGATTGTGTTTACTTTTCTTCCTGCCAGCAGATTAGTGGTTTCTGTTTTCTTTATTTACGCGATGGCAAGTCCCGCAGGATAATTCGCTGTTGTCGGTGCTTGCCTTATCAATTGACTTCTCCAAGCCCAGCAAATTTGTTTAGTGACAGCGTGCGGCAAACGCGACGGCTGAGTCGATAGTGATGGAAGGGGGCAGGCCTTGGTGCTGTCGCAGCGTCAGCTTAATTGCTCAGAGACAGGTGAGTCGAGGCTGACGTACTCCTGTCGTGCTCACAAAGCCAAGTGGTGAACCTCACCGCCAAAGGACCGCGTCGCGTTCTCGTAACGAGTGGTAGCCACGCCTACGGCTTTGTTTTTTCGAAAGGGTAAAAAAAAACAACGTTGTTTGTTATACAGACGTCAAAGCAGACGGTTACCGGAAACGTAATATTGATTGATATTGTCGTTTTCCCGCGATGCATTCATCTCTGTCACCTGTAAAACGCAACTCGCCATAGGAAGCACTTGTTATTCCTTATCTGTCTTCCATTTCATGTGTGTCTGACCCTCTTGTTTTTTTATGTGTTCTCACTTACGTAGCAAGATATTTGTCTCTGTATTAGTTCCAGTTTGTTCTTTTGATCCTCGAGAAATGTATAATGAACACACACAATATGTGTAGATGGTAGGTAATGAAAACTACGTAACTCCATTTCGTTAAATTTTACCGAAGGAACATAAACGGTTTCTTAAAAAATATGTAAAGTGATACAGATAGTGTTGCTACATGAGTAACTGCATAGTAGAAGCCTAGTTATTGACAGAGAAATCCATGCACTTTCAAATCTTGTCTTCGATAGTGGGGTTACTGGAGTACCGAGGTTTTCACAGACAGATGGAGTTAGAAGGTTTTCGTTGCCTAACATCGATGTAAAGATGACACAGTAGTGGTGAGTCATTCCATTGAATTTGCAAAGCAAACTTCAATTTTACATCTCTTCGCACCTCCGATTTCGGTGCGTCTGTGCTTGAAATTGGAGAGAAAGGCGGGCGAGAGAGTGCACGATTTAATAGCCTCTGCACCATTTCAACACTAAGAGACAGTGATTTCTTAATTTATAATTTATCTTTCATGTTCTGAAAGTGTCCATGTAACCTTTTTATGGTGTATCCATGCCGTATCCTTCCCATTCTTATCTTCGTCCGCTAGAGTGAGTGTGTGAGCTGTTTGTGAGTGGTATGTCATTATTATTTGGTTGCAAGAAGTTTTCTGTGGACGCCACAAGCAATCTAGACAACCTTTGTGTAGAGTCTCAATGGAGCTACGTTGAATGAAAAAGACATTAGTGACCAGTAGTCAACAGTTATTGTAAGGCTGGTAAAGGTAGCCATCCCTTAGGCTCTCTGAGGACCCCGGCTGTTCTGTTGGTTATTGGTAGAATATTTCACACATTCTGAATGAAAAAATTCATTACACTGGTGAAATATTCCACAATATTTATCATTTTATGAATCGGTATTCGGATGTTTCCCCATCATCAGGTACAAAGACAAATATGTATCACCATGTAATTTTTGTGGAGTCGAAGATTATCTCAGTTCTATATGGGTCAGGTCGCAGACTCCTTCAGTCATAAGGAAACAGCCATGTGGGATGCAGTGGAGAGGTTCTACATACACTGCGTGATCAAAAGTACCCGGACACCCCCAAAAACATACGTTTTTCATATTAGATGCATTGTGCTGCCACTCCATATCAGCGTCCTCGGCAGTCATTACACATCTACATCTACATCTACATTTATACTCCGCAAGCCACCCAACGGTGTGTGGCGGAGGGCACTTTACGTGCCACTGTCATTACCTCCCTTTCCTGTTCCAGTCGCGTATGGTTCTGGGGAAGAACGACTGTCTGAAAGCCTCCGTGCGCGCTCTAATCTCTCTAATTTTACATTCGTGATCTCCTCGGGAGGTATAAGTAGGGGGAAGCAATATATTCGATACCTCATCCAGAAACGCACCCTCTCGAAACCTGGACAGCAAGCTACACCGCGATGCAGAGCGCCTCTCTTGCAGAGTCTGCCACTTGAGTTTATTAAACATCTCCGTAACGCTATCACGATTACCAAATAACCCTGTGACGAAACGCGCCGCTCTTCTTTGGATCTTCTCTATCTCCTCCGTCAGACCGATCTGGTACGGATCCCACACTGATGAGCAATACTCAAGTATAGGTCGAACGAGTGTTTTGTAAGCCACCTCCTTTGTTGATGGACTACATTTTCTAAGCACTCTCCCAATGAATCTCAACCTGGTACCCGCCTTACCAACAATTAATTTTATATGATCATTCCACTTCAAATCGTTCCGCACGCATACTCCCAGATATTTTACAGAAGTAACTGCTACCAGTGTTTGTTCCGCTATCATATAATCATACAATAAAGGATCCTTCTTTCTAGTTATTCGCAATACATTACATTTGTCTATGTTAAGGGTCAGTTGCCACTCCCTGCACCAAGTGCCTATCCGCTGCAGATCTTCCTGCATTTCGCTACAATTTTCTAATGCTGCAACTTCTCTGTATACTACAGCATCATCCGCGAAAAGCCGCATGGAACTTCCGACACTATCTACTAGGTCATTTATATATATTGTGAAAAGCAATGGTCCCATAACCCTCCCCTGTGGCACGCCAGAGGTTACTTTAACGTCTGTAGACGTCTCTCCATTGATAACAACATGCTGTGTTCTGTTTGCTAAAAACTCTTCAATCCAGCCACACAGCTGGTCTGATATTCCGTAGGCTCTTACTTTGTTTATCAGGCGACAGTGCGGAACTGTATCGAACGCCTTCCGGAAGTCAAGAAAAATAGCATCTATCTGGGAGTCTGTATCTAATATTTTCTGGGTCTCATGAACAAATAAAGCGAGTTGGGTCTCACACGATCGCTGTTTCTCGAATCCATGTTGATTCCTACATAGTAGATTCTGGGTTTCCAAAAACGACATGATACTCGAGCAAAAAACATGTTCTAAAATTCTACAACAGATCGACGTCAGAGATATAGGTCTATAGTTTTGCGCATCTGCTCGACGACCCTTCTTGAAGACTGGGACTATCTGTGCTCTTTTCCAATCATTTGGAACCCTCCGTTCCTCTAGAGACTTGCGGTACACGGCTGTTAGAAGGGGGGCAAGTTCTTTCGCGTACTCTGTGTAGAATCGAATTGGTATCCCGTCAGGTCCAGTGGACTTTCCTCTATTGAGTGATTCCAGTTGCTTTTCTATTCCTTGGACACTTATTTCGATGTCAGCCATTTTTTCGTTTGTGCGAGGATTTAGAGAAGGAACTGCAGTGCTGTCTTCCTCTGTGAAACAGCTTTGGAAAAAGGTGTTTAGTATTTCAGCTTTACGCGTGTCATCCTCTGTTTCAATGCCATCATCATCCCGTAGTGTCTGGATATGCTGTTTCGAGCCACTTACTGATTTAACGTAAGACCAGAACTTCCTAGGATTTTCTGTCAAGTCGGTACATAGAATTTTACTTTCAAATTCACTGAACGCTTCACGCATAGCCCTCCTTACGCTAACTTTGACATCGTTTAGCTTCTGTTTGTCTGAGAGGTTTTGGCTGCGTTTAAACTTGGAGTGGAGCTCTCTTTGCTTTCGCAGTAGTTTCCTAACTTTGTTGTTGTACCACGGTGGGTTTTTCCCGTCCCTCACAGTTTTACTCGGCACGTACCTGTCTAAAACGCATTTTACGATTGCCTTGATTTTTTTCCATAAACACTCAACATTGTCAGTGTCGGAACAGAAATTTTCGTTTTGATCCGTTAGGTAGTCTGAAATCTGCCTTCTATTACCCTTGCTAAACAGATAAACCTTCCTCCCTTTTTATATATATTCCTATTAACTTCCATATTCAGGGATGCTGCAACGGCCTTATGATCACTGATTCCCTGTTCTGTACATACAGAGTCGAAAAGTTCGGGTCTGTTTGTTATCAGTAGGTCCAAGTTGTTATCTCCACGAGTCGGTTCTCTATTTAATTGCTCGAGGTAATTTTCGGATAGTGCCCTCAGTATAATGTCACTCGATGCTCTGTCCCTACCACCCGTCCTAAACATTTGAGTGTCCCAGTCTATATCTGGTAAATTGAAATCTCCACCTAAGGCTATAACATGCTGAGAAAATTTATGTGAAATGTATTCCAAATTTTCTCTCAGTTGTTCTGCCACTAATGCTGCTGAGTCGGGAGGTCGGTAAAAGGAGCCAATTATTAACCTAGTTCGGTTGTTGAGTGTAACCTCCACCCATAATAATTCACAGGAACTATCCACTTCTACTTCACTACAGGATAAACTACTACTAACAGCGACGAACACTCCACCACCGGTTGCATGCAATCTATCCTTTCTAAACACCGTCTGTACCTTTGTAAAAATTTCGGCAGAATTTATCTCTGGCTTCAGCCAGCTTTCTGTACCTATAACGATTTCAGCTTCGGTGCTTTCTATCAGCGCTTGAAGTTCTGGTACTTTACCAACGCAGCTTCGACAGTTGACAATTACAATACCGATTGCTGCTTGGTCCCCGCATGTCCTGACTTTGCCCCGCACCCGTTGAGACTGTTGCCCTTTCTGTACTTGCCCAAGGCCATCTAACCTAAAAAACCGCCCAGCCCACGCCACACAACCCCTGCTACCCGTGTAGCCGCTTGTTGCGTGTGGTGGACTCCTGACCTATCCAGCGGAACCCGAAACCCCACCACCCTATGGCGCAAGTCGAGGAATCTGCAGCCCACACGGTCGCAGAACCGTCTCAGCCTCTGATTCAGACCCTCCACTCGGCTCTGTACCAAAGGTCCGCAGTCAGTCCTGTCGACGATGCTGCAGATGGTGAGCTCTGCTTTCATCCCGCTAGCGAGACTGGCAGTCTTCACCAAATCAGATAGCCGCCGGAAGCCAGAGAGGATTTCCTCCGATCCATAGCGACACACATCATTGGTGCCGACATGAGCGACCACCTGCAGATGGGTGCACCCTGTACCCTTCATGGCATCCGGAAGGACCCTTTCCACATCTGGAATGACTCCCCCCGGTATGCACACGGAGTGCACATTGGTTTTCTTCCCCTCTCTTGCTGCCATTTCCCTAAGGGGCCCCATTACGCGCCTGACGTTGGAGCTCCCAACTACCAGTAAGCCCACCCTCTGCGACTGCCCGGATCTTGCAGACTGAGGGGCAACCTCTGGAACAGGACAAGCAGCCATGTCAGGCCGAAGATCAGTATCAGCCTGAGACAGAGCCTGAAACCGGTTCGTCAGACAAACTGGAGAGGCTTTCCGTTCAGCCCTCTGGAATGTCTTTCGCCCCCTGCCACACCTTGAGACGACCTCCCACTCTACCACAGGTGAGGGATCAGCCTCAATGTGGGCAGTATCCCGGGCAACCACAGTCGTAGTCCGATCAGGAGATGCGTGGGACGAGCTGGCCGTCCCCGACAAACCCCCATCCGGACCCCCACAGTGATGCCCATTGGCAACAGCCTCAAGCTGTGTGACCGAAGCCAACACTGCCTGAAGCTGGGAGCGAAGGGATGCCAACTCAGCCTGCATCCGAACACAGCAGTTGCAGTCCCTATCCATGCTAAATCTGTTTTGCAAAGAACGTCTGAACTAATCTACAGAGAGCGTGAGAGAGCAGAATGGGGCGCTCCATGGAACTCACAGACTTCGCACATGGTGAGGTGATTGGGTGTCACTTGTGTCATACGTCTGTACGTGAGATTTCCACACTCCTAAACATCCAATGATCCACTGTTTCCGATGTGATAGTGAAGTGGGAACGTGAAGGAACACGTACAGCACAAAAGCGTACAGGCCGACCTCGCCCGTTGACTGACAGATACGTCCGACAGTTGAAGAGGATAGTCATGTGTAATAGGCAGACATCTATCCAAAACATCACACAGGAATTCCAAACTGCATCAGGATTCACTGCAAGTACTATGACAGTTAGGCGGGAGGTGAGAAAACTTGGATTTCATGGTTGAGCCAAACATCACGTCGGTAAATGCCAGACGACGCGTCGCTTGGTGTAAAGAGCGTAAGCTTTGGACTACTGAACAGTGGGAAAACGTTGTGTGGAGCGACAAATCACGGTACGCAATGTGGTGATATTATGGCAAGGTGTGGGTATGGAGAATGCCCGGTGAACGTCATCTGCCAGCGTATGTAGTGCCAACAGTAAAATTCGGAGGCAGTGGTGTTATAGTAGAGAGGGGGTTTGCTCTCCTCGTTGTGGCACTATCACAGCACAGGCCTACATTGATGTTTTAAGCACCTTCTTCTTGCCCATTGTTTAAGAACAATTCGGGGATGGCGATTGCATCTTTGAACACGATCGGGCACCTGTTCATAATGCACGGCCTGTAGCGGAGTGGTTACGTGACAATATCATCCCTGTAATGGACTGGCCTGTGCAGAGTCCTGATGTGAATCCTATTCGGGATGTTTTGGAACGCTGATTTCGCGCCAGGTCTCACCGACCGACATCGATACCTTTCCTCAGTGCAGCACTCCGTGAAGAATGGGCTGCCATTCCTCAAGAAACCTTTCAGCACCTGACTGGACGTATGCCTGCGAGAGTGGAAACTGTCATCAAGACTAAGGGTGGGCCAACACCACATTGAATGCAGGGCGCCACGAACTTGTAAGTCATTTTCAGCCAGGTGTCCGGATACTTTTGATCACTTAGTGTACAACTTGAGAGCGCCAAGAAAACTTCATTGACATGAACACATTTATTAGATGGTAATACAAGATTGCCTTCCATAGTACTGCGCCACACCTAAACCTGCAGTGGACTACTGGCGTGCGATCGACTCACAGTAGTACAGCCTGCACAGAAAAGTCTCGGGTAGCGCTTGTTATATCTTGGGCTGCCGTCGGCCATGGAATTCGATGGCCTCAAGTTCTGTATACTGATCTTCAAAGTGCTCTCGTAGACATCAAAGATTGGCACTAGGAGCTATGCCCCAAGTCTACCTTAAGTACTTGCTGGCTCGTAGGGATCGGCTCGCTCCCTGTTCAGGACACAGGAGCCAGCATCGCCCGTGTCGGCCTCAGGAGCGAGAGGAGCAGCAGCAGTGCTCCCTCTCTGGAAGGCGGATGACGGAAAGTTTCCAGGTCACACAGGTCAAACTTCCAGCAGACCTGCAGGGTGATGGTGGCCTCCGCCTCCTACCAGTGTTGCCTCAGAAGCTGGCAATGCAGCTGGCTATAGCAGCGTCCTTCCGGCTAGGTGTCGGCATCCATAGCCTCCCCTCTCACTGGATAGCTGCAACTGACACAAGGGCTGAGACTACACACTGGGCAGTCAGCACCTAGCAATCAGTAATGAGCCATTTATTAACAAGGGTGGAGTTTTTATGTTAGCTCTTCCCGTGCCCCCTGCGGAGGTGGGGATGCCTATGACACCATGTGTCCTGCTTTTTCTTCACTACCAGCACTGCTAGTGACATCACACTTTCCCAGCTTGCATCACCTCAGTTCCAAGAGTTCCGGAACCTGTACAGAAAATTGGAATAGAGTTCAACATAAATATCATTTCCGCCCTTTTTATGGCTCATGAAAACCACACATCGCACACAGTGAAACCTTCAGAGGTGGTGGTCCAGATTGGTGTACACACCGGTACCCCTAATACCCAGTAGCAAGTCCTTTTGCATTGATGCATGAATATATTCGTTGCGCCATACTATCCACAAGTTATCAAGGCACTGTTGGTCCAGATTGTCCCACTCCTCAAGGGCGATTCGGCGTAGATCCTCGGAATGGTTGGTGGGTTACGTCGTCCATAAACAGCCCTTTTCAATCTATCCCACACATGTTCGATAGGGTTCATGTCTGGAGATTATGCTGGCCACTCTAGTCGAGCGATGTCGTTATCATGAAAGAAGTCATTCACAATATGTGCACGATGGAGGCGCGAATTGTCGTCCATGAAGACGAATGCCTCGCCAATGTGCTGCCGATATGGTTGCACTATCGGTCGGAGGATGGCATTCACGATCGTACAGCCGTTACGGCGCCTTCCATGACCACCAGCGGCGTACGTCGGCCCCACATAATGCCACCCCAAAGCAGCAGGGATCCTCCACCTTCCTGCACTCTCTGGACAGTGTGTCTAAGGCGTTCAACCTGATCAGGTTGCCTCCAAACCCGTTTCCGACGATTGTCTGGTTGAAGGCATATGCGACACTCGTCAGTGAAGAGAACGCGATGTCAGTCCTGAGCGGTCCATTCGGCATATTGTTGGGCCCATCTGTACGGCGCTGCATGGTGTCGTGGTTGCAAAGATGGAGCTCGCCATGGACGTCAGTAGTGAAGTTGCGCATCATGCAGCCTACTGGGCACAGTTTGAGTCGTAACACGACGTCCTGTGACTGCACGAAAAGCATTATTCAACATGGTGGCGTTGCTGTCAGGGTTCCTCCGTGCCATAATCGGTAGATAGAGGTCATCCACCGCATTAGAACCCCTTGGGCGCCTTGAGCGAGGTATGTCATCGACAGTTCCTGTCTCTCTGTATCTCCTCCATGTCCGAACAACATCTCTTTGGTTCAGTCCGAGACGCCTGGACACTTCCCTTGTTAAGAGCCCTTCCTGGCACAAAGTAACAATGCGGACGCGCGATATTGACCGTCTAGGCATGGTTGAACTAGAGACAACATGAGTCGTGTACCTCCTTCACCTCCTTCCTGGTGGAATGACTGGAACTAATCGGCTGTTGGACCCCCTCCTTCTAATAGGCACTGCTCATGCACGGTTGTTTACATCTTTGGGCGGGTTTAGTGACATCTCTGAACAGTCAAAGGGATTGTGTCTGTGATACAATATCCACAGTCAAAGTGTATCTTCAGGAGTTCTGGGAACCGGAGTGATGCGAAACTTTTTTTGATTTGTGTAGTTATACATTATACAATTTCAGTTATTGTTCCATTGCCGTACAACCAATTTACATGAGTTTCAACAGTTGATTCATCGATACCATAATGTAGGTATTTTCAGAAGACATTTCTTTCACACTAACACAATTATTCATGTACTCATAGGTCCATCTATTAGTTTATACATAATTTCCTTACTGTTTCGGAGCCTTATTTGCAGACTGATCAACTGAAATCTGATGGACAGGTAAATCTAATCGGTGCACTGAGGTTCGTTTATCAGGGAAGTAGATTACTCAGATCGCAATCAGAACCGCTACAGCGGTGGTAGATGTCACGCTTATAGTCGTGATTCTATGGTGGTGTCTATCACGGTCTTCCTGAACGAGCCTGAACATTTGTACGGCTGTAATTCTCCATTTTTGCATTGCTATTAGTTTGTCTAGTGAGTGTAGAATGTCTGGATTCAGGGCTTCTCAGGCAGGTGCCTGTAAAATGTAGGTTGCTCCACGTAAGTGTGGGCGTACCAGTGATTGTAATTGGTAGACGAATTTTCGCGCCTGCTAAATCACAAGTCGTACCGTTTATTATTATTCCACTATTATGTAACTCTATTCATAGCAGTTGGTTTCCCATGTTTGTTACAGTTTACTATGACTACTACTGGTGAAAAAACTGAGTAGACCGCAGTGTGTGCCTACTCTCTGGAAAAATGGATATGGAGTTAACACTTCCCTTTTACATTCACGTGCTTCAGTTTCTGCCAAGAATAATTGGACCTTGCATGCCTACTTCGGTAGATCGTAACATTTTCCCCCAGGCAACTCTGTAGGTCTTCCAACGACATTAGGGCGTTGCCATCTCTTTGCTATGATGTTACTAGTACATCTTTGGTCCATAACTGTACCTGTTTTGGTATGCAACTTGGGAGAAAAGGACATTTATCAATATCTCTTCCTCCATTCTGCTGATATCAGGAGAAAGAAAACTGGCATTCTACGGATCGGAGCGTGGAATGTCAGATCCCTTAATCGGGCAGGTAGGTAAGAAAATTTGAAAAGGGAAATGGATAGGTTAAAGTTAGATATAGTGGGAATTAGTGAAGTTCGGTGGCAGGAGGAACAAGACTTTTGGTCAGGTGAATATTGGGTTATAAATACAAAAGCAAATAGCGGTAATGCAGGTGCAGGTTTAATAATGAATAAGAATACAGGAGTACGGGTAAGCTACTACAAACAGCATAGTGAACGCATTATTGTGGCCAATATAGACACGAAGCCCACGCCTACTACAGTAGTACAAGTTTATATGCCAACTAGCTCTGCAGATGACGAAGAAATTGATGAAATGTATGATGAGATAAAAGAAATTATTCAGGTAGTGAAGGGAGACGAAAATTTAATAGTCATGGGTGACTGGAATTCTTCAGTAGGAAAAGGGAGAGAAAAAACATAGTAGGTGAATATGGATTGGGGCTAAGAAATGAAAGAGGAAGCCGTCTGGTAGAATTTTGCGCAGAGCATAACTTAATCATAGCTAACACTTGGTTCGAGAATCATGAAAGAAGGTTGTATACATGGAAGAAGCCTGGAGATACAAAAAGGTATCAGATAGATTATATAATGGTAAGACAGTGATTTAGGAACCAGGTTTTAAATTGTAAGACATTTCCAGGGGCAGATGTGGACTCTGACCACAATCTATAGGTTATGAACTGTAGATTAAAACTGAAGAAACTGCAAAAAGGTGGGAATTTAAGGAGATGGGACCTGAATAAACTGAAAGAACCAGAGGTTGTACAGAGTTTCAGGGAGAGCATAAGGGAACAACTGACAGGAACGGGGGAAAGAAATACAGTAGAAGAAGAATGGGTAGCTTTGAGGGATGAAATAGCGAAGGCAGCAGAGCACCAAATAGGTAAAAAGACGAGGGCTAGTAGAAACCCTCGGGTAACAGAAGAAATATTGAATTTAATTGATGAAAGGAGAAAATATAAAAATGCAGTAAATGAAGCAGGCAAAAAGGAATACAAACGTCTCAAAAATGAGATCGACAGGAAGTGCAAAATGGCTAAGCAGGAATGGCCAGAGGACAAATGTAAGGATGTAGAGGCTTACCTCAATAGGGGTAAGATAGATACTGCTTACAGGAAAATTAAAGAGACCTTTGGAGAAAGGAGAACCACTTGTATGAATATCAAGAGCTTTGATGGAAACCCAGTTCTAAGCAAAGAAGGGAAAGCAGAAAGGTGGAAGGAGTATATAGAGTGTCTATACAAGGGGACTATACTTGAGGACAATATTGTGGAAATGGAAGAGGATGTAGATGAAGATGAAATGGGAGATATGATACTGCGTGAAGAGTTTGACAGAGCACTGAAAGACCTGAGTCGAAACAAGGCCTCCGGAGTAGACAACATTCCATTAGAACTACTGACAGCCTTGGGAGAGCCAGTCCTGACAAAAATCTACCATCTGGTGAGCAAGATGTATGAGACAGGCGAAATACCCTCAGACTTTAAGAAGAATATAATAATTACAATCCCAAAGAAAGCAGGTGTTGAGAGATGTGAAAATTGCCGAACTATCAGTTTAATAAGTCACAGCTGCAAAATACTAACGCGAATTCTTTACAGACGAATGGAAAAACTGATAGAAGCCGACCTTGGGGAAGATGAGTTTGGATTCCGTAGAAATGTTGGTACACGTGAGGCAATACTGACCCTACGACTTATCTTAGAAGAAAGATTAAGGAAAGGCAAACCTACGTTTCTAGCGTTTGTAGACTTAGAGAAAGCTTTTGACAATGTTGATTGGAATACTCTCTTTCAAATTCTGAAGGTGGCAGGGGTAAAATACAGGGAGCGAAATGCTATTTACAATTTGTACAGAAAGCAGATGGCAGTTACAAGAGTCGAGTGGTATGAAAGGGAAGCAGTGGTTGGGAAGGGAGTGAGACAGAGTTGTAGCCTATCCCTGATGTTGTTCAATCTGTATATTGAGCAAGCAATAAAGGAGACAAAAGAAAAGTTCGTTGTAGGTATTAAAATCCATGGAGAAAAAATAAAAACTTTAAGGTTCGCTGATGACATTGTAATTCTGTCAGAGACAGCAAAGGACTTGGAAGAGCAGTTGAACGGAATGGACAGTGTCCTAAAAGGAGGATATAAGATGAACATCAACAAAAGCAAAACGAGGATAATGGAATGTAGTCGTATTAAGTCGGGTGATGCTGCGGGAATTAGATTAGGAAATGAGACACTTAAAGTAGTAAAGGAGTTTTGCTATGTGGGGAGCAAAATAACTGAAGATGGTCGAAGTAGAGAAGATATAAAATGTAGACTGGCAATGGCAAGGAAAGCGTTTCTGAAGAAGAGAAATTTGTTAACATCGAGTATAGATTTAAGTGTCAGGAAGTCGTTTCTGAAGGTATTTGTATGGAGTGTAGCCATGTATGGAAGTGAAACGTGGCCGATAAATAGTTTAGACAAGAAGAGAATAGAAGCTTTCGAAATGTGGTGCTACAGAAGAATGCTGAAGATTAGATGGGTAGATCACATAACTAATGAGGAGGTATTGAATAGAATTGGGGAGAAGAGGAGTTTGTGACACAACTTGACTAGAAGAAGGGATCGGTTGGTATGACATAGAGATGGGCAAAACTGTTCTTTTCAGAGATCGGATCAGAACTGTTCACTCCCTGAAATGAACTAGCTCTTTTTCATGACTCACCACTCATTCACAACAGAAAATAAATGGAAGGCACTTTGCCCTTTAAACTTGGTTTATTCCAGTACTATACCTGTATTTTGATCTTATTTGATCCTATTTTGAAGTAACACAGATAATGAGTAAGAATTTTGTATTGTTTATTGAAATTTCCACAATATGACAAAGTTTTTGATTATTGATTTATTTTGCACGATCGTGGTTTTTTGGGTGATCGGAAAATGTTGTAACTTGAGATTTACATTAACAATATATTTGGCTATAATGTATTAAAATTTCATTAACCTCGTACAAATACATCGCAAGCCATATATTTTTAAAGTGAACATTTCCTTCCGAAGACGCCTAAAATCGCAAAATCCGTACTACAATAAGAAAAAAATATATAAATTTGACTGTAAAATCAAAGTGCTGCATATAGCCTTCCACAGAATAAAACAAGGAAAATATTGGTGTATCACTTTTGCTATATGTTTATCGGTTCGCTCGTAATTAAAGTGTAAATTCAAGTGACCATAATAAAAAATCTTAATTTGATCAGTTTAAACAAATAAAAATAAAATAAAAACAAATGATGTATACATAACATAATTATGTAATATACGTAACGGTATTACTACGAAGAACAATATCCAGTAGAGACGAACTCCGATGCATAGGCGCTGGATCAAGCAGGTCGAGCCGCGAGCTGTATCACTGCGTGAGCTAAGACCGCAGAGACCAGAGTGACACCTGAGTTGCTTTGCTCAACGCTCTGGCTAGAGTCGAGAACGGTGGGGTGAGCGTTGAAAGGGCGAGTTCCGAGGGTGGGGGGAGCGGTGAACTGCCACCACTCACCCGCTCTGAGACAAATCGTCCGTTCTCTTGTGAGCAGGTTGTTGCAAGTAGTTCTTATGTTCTCCGCTAGGAGGCTCTCTGTCCTGTTGCTCGCATCAACTGCCCAGAGGGCAGGACGTGCGACTGAAACGATCGCCGACGGAGTGCTATGCTAAGTTAAGGTGCGCCAGGCACTGCACGCGGCAGAGGAAGCACAGAGAGGGCACCGCATATGTGAAACACAAAATCCACTGGGGCACTGCACAATGCAGGCAGCCAAGGCAGAAGCAGGGTAGAGGCCGGCGCTGGCTGTGTTGTGTGGCGTGCAGTGTGCTCTGACCAGCAGAGGCCCCACTGGTCTGCTCCGACTCTCTCTCTCTCTCTCTCTCTCTCTGCTGTGGGAAACGTTTGGAGCTACCGTTCTTTTTTTCTGAATCACTGATTGTTCACTCCTTTGAAAGATTCAACTCTATGAATTAGTTCAGGAGCGGATCCCCCATCTCTAGTATGACATGTTCTGAGACATCGAGGGATCACCAATTTAGTATTGGAGGGCAGCGTGGAGGGTAAAAATCGTAGAGGGGGACCAAGAGATGAATACACTAAGCAGATTCAGAAGGATGTAGGCTGCAGTAGGTACTGGGAGATGAAGAAGCTTGCACAGGATAGAGTAGCATGGAGAGCTGCATCAAACCAGTCTGAGGACTGAAGACCACAACAACAACAACAACAACCATTCTGCTGAGATTACTTGAACAAAACTATACAACCCCCGTATACAAGAACAACAATGTAACGATCCCTCGATAATGAAAAATAAGAAGTTGTTTAAGCCATCCTATAAACAGAACAAAATGAAACTGGATGTCTACCTAATTATCTACACAAGAACAAACTAAGCGCAATAAGGGCAAACAACACTCTCAAACCTTATCTGTCAACGTGGCCTAAGGACATAATGTATTTTAGACGTACTCTGGTCACCAGTCGTCCGTTTCGTATTTGTTCCACGAGGCTCGCATTCTGTACTGCAGATGCCGCAGGTATCTATGGCAATGCATCAAGAGCTCCCTTAAAAGGCTTAATACATGCCTCATGAATACCAAAAGCCTTCGTTAGCACCTGCATTTTAACACCGGCAAGTGGCGTCATTTCCGCTACTTTTGGTTTATATTGGGTTGTTACTAACACCCATTGGTCATTCCTTTATTGCGATAATTTCCCTGCACATTGTCCTATCTGCTTTTGTCTTTCAAAGACTTTGGTACTGCGCATTCTGCTTGTTGCCAAAGATCTCGTAATTTCTGAGCAAACTTTTTTAATGCTTCTACATCGAATCCAAGCTTCGGCTTAATCACTTCGAAAAGTGAAGGCATTCCCCCCCCCCCTCCCCCACGTATTACTCATATGGTGGAAGGTCAGTAGCTGTATCGATTTTAGAATTGTATGCGGAGGTTAGAGTATTTCAATAACATCCCAATTTTCAGGGTTGCTGCTAACGTAATAGCTCAATATCTTCAAAATCCTTTCCCCCGTTGGCTTGATGGTGCAAGGGGCTTGCTTGCAGTTTGCGAATTCGGAGCAGTTGACAAACTGCTTCGTAATATCAGACTCTGGTCTGTAATAATTAACGTGTCTGGAATACCAAATATGAGCAGCCAGTTATTTACTAATGCTTGAGAAACTGTACTCGCTTTTTGGTCAGGAATTGCAATCATTACTGTATACCGCAAGAAATGGTCACTTATAGTCAATATGTATTTATTTACTGCTGGTGTTTTACTAAATGAGCCTAAGATGTCCAATCCAAGCATTTCAAGTGGTTTAGGTTCCCCTGGTAGACATTATAACAGAATCGGTTGGTGGCTAAGGTCAGCTCGTTGTGCACAACATGTGCAGTTCCTGACATACCTGTATGGCTCAATATCTCGTTTTCTAGTCCTCCGCCAAAAGTTTTCGTTAATTTGACTTTCAATCGCTCTTTGCCCACCTCGGCCTGACAACATATCGTCATATGCTGGTGCCAAGACTTGGTTTCAGAAAGCTGCAGGTACTACCACTCTTAATCCGCACTTTGTTATTCTGTACAGCAAGCCGTCATGAGTCACGAACTGAAGTTGCGACTTGATTGTTGGCAGTCGGCATCAGCAGTTGGAGTCTTTCATAATTCAACAACGCTCCTGCCCAGTGTTTGTACAACCGTTATTTACCTACTCAAACTTTTGGCTTTAGCATGACTTTTTCCTGGCTTGTGTATGACCTGGTAATCAAATTCACTCAAACAGAGTGCCTACCTGGTTAATCTGCTGCAATGGTCCTTCAATCCGAATAACCATTTGACAGCAGTGTGCTGTGCCAGCACCTCGAACTTTTGGCTATATAAATAACAACGGAAGTATGTAATACCACAGATTACTGCTAACATCTCCTTCTCACTCGAGGAATAATTTTACTCTGTTTTTTTCCAACTGTTGGGATATGTACGCTACAGAACGCTCTTTACCATCTATATTCTCTCCTAGTCAACCCTCAGAGCTCTATATTGCTTGCATCACAAAACAAAATAAATTCTTTTTCAGAATCAGGGGATATCAAACCTGGATCCGATATCAATGCTAGCTTTAAAGTATCGAACGACATCTGACATTTGGTAGACCATTCAAATTTCGCTCCTTCCTATAACAAGTGGTTCAAAGGTCTGGCAATTTCAGCAAAGTCCATTACGAATTGATGATAATGATTACAGATGCTGTTTAACTGTCTTGGGTAGCAAAAATGCTGAACTGCTGAGACTAAGAATGGATCTGTGTTCACACCTTCCTTGCAAATTATATGCTCAAGGTGATATACTTCTGTTACTGAAAAATAATATTTATCAATGCGTAGCGTTAGTCGTGCTGAGTTCACTCTTTTGACTACCTCTTCCAACCATTGTACATGCTCTTCGAAGTGCTTCGCAAACACTCTTATGTCATCCGGATAGACTAAACATTGTTTTGATTTTAGACCCCTATGTACACCATCCAATATCTCTGAAAGGTCGCAGGTGCATCATTGGGTCTGAATGGGTAGGGTATTTATTTTGGCTTTTCTGGTACACTCTGTAGTGGTAGGGATGGCTATGACATCATGTGTCGTGGTTTTTCTCCGCTGGCAGCTCTCCTAGTGCGTTCCGGCTTTCGCAACTTCACCTTTCAGAGACTCTTTTCTGCTGGCTTGACACCAGAATACTTAAAGTTGCGTCACACCTAGCCTTTCTTGTGAAACTTTCCTTTGTCACTAGTACGAGATTTGTCTCAGCTTCCATGATATCATTATGCTTCACTCGCAGACCTGGGCGGTCATTCCCCCATGCTGTGATACCTTCCATGTTTGCTGCAACTCGCTCAGCATGTCCCCATAGCAGGCATTCTACTGGTTATTGACACTGGCAGTTCGACTTCCAGGAGTTGCCAAGGTAGAATTTGGACGAATCTTTTGTATCCACTGGGGATTCTATCCCAGAATGTAACAGTTCCTTTTGTTGATGTTTGGTGTAGGACTGAAACGAGAGTAATTACTTCAGTAAAATGGTGTGAAAATGTATTTAGCTTAGTTAAGATATATGACACATTAAATACAATCAACTACAGGATATACGCAACATAATGTGAACACCTGTACTTACTTAGGACTGGTTTATTAATAAGGGGTTGGACTCCCATTTGCCCATAATAGAGCTGCGATTCTTCTTGGAATACTAGCATATAGTGTTTGTATGGTCTGCAGTGGAATGTTATGCCACTCTTCCACCAGAACCTCTTCTAACTCCTATGGCGACGAGGGAGACGTAAATCTGCTCCTGAATCTGCTTTCCAATACCACCCAAAAGGTTTCGGTAATGTTCAAGTCCGGGAACTGCTCTGGTCAGGGAAGACGCTGCAGTTCAGTTGCATGCTCCTCATACAACGATTGTACTGTCCTGGCTGTGTGAAATGGTGCATTATCGTCCTGGAATATGGCATCTTTGTTGGGGAACAAAATGTGAATCATAGGGTGCACCTAATCACCTAAAATGTTCAAATAATCATTGGCTGTAACACGGGCTTTGACACTAATGATGGGACCAGCAGAATACCTTGATATCCCTGCCCAATCCATCACACTTCCGCCTCCATGCTTAACCGTTCGAATCAAGCAATCAGAATGTAGGCTTCGTTTTGCGTCCTCCAGTCATAAACCCTTCCCGATGTTGTAAATAACGAAAAAGTTGACTTGTAGGACCGTATGACGGATTTCACTGATCAACCGTCCAAGATTCATACCACTGTCACCATGTTTTACGCTTCTTTGAGTTTGTTATCATCATTAATGGTTTCGGTATAGCAGCTCGTCCTTGAATATTGGCTTTCTGAAGTTCTCGGCGGGCAGTATCAATAGATACGGAGTCTCGCAGACGGCTACTGAGCTCTGCTGTAAGTTAAGCTGCCGTCGTTTTGTGTCGTTTTGACATAATTCGTATTAGCGTACGACGATCTCTGTCATTTAGTTTTGATTTTCTCCCATTATTACGTTTACACGATGACGTTTTCCATGCTTTGTGTAAGCTGTCATGACTATTGAAACAGCTGCTCTTGAAACATTCAGTAAGTTGACTGTCTTGGTTACTGATGCCCCAGCTAATCCGTGCCCCACAATCTGCCCTCTTTGGAATTCTGTTAGGCCTTTACTGCACGTCGACCTCGGCCTCTGAATGCAAATACCAAGTGCGCGCCGGCCGGTGTGGCCGAACGGTTCTAGGATCTACAGTCTGGAACCACGCTGCTGCTACGGTCGCAGGTTCGAATCCTGCTTCGGGCATGGATGTGTGTGATGTCCTTAGGTTAGTTAGGTTTACGTAGTTCTAAGTTCTAGGGGACTGATGTCCTTAGAAGTTAAGTCCCATACTGCTCAGAGCCATTTGAACCATTTTTGAACCAAGTGCGCACTACTCATAAACAAGCTGCACTGATGCCTAGTCCGTACTGAACTCGCGCAGTCCCGCGCGACACATGCCTTATCTGTGTTGTTGACCGTCAAACACAATTGTCCCCTTACTACCACTGTTCACATAACAATCTAGTAAATTTTGATGGCATGTTCCTATGGGGTGACTGAACAAGATAATACTGCTCTTAACAGGTCCAATATTACAAAAATGTCATCAAAGTTTATTGTATTGTTCAACTTATTTTTTTCTCAGAACAGTTGTTGTAATTTGTCATGTATTAATTATCTACTGTGTCACATATTTTACGTAAGCTAAATAGTTTTTCGTTTCACTTTACTGTTTTAACTCCTCTCGCTAAATCACACAATAATAACTGTCATCTTTGAACAACAACTGAGATACATTTTAAATGCGCCTATTTTACAGTCTTTGATCCCACAAATTTTCACAGGCACATATCTTTATATTTGTACCTGACCATGGCACAACAGCCGAAAACCAGACCCTAAAACAATAAATATTGGATAATATTCCATCAGTGTAGTGTGCCTTTTATTAATAAAAACAATGTCATTGACGGTACTAGTACCTAGTAATGTGGACGCAAAGCAGGAGACAGCTCTAATTATTGTCGAAGCGTAAAAGCAGTTTAACCTCACTAGAAAAGCCAGTCGTAATTGCCTTAATATTTATCGTGGAATGAGACGTTCTCACTCCTGATTGGTTCTGGAGCACGGAACATAAAAAATCTGCTTCTGCAAAACCAAGTGGCAGTACTGAAAGGGGAAGGTCTTGAAATAAAAGTTCGGTGTTTAGAAGTCCAATGCCAAGCTGTTCAACTTTTACTTCGTGTAAGCAATGAAATAAATGTAAATACAGTTCGGAAGAGGTATAAAAGTGCAAGGGGAACACACACCTGCGGTAAGTTTCACAGGTGGTGTAAATCTTCTGGCAGTATGGAGGGAAGATTTGGAAGACCTGTAGAAAAGAATGGATACCGTGCTTGCCGCGTCTGTGATGAATAATGACACACATTATGAGAATAATATAGGACAGGTCGAATAGGATGGGATGCGTAATAACACAACGTTAATACCCGTCCTCCGTCAATCGTCTCACATTTGCAACTTTTCTTCCGTAGACGGAATAACATTGCCTTCTACTACTGGTGGGTGGACGTATCCAATACTTTGGTGGCGCACCTCGTAGTGCCTTCCTGCCACATTACGATCTCTTTCAAATTCTCCGTCGCTGCAGAGGCTACCTCTCCGACCTTGTTTCTTGACTTGGCGCGCTTCTCGTCTCGTGGTTGGAAGTTCATTTGAGAGATGGAAAGAGAATATTTGTATAGCATTGCAAAATGTGGTTTCGGTAGTGAACTATCAATATAGTGAAGTGGGATAGATTTTCCCGAAAATTCCAGAGGCATGGTACAATTCCACTATATAGGTATTTGGAACTGTACAAAGTTAGAGATATTATTGTTAATAAGGGAACTGGGGCAGTGGAGAAAGAAATGCCATACAAGTATTAATATGGCAAGACCGACAGTGTTTTTAACGTGACGCTCCGTGCGCTTGATATTAGTGTCAATAAGCGAAAACGTGGAAAGCTCATTCTAAAAAATATAAACATTCACACTAAGCATGCAATACCCTCTTTCACGCAGGCAATATTTCATGAAGCGAGTGAAGGAGAATGAATGACTGTGGAAAGAGCCAAAGGAGACCAACAGAGCCACAACCTGAAAGGCAGCCAGAGCAGCAAAGGTCACCTCACGTCGTTAATGGCAACAAACACCCCCGTCCTTCTCTCTTGTCTAAAAAAGTAGTTGTGAGAGCTGTGCTGATGAAAGTTTACATTTTTGTATTGCTATTTATTACAGGTAGTGGATGGAGTAACGTTGCGTGATCCGTAGAATTGTACAACTAATCAAACCTCTCAATATTGATCCAAAAACAGTTGTTGTATGCCCCCATGTTCTTCTCGGCGTCTCAATTCGCTATTCACATGGGCGACGCAGGGTGTGACATCCTCATCTAGCACTACTTTTCCGCATCGATAGTTGTCGAAGCCAGCATTATTTTTTTGAATTCTGGATGGGTCAATATTATCTCAGCTGCTGTTCTGAAACATTTCGTATAATTTTATACATAGCATGTTATACTTCAAGCTAAAATTTATGAAAAGAAATTACTTTATTTTGGATGTTGTAAACGATAAGTAATACTTATGAATGTATAGTTGAAATTATTTTTTTAGAAACATTTGAAATTACGAATCATTTGGCACACTTAAAATTTCTATTATTAATTGCGCAATCTAGTACTGTTTAGTATGTTTGTTTCTGGACTCATTTATGAAATAATAATTGAAACTAATAGAAATACATTTGTTAAGAAAAATTGTAAACCCTTTGTAATACAGTTATTTCCACTGAGTGAGACAGTAGCAAGCAAGCCTCTGATATGTTCGGACGACGTATTTTTGTATTTTGTGAGAACAATGTAATTTCGGCTTTGTTAATGCGAAAAATCGAAAGACTGTATGATATACTAAAATGTGACAAAATATATTAACGTAACAACAAAAATTCTGCAACAACAATGTTCAAATTTATTTACATCAATTCAACCATGAGGACCTAAAATGTGAGACCCCTAGACCCCTAGACAAGAAGAACTGGAGCCAACTCTACGTCAAAAGATAAGTAAACTAGAAAGCTTATTGTAATCTCAGCTCCTCTCAAATCTTCATAAAAGACTAACGTGGACAATAGCTGCAAGTAGAAAGAAGGGGGTAGATTACACACGAAAGAATACTCATTAACGGCTTCTGGCCCTCTGACTCTATAAGGACATGTGCTGGCTCTCAAACCCGCGAGCAGTCGCAACTTGTCAGATTCCCCTTTCCCGGCTAGGTCCGTGGATCATCACTACCTGTGGATGGCATATTGACCTTATCTGCGACCCCTGTCCCTTCTAGCTCCTTGCCCCATCTATGCAAATTTCCTAGCCTTCTAGAAGTCCCATAGTGCTCAGAGCCTTCTTTACACATTGCACTCCGTCGTCAGGCCACGAGTGGGCTGCCGGGACCATCCGACCACCGTGTTATCCTCATGGAGGATGCACATAGGAGGGGCATGGGCTCAGCACACCGCTCTCCCGGTCGTTATGATGGTATTCTTTACCGAAGCCGCTACTATTCGGTCGAGTAGCTCCTCAATTGGCATCACGAGGCTGAGTGCACCCCGAAAAACGGCAACAGCGCATGGCGGTCTGGATGGTCACCCATCCAAGTGCCGACCCCGCCCGACACCTCTTAACTTCAGTGATCTCACGGGAACCGGTGTAGCCACTGCGGCAAGGCCTTCTTTACACATTACTAAATTAAATAGCCCTCATTGCCCTTTGCACTCCATGTGACTGGATTATTTAACAAATTAAGGAAAGTTTTCGTGGACCAGTCAATGACCACAGCTTTGTAAGAGAGTAAATCATTACTGATAATAAAATCTAGTGACAGTCCACCGATAACTATTTCATTCAATTGAAAATTTCTGCCGGCCGAAGTGGCCGAGAGGTTCTAGGCGCTACAGTCTGGAACCGCGTGACCGCTACGGTCGCAGGTTCGAATCCTGCCTCGGGCATGGATGTGTGTGATGTCCTTAGGTTAGTTAGGTTTAAGTAGTTGTAAGTTCTATGGTACTGATGACCTCAGACGTTAAGTCCCATAGTGCTCAGCACCATTTGAACCATTTTTTTGAAAATTTCTTCTTCTGTAGCTTAGCGACATTAAGATTTGTTTTCCCACACGCTTCTTTCTTGCTCCAAAAGCGGGAGTGAGTGACATCCCTTTAAAGGGTACCTCCGCTAATTTCCTCTCACTCTCTGCCGTTCTCGGCTGACAATGGGTCGAAAGTGCCGTTACTTCCGAAGAAGAATGTAGGAATGATCTGGACTTCATTCCTCCCTCGTTTATTTCTATGAGAGGTCACTGTTTTTTTAGGCAATTCTTGGTTATCACAATATGGTTCAATGTCGTCTTACGCTTGCGATTGTCACTACCACATATTTCGTATGTGGTGACCTTCTGTAATGAGGCGTCCCCGAGCAAAGTAATTGTCTTCGGTGATGTATTTCAGCGACCTCGCTCTCCTCCGGCTTAGGCGAGGCCAATGGTGGCACACACATTGCTCTGGCGCCCTCTCTCATTACGCGACGCTTGAATGCAATTGACGCAGCGTCCGTCGTCCGGAGCTTTGTTCTGGCGTCGTCTCTCTGATGGGTACCAAAGCGCCTGTCCAATTCTCGCCTGTTCCTTTCTTGTCTTCTTTGTCCAGTGTTGTGCCAATTTTGCCTGTCACTGCTGTGCACAAATGAATGCGGCGCCCCATTTTCCCTCCACTGTGCACTAGCGTGCGCTGTCCTCTGTTCGTCCGACGCCTTAATGCCGTCCAAGACCTAAAGGTATCGAGGAACTGGTCTCTCGACAGGGCTCCGACGAGTGCGCGCTGTATACGAGCGGGAAAGTGTGACCGTATCGCGTTACACGATTCTTTGTCTGTCAGTTTGTTGTCCAAGTATCCCGCTAAAACGATAAAACGAACAGAGCACATCGCCACATACTGGCTTGAGTGGCGTGTACTGTTCCCGACATACGAGGGGCGTTGAGTAAGTAACGCAACACGTTTTTTTTTCTGAAAGCAGGTTGGTTTTATTCTAAGTTCCAATACACCATATTATTTCTCGTCCTTTCGGCTACAAAACCCAATTATTCAACATATTCTCCGTTCGATGAAACGACATAACGTCACTTTACTGGAAAAGCCTGTCCGCCCACGTGATATGACGGTGTTCAATAAGTAACGCAAGATTGTTTTTTTCTCGGCCAGTTTCGCTTGAAAAAATGCGGAATTTGCTGTGGGATGTCGTGGGATATTCCCGCTTAACCCCCTATAGTTTCATGAAGCTCCGAAAGGGGGCGGCGCTGTAGTAGCCTAAAAAAGGTGTCTGTAACGAAGCTGCGTTCCAGGCAGAGAACTTTCACTGAGTTGTTTTTTGGCGGAAAACCAGAGCACTGCATATATTCATAGGCGCTTGCATAATGTCTACGGAGACTTGGCAGTGAACGAAAGCACGGAGAGTCGTTGGACGCGGCGTCTCTCACCATCGCAATGTCGCACGAACCTGTCCGATCTCCGGCGTGCCGGCTGACTGCACACAGCTGTGAATCCTGGATTGTTGGAGAAACGACTTCAGCGTGTACGTTGCGACAAAAATGCAAACGAACATCTTCTCCGCGACAACGCAAGGCCTCAACCAAGTCAGTCTACCCAGAATGATTTCACAAAGCTTCATTGGCCTGTTCTTCCTCATCCACCTTTCAGCTCGGATCTCGCGCCTTCTGGCATCCATCTGTTTGGCCCAATGAAACATGAAGCATGCACTCCGGGGTAGCCTGTACGTGGATGACGGGCAGAGCATTGATGCAGAAAGATGTCGGCTCCACCGTCAGCTAGTAGAGTCGTATAATACAGGCATAAAGGCCCTTCCAGTAACAAGGCGTAAGGACGTGACTTTGAACGGCGATTACGTTGAAGAATAGGGCTTTATAGCCAAACGAGTGGTGAATAATGTGGTGTATTCAATCCTCAATAAAACTAATCTTCTTTCAGAAAAAACATGGAACCCCTCTCGTGTGACCATTGGAATTTAAGTTGTTCGTAAATGTAATTCTTAGGTATTTAGTTGATTTCAAAGCCTTTAAATTGGTGTGATTTATGGTGTAACCGAAATTTAACGGATTTTTTTCGTATTCATGTGGATGCCCTTACGCTTTTCCTTATTTACAGACAATTTTCACTTTTCGTACCATATAGACATTTTGTCTAAATCACTTTGCAGTTTGTTTTGATCTTGTGATGACTTTGATTTACGCTAAATGGCAGCATCATCTGCAAACAATGTAAGAGGGCTGTTCAGATTGTCTCCTAACTCGTATATATATAGATTAGTAGCAGGAGAAATTCTACAACACTTCCTTGGGGACGGCGGGTATCACTTCCGTATTACTCGATTTTCCGTCGATTACTATGCACTCTGACCTCCCTGACAAGAAATCATGGAACCAGTCGCATAACTGAAGCAGTAATTCATAGACACACAATTTAATTGCTAGTCTCGTGGGAGAAACGGTGTTACAAGCCCTCTAGCCTTCCAGAATTCTAGAAATATGGAATCAGTTTCAAATCATCGGTCGATAACATTCAAATAAATAGCGTTTCACAAGAATGATATTTTCTGAAGCCGTACTGTGTGTCAATAGAATGTTTTGTTCAAGGTAATTCATAATGTTCGAACTAGTATACAGTATGTTCCACATAACTACTGCAAATCCTCGTCAGTATACAGGTGCGTAATTCATTGGATTACTCCTAATGACTTTTAGAGTATGTGTGTGCCGTGTGAAAGTTTCCAGTCTGCTGGTGCGGATCTTTCGTCGAGCGAGCGGTCGCGTATGTTTGCTAAGCAGGGGGCCATTGTATCATCATACTCTGAAAGGAACCATATGGTACACTATCTGGATCGAAAGTCATGCCTTTATTAAGTGATTATGCTGCTCCGCTATACCAAGGATGTCTACTTCTAATTTACTATGTTGGCAGCTATTTCTTATTCGAATATAGGATTATTTACTTCCTTTTCTCTGGTGAAGGAATTTTGGAAACTTCGTTTAATAACTCCAATTTAGTGACACTGCCGTCAGTGCATTGCGCAGTGAAGGTGTTGATTGTGTTTTGCCGCTGGTGTACTTTACAAACGACAATTATCTCTGCGGATTTTTTGCCGGATTTCGAGAGAGAGTTTCAGTGCGGAAACTATTAAGAGCAGACCAAAACTGTGTGCCAGACTGGGACTCGAACTATGGTCCTTTCCTTTCGAGGGCAAGTGCTCTACCAACTGAGCCACCCAGACTTGTTTCCAAAAACATCCCCCAGAATCTGGCTAAGCCATGCCTCCGCACTATCATTACTTCCAAGCGTGCTGGGCAGGTTCGAATCCTGAGCCGGGCATGGATGTGTGTGATGTCCTTAGGTTAGTTAGGTTTAAGTAGTTCTAAGCTCTAGGGGACTGATGACCACAGATGTTAAGTCCCATAGTGCTCAGAGCCATTTGAACCATTTGAGCAGTGTTCTGACCTGTTTTGTGTACCACGGTGTATCAGTGCCATTTCTTATTAATTTATTTGGCATAAATCTTCGAATTGCCGCAGATGCTACTTCCTTGAATTTAACCCATATCTGGTCTACAGTTACATAGTTGGTAAAGAGAAGAGACTGTCTTTTATGTACCCGCTATACGCACTATTGGTACTACCAACAACAGGACGGATCGGGTGATGAATTTTGTGAACCTTAAATTGACTCCTCAAAATAGGCGGTTTAGGGTTCGTGTTTATAAGCCATTTTTTTTAAGAAATTCACCGATTACTTGTTTAGTGTTATGGAGTCCGGGCCTAATCTCTATTTGCAACCGTGCGGCTGGTTCCGGCGGAGGTTCGAGTTCTCCCTCGGGCATGTGTGTGTGTGTTTGTCATTAGGATAATTTAGGTTAAGTAGTGTGTAAGCTTAGGGACTGATGAACTTAGCAGTTAAGTCCCATAAGATTTCACACACATTTGAACATTTGATTTTCTATTTGCAACGCGGATGTGGGGTCTACCTCAATCGGCACGATACCATTGTCCTCGAAAAACCTAGGTAAAGTTTATTTGATTATGCAACTGGATGCTGAAATTTAATATAATTACTTGGACGAATATTTAGTGTACACTGGGGATTCTATCCTGGGATGTAACAGTTCCTTTTCAAAGATGACAATTGTTAATATTTGATGTAGGACTGAAACTAGAGTAATTATTTCAGTAAAATGGTATGAAATCTATTTAGTTTAACTAAAATATATGACATATTAAATATAATCAACTACATAACAAACTACATTAACTGTTCTGATAAGTAAATTGAACAATCTAGTAAACTCTGGTGGCGTGCTCCAATGGGGTGACTGAACAAGATAATACTGCCCTCAACAGGTTCAATATTACAAACATGTCATCAAAGTTTATTATATTGTTCAACCTATTTTTCTCTCAGAACAACTGTTGTAATTTGTCTTGTCGTTAATTATTTACTGAGTTACAAATTTTATGTAACCTAAATCGTTTTTCGTCGCACTTCCCTGAAATAACTCCTCTCGCTAAATCACACAATGTGAATTGTCATCTTTGAAAAACAACTGAGATACATTTTAACTGCACGTATTTTGCAGTCTTTGATCCCACAAATTTTCATAGGCACATATCTTCATATTTGTAGCTGTCCAATGCACAACAGCCGAAAACCAGTCCCTAAAATAATAAATATTGGATAATATTCCATCAGTGTCATGTGTTTCTTTATTCATAAAAATAATGTCATTGACGCTATTAGTACCTAGTAGTGTGGGCTCAAAACAAAAGACACCTCTGCTTACTGTCGAAGCGTAAAAGCAGTATAACCTGACTAGCAACGCCAGTCGTAATTGCCTTAATATTTATCGTGGAATGAGACGTTTTCACTCCTGATTGGTTCTGGAGTACGGAACTGAACAAAATCTACTTCTGCAAAACCAGTCCCTTTATACGTCATGAGGCCCCCTGTTTGCTCAGGATTTGTTGCTAACAGGTCAAGTATATTTTCGCAACCATTTACTCTCTGTGTGGGCTCTTGAACTAGTCCTTTTCGGGCAAACCATTTAGCGCAGTTTCTGACGTTGTGTTATATCTACCTCCGTCCAACAAAGGGCTGCCATCTTGTTCTGTCCTCTGCTAATATTTTCACTTCTTCCCATCGTATTCCTTGCTATCGACCTTCTGCTTCAGCTGATCGCCTCCACGTCATTCCGGGCCTGCCTCGTCTCTGTCGTCCCTGTGGGATCCAATAAAGTGCTTCCTTCGCAGTATATTCATTTGGTCTCCTAAATGTACACCCTACCCATCGCCACTTCCTTTTTCTTATTTGCAGCTTAATTGGCTTCTGGTTGGTTCTTTCCCAGAGTGTTTCTTTATTGTATGAGTGACGTACCTGTTCGAGATGATACTCAATTATTCCTTGAACTGTCCAGATCATCTGATTCGGAGGATCGGTAAAAATATCCAATTATTAATTTATTCCGGTTGTCAAGTATAACCTCTGTTCTGTTAACTCACAGGAACTATCTACTTTTATTTCGCTACAAGACAAAGTACTTCTGACAGCAACAAATTCGTAGCCGCGAACTGTATTTAGTCTATCCTTCCTGAACACCGTTTGGCATTTTGAAAAATTTCAACCGAATTGACCTCCGGCCTTAGCCAGTTTCCGGTAACTACAACGATTTGAGCTTTAGTGCTTTCTATCAGCACTTGGAGCTCTCGTTTCCAACGCACCTATGACAGATAATAATTTTTACTTTTTGCTGGAGCTACAGTCATGGTACATTTTTTGAATGTTGCTGCTGCCACCTGACTGTAATAAGTTTTATTTCATTGTTATAGGATCCATATTTCTATCTTAGGCCATTTTCAAGTTTTGTACTTGAAAATGGCGTAAGGACAAAATCTGGATCACATAAAAATGAAATAAAAATTATTATAGTCAAATGATAGCAGCATCGTTAGAAAAAATCTGCGACAATTTACAACTACAATACTGATTTTTGCTATGTCTACCCTCTTGCTGTGCTCGTCCTGACCCCTTTGAGACTGAAGCCCTTTCTGTACCTTCCCGATATCCTCTGACCTAGAAACCATCCATTCCACACAGCCCCCGTTACCGGTGTAGCCGTTTGTTCATGTATAGTTGACCCCTGACCTATTGAGCGGAACCCGAAATCTCACCACCCTATGTCAGAAGTCGAGAAATCTGCAACCTGCACGGTCGTATAACTATATGAGCCACTGATTCAGTCCCTCCGCAATCGGTTCTGTCGACGATGCTACAGATAGTGGGCTCTGCCTTTATCTCGCAAGAAAGACTGGCAGTCTTTACCACTTCATCTAGCCACCCGGAACAGGAGAGACTCTGATCCAAAGCGACACATATCGTTAGTACCGACATGAGCCGCCACCTGCAGCTGGCTGCACGCTTTGCTCTTCATGGCATCCTGAAGCATTTATTCCACATATGTAATGACACCTCCCAGTATGCACAGAGAGTGCAAACTGGATTTATTCCCCTCCTTAGCAGCCATACCGCTAAAGCGCTCCTTTATGCATCGAAATTCGATCTCCCAACTACCAGTAATCGTGCAAGCTGGGCTTCCTCTGGATCAGGAGGAACGACTGCATCTGGCCCAGGATCATTGTCAGCCACAGAGAGCTCTCGAAACCTGTTTGTCAGACGAATTGGGGAGGCCCTTCTATGCCCCCCCCCCAGACCCCCTCCCTAGACCCCCCCCTCCATCCCAGAAAGTATTTCGCACGTGCCCTTAGCGCTAGGATTTCACCCGGAACAAGTCCCGCCCATTCACCCCCCTCGACGCCTATCCATAGTGTGAGGCCCTCCCCTCAACAGCCGCCAGTTCCGCAAACTGGAAGCTACAACAAAGTTGTTATCGTCACAATCCAACACATGTTAGACTGTGATGAAATTCAGAAATGATAAGCAACTTAAGTATTTCTGAATAGTAATATAATACGAATCTGCATTATTAAACAAATAAAAATATTTATAGAGAATTCAAAGCATCGCCAGCAATAGAAAACAAAAAATAACGTGATGTTATTTAAGGGCAATAAGGACAAATTTTCATTAACTAACTCACTTTTTATAATACATTTATTTGAGGGAAACAGCAGAGCAAACATACAATGCGAAAACAATGGTCTTGAATCTGTCATGTCGGTAGTAAAGCCACGGATGCAGTTGAATAACTCTGTTGTCTAAAATCAACGTTATATGGAAATAAGTGAAGGTTGTTTTGTTTATGTACGTCCTCATACTAGCTCACGAAAATTAAAGAATATAAGAATGTCATAAAGTAGAAATGCCTAATGAAAGCAGTAAGGTATTTGCTTGTATCACATATTTCGTTAGTATCTGCATGGGTAATGGGTGAATTTTAACTTGTAAATTCTTCCAATGCCATACCTGCGCATTATAAACGAGGTTGTAAAGAATTGTGGCTGTTTCTGTGTGATTAATGTACTATATGCTGTTGCAAACTTCTCAGGGAAATAATCTGTCGTTATTCTTTGTCCTGTCTATTTTTTACCAAAAGATTTATTAATTTCGTAAATGTCATTCAAACCATTTTAAAAAAATAATAATGTGATGTGTATGTTTGTTACAGAGCAGTTATGGAGGAAATGAATGCTGTGGTGTTTCACGGCTGTAAAACGTCCTTCATGCTGTGCTAGTTCTTCTTTCACCCCTAAACTTTTCAGCAAAACTATTCAGTGAACAGCACGCAAAAACAGCTTGGATCGATCTAGCAAGAACAAAGTAATTTTGATGCCCTCTGGAAGTATAATGAACATTGGTGCTTGTTTCACATATACTGTCTGAGTTCTGAAACTTAAGTGTCAAGTACACTGTGGGTCCTCTTTCTCCGAACAAATTATACTTTGAGGGTAGGTTTATCCTGTTTTAGCTTTTGGGTGCTTTTCCTCACATAGAAGTGTGTTTCTTCATAGGCTATTCATCTGAATACTGAGTTCTCGTATTTAAAGAATTCAGTGCTAAAATGTTTGCTGTGGAAGTACCTGGCACAGCTGAGGCCAATTGTGCACGTTTTTTGTAACGTGTCTTTTAACTACCTGGCAAAATTTAAGACCTAGCAACATATTAATTTAACATTCACTCGAAGTGCAGCCGAACGCGGTAAACCACATGGGTCAACTGAAACGATGCCCAGGCGCCGAACAAAGACCGGGAAAACCGGGTGTGAGTGGGCGGGACTTGTTCCGGGTGGAATCCTAGCCCTAACGATTCCTGTATTTCGCTGTCTGCCACACTTTGAAACGACCCCCCGTTCGACTACTGGTGAGGGGTCATCCTCGACACTAATCCGAGCAGTCACAGTAGTGGACCGATCAGGGGACGCGAGGGACGCGCTATACTTATCTTGCATCCAAACGTCCAGCTCACGCACATCAGCGCTCATTGATAACAGCCTCAAGCTACGTGGCTGAAGCCAGCACCGCCTGGATCTGTGAGCTATGAGTTCGACCGACCTGCATCGAAAACACAGCATTAAAACCCATTGGTGTGACCTGCGTCGTAAGAACACCACCTGCTCTGCAACAGACACTCTTGCTTGTACGTCGCTGAATTGACTAGTTTTCTGCCATGTCGTGATCTAAAGGTGTGGCCACCGACATTTTTACTATTATCCATGTTTTCACACTGGCAAAGCTCTCATCAAATGCATTTCTCATCTCACCCAGACTGCGTGCGACCACCACCCATACCATTGCAGTCTCTGCACCATGGTTACGCCTAACTACTGGTATCTTTCGATTTCAGAGTTTCATCTCAGCTTTTAGTGTTCCAAATTGCGTTTGGTTCTCTTGCCTCATCCGAGTGAGCTGTTCCGCGTTCTCTGCTTTCCCCTGTTCGGCCAGCTGGTAGCTAACTATTCTGCTGTTTAAGAAGTGCCTTGTTTTTGTTCAGCTAACTAAGCTGTACGTTTTCTAACTGTGCTATTGTGACGACACTGCCTTGTTTTACTTCGGCAAATTATGCTGCGATGTTTCATAACATGGGAACGCGACCACAAACCGAACATACTCCAGGGAACGAAGTGACACAGAGGAAACAACGCCGATGTCAGCGCTGGTTGCAGAAGACAGGAAAATGGAAACATGAAATAGGTCACTCACCGTAACAACCTATACATTTTAAAACTACACCACAAGATACAGGGAAGCTACAACTAGAGATCCTAAATACGCTATCTCCATCTGCATCTACTGCTTACTGCTCATTGGCATTTGCTACATAGCAATGCGAGGTCACTTTTTCCTGACACTGGACTCGCATTCGGGAGAACGACGGTTCAATCCCGTCTCCGGCCATCCTGATTTAGGTTTTCCGTGATTTCCCTAAATCGTTTCAGGCAAATGCCGGGATGGTTCCTTTGAAAGGGCACGGCCGATTTCCTTCCCCATCCTTCCCTAACCCGAGCTTGCGCTCCGTCTCTAATGACCTCGTTGTCGACGGGACGTTAAACACTAACCACCACCACCATCACTTTTTCCTGAGTCATGTTTAGTACTATCAAAGTCCTCATGCTAACAATAAAAGGAGAATATGTTCAAATCGAAACCCCATGCTGTGAACCAAAATGTAATGAACTGAAATTTGACAGTACAGGGAAAAACAAACTGATTAAATGATTAAAACATGGAAGCATATAAATTTATTGTTATACGATCAATACAAATATAAAACTCAGGGCCGATTTGACTGGACACAGACAAAACTCAGTAATTAGGCAAGCAGGTAGGGGATGGACTATCTCATGTCATCAGTCTATGAAGTCAGTTTCACATGGAGGTGTGTACGGAAGATGCAAGGTCAGTATGGTGCATCGATCGCCCGTCATTGTGTGTATGGCTGCTGGTTGACAGCTGGCAGCTTTTACGTACCATCATGCTACATAGCTTTGCGATGACGCATAGCGTTCCTTCTTCCGTGCTGATAACTTAATACCCAGGGAATAGTGTTCGTGGTGGCAGAAACATTGTTCGTGGACTCACGCTCTCGGTGCCTGCTGCCTGCAGTAATTGTCCCACAGAAGTGGTGTTAGCGTAACATTTGGAGACTGAGGTCGGACAAGGAAATGCTGTTGGATGCTTAAAGATTCATGCATCAGATCGCAAGATAAATACATTCAACATGGAGCAGGAAATGAGTACAGCATGTCACACTGTGACAATAGACATCAGACAATGTTGGGATAGGACTCTGAGGACTGCTACGACAATAGATTGGTAAGCCTCCAGAAGGAAAATCACTGGATTTTTCCCCAAAGATAAATGCTGAAGTAACTTCGAGCACGAACTGTTACTCTGCCACAGCTGCATGGGCTTCCAAAAATAAACGAACAGGGCATTCCACTGCGGCCCATAGTCAGCAATACAGGAGCAGCTTGACCAAACGCTTGACTACTCTCCTCAGTCCACCTACGGGGAAATACCAACATCACAAGATAATTCCTTTAATTTCGTACAACGTCTACAAGAACTTCCCTTCAAGGATAGAGACCAGCTAGTGAGTTTTAACATACTGCCTCTCTTCTCCAGGGTATCACTGAAGAAATCCAGGGAATTGATAACCCAGAACTTCGAAACCAAACTGACTTTTAGAGTTTGTGCTTGCCTCTGCTTACTTCCTGTTCAACGGACTGCATACCCTTGGGTTGTAGTCCTTCGCCAACTGTGGCGAATTTGCTCATCGAAGATATGAAGGAGAAGGCCCTGGAGCAAGTCCAACTAAACCCAATCTGTATTGTTACGTGAATGACACATTCGTAGTTTGACCACGTGGATGGGACAGCTTAGGGGAATTTCTCTATCAGCTCAACTCACTTCACCCCATCACACAGTTTACCGTCCACGTGGACAGGATAGTATTCCCCTGTGGTGCTGAAACGGAAACCCGATGGCAAGCTGGCTCACATTACTTACGGAAAGCATAAAGCCTTCACACTGGGAGTTGTGGTGATTACTGGATGTGTTCAGATACAGATTAGTATCTGTATCCAAATGCCTTCAGAAGTCACCACAACTCCCAGCGTGAAGGTGCCCTACCACACACTTATTCACAGGACACGATCCATCTTCGATCAGTACCCGCCGTTTGTTGGGAATACCTCTGGAAAAGTCAGCAGAATCTTGTATCAACACAATGTCAAATGTGTATTTCACCTACCCCCTAAGACCTGTGACACTACAAGATTTAGTAAAGGATGACCTAGGTCTTCGCAAACGAGGAATCTACCAAATCCCCTGTCATTCAATCCAAATGCACAGTAGAAAGGAGGTGTGGTGAACATAGCCAACCCACTGTTTTACATCAGACTACCAGATAAATCGTGGATGACCATAGTATCGAAACTGGCCATACTGTCGATTATAACAAAAACAAGATACTTAGGCAGTCTTTCTCCTTCTGGGTTTTAGTAATTAAATTAGGGTCCAAGACGGTCTAATTAACAAAACTAGCAAACTACAACTGAGTAAAGCGAGAAACCCTGCACAGAACCGAGAAAAAGTAAATTGTTCCAGTTCAGTGAGGTCGTCACCTGGTGCAATAGTGCGGAGTCTGAAAGCCGCAGTTCGTAGCCAGGCGACGCCACCTCTACAAGCCCCATCACCCACCGTAACGGCTGCCCGGACAGCGACAGGAGTGGAGTGATAGAAAGGGTAATGGCCAACGTAATAGGATGCCGACGCAAGCAGCACAGAAGTCATCAGGTACCATCATGGCCACAAGTCTGTTTCCCGAAATATCGTGAGAACTTACGACGTTTCCCAGGAGGGCACCCGAGGATTCTGCAAAGTTGGTGTTTCAAATATAGCATCTTCGTATTGAGGAGTGATTCAAGACACTTTTAAAAGAATAACTTTATTAACAAATTAAACTCACTTATAATGTCCTTGGATCCACACAATTGCATACAACGGAAATGACCCTCCTGTGATGTTGTCTGTGATGTGCCTACACGACGAACCCTGGAGTCGTGGCAGGCGGCGGTGTGTGTACCTGTGACGTTACTGGTCGCTGCTGCCGGCGTGTAGCGGCTGACGTGCTGCTGGTGCGGACCCGGGTGAACTGGGCCGGATTTGTCGGCGTGGAGCCCTCAGAAGAAACTTCCGGTACCGCCAACGTGCAGCGCTGCAACTGAACTGCAGATGCGGCCGGACGGAACTGATGGTACTGCCGACTTCGGGTATAGAGCATAATTGACTATGCACGGTCCGGCGATGGCCTAAATAGTCGGGAGCGGATGAATATACACTCACGCTCATAAATTAAGGATAATTGCAGAATGTGGAGCCACAGGACGTGGCACTACACAAAAATGGCGCTAATAGCATAGGCACATAGGGAACACACACGACACAGACCTGTAAGCCCACGGTATTGGTGATAAGTTGAGAAAACCGTCCCGAAACACATGTGCTACAAAACGCCACTGTTTCCTGCGCATGTACTCTGACATCAGTATGGAATATGATCACCATGAACACGTACACAGGCCACACAACGAGTTGGCAGACTCTGGATCAGGTGGTCGAGCAGCCGCTGGGGTATAGCCTCCCATTCTTGCACCAGTGCCTGTTGGAGCTCCTGAAGTGTCATAGGGATTTGAAGACGTGCAGCGATACATCGACCGAGAGCATCCCAGACATGCTCGATGGGGTTTAGGTTTGGAGAACAGGCAGACCATTCCATTTGCCTGATATATTCTGTTTGAAGGTACTCCTCCACAGGTTCGAATCCTGCCTCGGGCATGGATGTGTGTGATGTCCTTAGGTTAGTTAGGTTTAAGTAGTTCTAAGTTCTAGGGGACTGATGACCACAGATGTTAAGTCCCATAGTGCTCAGAACCATTTGAACCATTTGAACCATTTTTACTCCTCCACAATGGCAGCTCGGTGGGGCCGTGCGTTACCATCCATTAGGAGGAAGGTGGGACCCACTGCACCCCTGAAAAGGCGGACATACTGGTGCAAAATGACGTCCCGATACACCTGACCTGTTTCAGTTCTTCTGTCAAAGACATGCAGGGGTGTACGTGCACCAATCATAATCCGACCCCATCTCCATACAGGCCCCTTTCAAGGACATTAAGGGGTTGGTATCTCGTTCCTGGTTCACGCCAGATGAAAACCCGGCGAGAATCACTATTCAGACTATATCTGGACTCGTCCGTGAACATAACCTGGGACCACTGTTCGAATGACCAGACGATGTACTGTGCTCTTGAGACCAGGCTTTACGGGCTCTCCTGTGACCAGGGGTCAGTGGAATGCAGCTTTCAGGTCTCCGGGCGAATAAACCACATCTGTTCAGTCGTCTGTAGACTGTGTGTCTGGAGACAACTGTTCGAGTGACTGCGGTAAGGTCCCGAGCAATGCTTCCTGCAGTACTTCGTGGGCGTCTGCGGGCACTGATGGTGAGATATCGGTCTTCTTGTGGTGTTGTACACTGTAGTCGTCCCGTACTGTAGTGCCTGGACGCGTTTCTTGTCTGCTGGAATCATTGCTATATTCTTGAGGTCACACTTTGTGGCACACCGAGGGCCCGTGCTACGACCTCATGTGTTTTACGAGCCTCCAGTCGCCCTAGTATTCTACCCCTTATAAAGTCATCGTGTTCTTTGAGCCATTTTCAACACACAGTCTGCACACTTACTCGCTGCACCGTACTGTGACACACACCAACAAACACACCTCTGAGTGTGTGGACTGCTGCCAGTGCCACCGTGTGACGACCGCAGGTCAAATGCACCGCATGGTCATACCCCGAGGTGATTTAAATCCGCAAACCGCCCACCAGAGCGTTGGTTGTTTCACCATGTATCAGCATTATCCTTAATTTATAAGCGTGAGTGTACGTGTGGTGCTGCGAGGGCAGGTGACTCGACGTAGCAAAATAGTGCCCTGCCGACAATGCTTTCTGCTACGCAAGCACGTGCCTGTCGGCGAGGTTGGCGTCCCAAGACTCTGTGGAGGCGACGTGTAACTTCGTGGTAAACAGCCCAGGCCATACAAGGAAATTATCTGTGTGTTTACGAGAGCCGTCCACGCACGTCCTCCTGGCAGGGCGGCAGCCTGCACGACCTGCCTGGTTTGCGGAGGAATCAACGACCAGGAACAACCGTGAAAAATGTCTTACCAACCTTTAGACATCCACCTGTAAAAAAGAGGATGCCTTCAACTGTAATAAGGAGATCTTATGCAGCAATTATACATGTTTTGCGTTCTGCGTATCTATTTTACTAGTTTCGCCGTGGTTCACGGCCTACGTGGAACTGATTATATAACAATAGTTTTCTGGATGCTGGTTGGAGCTGGAAAGTTGAAACCGAAAACTTGTGTTTACCATTATTGGTGATATGTGTTTTATTGGCAAAATGCTGTGGTCGAAGGCATATTTCTCTGCCTAACGTTTCCTCTTTTAGTGCTGGAGACATCATTAGAGGCCTTAACAAAGCAGTTGTTATTTGAGTCAAGCTGAGCAAACCGGACTGTTTATTCCTGTGTGTATCGACGCAGTTCACGACTGTGCTGTTACCAAGATGTAATCATTACTAAGCTAGGACGTACAGAGAGGCCATACGGATACAAAAGCACAAAAAACTTTAACAGGAAATAGTAGCGGGCCTTAGTAATAAATAAAAGAGAAAGCGGCAACTCTTCTCCACTTCAAGCCCCGTAACATCCGTCAGCTCGACTTCTCGATATTGGGTAGCAGTCGAGGCCTACGAGAAAGACAGGCCGCGGCGCGTACGTCACGAAGGTAGTCCTGCGCTCGCTCGCTCAAATCAGCAGACGAACTTAGTTTATACATCTGTTAACTCGTAACTAGGCGTGTCCGTACAACTGAAAACTGAATCTTCTACTGGAATCCGCTATTATGGAATCTTACTGTTATTAGTCCTCTAATGATGGTAAGTCCAAGGGCCTACTTATAATTTGTTACGGCTGTACTGGCGTAGCCGGCCGAAGTGGCCGAGCGGTTCTAGGCGCTTCAGTCTGGAACCGCGCTACCGCTACGGTCGTAGGTTCGAATCCTGCCTCGGGCATGGATGTGTGTGATGTCCTTAGATTAGTTAGGTTTAAGTGGTTCTAAGTTCTAGGGGACTGATGACCTCAGATGTTAAGTCCCATAGTGCTCAGAGCCGTTTGAACCATTTGTACTGGCGTACAACAAAATAAAATCACGCTAAAATGATTATCAGTTGCATAAGACACCACTTCCAGCATGTAATGAGTACTGTTAAGCAGAAGAGACCAAATGCTATAAACACGCCATTATAGCATTTATATCGAGTATTGATCTTAAATTAAATTTTGCTGTAGTACTGTTAATCAGTAACTTCATAATAGCAGATTCATTGGAAGACGCAATTCTCGTTAGTACTTATATGCCCAGCTGCGCGTTAACAGGTTTAGAAACGCATTTTGTCTGCTGAGCTGAGCGAGCGAGCGAGTTCACCTTCGTGACGTACGCGCCGCGGCCTGTCTTTCTCGTGGGCCTCAGTAGCGGTATGATGACGTCACGAACTGAGCGATGCGTGGATACATATGAGCAGCGCGGATTTCTGTGTTTATTTTGGGACTGTAATAACTTTTTGAATCGTTGTAGCCTCTGACGATATCTCCAGTACTGGAAGAAAAAAACGTTAGGCGGGGATTGTGCCTTGAACCACAGCGTTAAGCCCATAAATCAAATATCGGCAATAGAGCAAATAAATGCCGTAAAAGCCTGTATTCTATGATTGTAACTAGCAGCTTAGCTCATCTCTACCAGGCACACTGCGAGAGATGAAAGGCGCAGTTTAACCCGATACGCAGTCGCTAAACACATGCCGGCGTGCCTCGCTAGTCACGCTCCCATTGGATTGGATTGTTTGGGTGAAGAGACCAAACAGCGAGGTCATCGGTCTCATTGGATTAGGGAAGTAAGTCGGCCGTGCCCTTTCAAAGGAACCATCCCAGCATTTGCCTGGAGCGATTTAGGGAAATCACGGAAAACCTAAATCAGGATTGCCGGACGCGGGATTGAACCGTCGTCCTCCCGAATGCGAGTCTAGTGTGCTAACCACTGCGCCACCTCGCTCGGTTCACGCTCCCATTGGCCGTTACACTTCACTGCACTACTGTAGCTAGGGACATGGTGTCCTAGAAAAAGCATCGATAATTCACTCGTAAACAGTATCGTATTCATAAAAAATCGTAAGTGTCGATACCTTCAGCGTCATAAACACTATCGTTTATTTACTCCGTCGTTCACGCACCCACAGGTGGCTGAGTTGTTAGCACGTTGGTACACGTGCGTTGTATTGTTGATAGTATTCGAACTAAGCCATGATGCTAAAATATTGAGTAAATATTAAAATATAGTAAATGATTAGTAGAATCACTGGATACGATATCTCTTATAACGTACTGATAAAAATATCAGCTGAAAAGCATAGAGTAAAAAAGTATCGGTATTGAGACGAAAGTACCCGATGGCAAGAAATATCGATACTTCTTCGATGTCACTAAAGCTACGTTTACACTGGCCATAAAAACTGCATATTTGCGACAATATAGCCCGTCAGTGCTGCCCGGGAACATTGCCGCCACACAGGTTGCAGCCTATGTACGGCAACCCTGTCAGGAAATTTTGCACGGGTCACATTACGGCCGTTAAACAGACGAAAGAGAGATACTGGAAATGAGTGTGATTCTCCTGCATTTGCATCGCGCAACAGAAAAGAATTAGCAACGAAAAGAGAAATCTGGGTTCCTGGACGTGTCCTGCAAGACTGGATACCGGTTACAACCAGACTGGCAATCTTACATCAGTTTTTGACTAGTGGTGATTCGTACAGAACTTTGGTGTATCTCTTTAAAATGCACTTCCCATCGATACCACTCTTGATACACTGCATCTGCGACGATTTGGTGGAAGGACTCGAGGAATTCATTAGAGTAGTTTGAAATAATAATCAAAAGTTTATATTAATATTTTATTGAGGCTTATCAGCACAGCGGGAGAACTATTAATTTTATAGATCCAATGCATCTACGACCAGAGTTATGGGACGTGGAAAATGATACACAGGGTGAGGCAAGAAGATGTTAACATTAAATAAGTTTAATCACGTGAAATTACAAGGCAGGGATTTGGTTACAGGGTTTTAATTTGGCACCAATTCCGCTTAGTCCACCTACAGAGTCTGTCCATTGTTGACTTTAAAGACAACTGCGCCATATGTGCAGTGACAGAAGCGATGACCTCAGTGATGCTGTGCTTCAGGTCGCCCAACTTGCTAGGTTTCCTGGCACAGACACGATTCCTGACCGTGCCCCACAGTCAAATATCGCACAGCGTCAAGTCGAGTGAACGTGCTGGCCATTGGAGAGGACCACATCTACGAATGCAACGTTTACCGACAGTGTCGTTCAGGTAATCCCGAAGCGTCTGATTGCAATGGGGAGGGTCGCTGTCTTGCTGAAAGTGCACTATCCGGAGAATCGCAAGTGGCACATCTTTCTCCATGGACGAACATAGCAAGGTAATTCTCTCCCCTTATGGTCTCTCCTCCCAAAAAGAAGTATCTAATCACTCCAGAATTTGTCACTGCACACCAAACGTTGACTTTGGAGGAATCCTACATTTGCTCGCGAACTTCCATGGCGTGCTCGGTTACCCAAATGACACTGTTGTGCTTGTTCACAAGACCGCTGATGTGGGATGATAGTCATTCGGAAAACATGAAGAGAATGTTACGCGCCATGTGCACCTTTTGCAAGGTAATTTGTGTTGCTCTCATACGTGCTTGCTTGTACTGGTTTGTGAGTTGCTGCACAATCTGTAAATGGTATGCCTTCGTTCCTGAATCATGGTGCAAAATTCTAACCACTGAAGTCTGAGAAATGCTAGTCTCTAGAGAGGGTCTGCACAATGACTTGTTTCGGCTGGCTAAAACCACTCTCTGGACAAGGACGATATTCTCTTCAGTTCGGACGGATATTTTTCTTTCGCTGCATCCTTTGCAACCGTCTTCAATGGACGGCATACTTACAAATGGTCAGGCGCAATGGTGCACCCGTCCGCTTCAGGCCTTGAATGTTTCTTGTACGATGCTTCGGGACTGAAAGATCTCCGTCCAGGCAGCTATCTTCCTTCGTTTCGCAATTAAATACCCAGACGCTATCGTTCAAGCTGCGAAAAAAAAAAGAGAACAGCCATTTAATGTTAAAATCTCTTTGTCCCACCCTGTATAAGGACAGTCAAATGAAAACGAGACAGATGAAAAAAAGTAAGTTAACTATTTATTATCTTAAAAGCAATCACCTTAACTGTTAACACGTTTATCCCGCTGTGAAGGAATACGGTGAATTCCTTAATGGAAAAATGTTTGTTTTTGCTGACTGAACCATGATTCTACCCAAGCGTGCATCTCTTCGAAGCGAAAGTCTTTCTCCAGGGCTCCCAAATTCGCATGGGGAGAGATCGAGACTGTATGGAGAACTTGGGAGAGTTTCCCAGCGAAACTTCTGCAGCGTACTCGAACAACACTGGGAGCACGTGGGTGGCAATTTTGCTGGCAGTTTCTTTCAACTACGCTGCAGAAGTTTCCTTGCGAAGCCCTTACATATGTCCCTATCTTTACCCATGCAATTTCTAAATTTTTAGAGCCTGAAGAAAGACATTTGTGGCAGTCAATTTGCTTCGAAGAGGCAACAGGGAACGTTTATCCATGAAGGCATCGATTGTCTTGTCTCACAGAGGGATAACAGCATAACAGTTGTGGTTATTACTTTTGACATTACAGTTTACTTATTTCCCATTTGTCTCGTTTTCATTTGACTGCTCCTTACATATATACATTGTAACAAAAAACGTTTAAAAGAAATAGTTAGCAAGTTGCTGATTGTGAGACACACAAGATATAACTTCGGAAAAGTATGGGTTCTAAGTACATATTTAATATTGTGGCTCACTCCTGCACGTCTTCTACTATGGCGGTACCAGCAAGAATGTCCTTTTTCAAACTTAGGTTTTTAACTGCATACAGAGTGGAACGGGTCTAAGTGGAGATGTTTCTATTGGTGACTCTGTACCGTGTACTGAATAACATTACATCAGTATTTACATCATTTACAGGCTAATAATTATAGCCATTAAACGTCGTATGTTTTTAGGTTAGCACCTCCAGCTACATGCGGCAAGAGCAAACCATTAATGCTTGCTTTTCCCTGGGCAGCAGGTCAGGTGTTGAAGTGTGGACACGTAGGCGCAAAACGATTCGTTTATACCGACAGGTGTTGTCCACTTAGTGGTACAGTATGACGGTGTAGGAACCATCATATCAAGTCTGTGACTCGTTTGTGGGAAGACTGATCGGCTCAGACAAAAAACAACTAACACAATTATGTATGTACGTAGACTATGAAGGTACTACATACAAAAATATCTGCACTTATACACGATACACCGTACATACTATTTTCTGCATTCCATAGCTCTGTCATAGATCTACGGATCACATTTATGGAATTCCTGGTTGTTTCATTTGCCCACTTCTACATTCCTGTGAACAATAAACAAATCTAGTGCCACTGCGATTGCGCGCCAACTGCCGAAATGAATGGAAATAATATTGTTTCACGTGGTTTTCCGCCGTTGCGCTGTCGGCGTGAGAAAGAGGAAGAAAGGCTGAGAGGGAGAGAGAAAGAGAGAGAGACAGAGAAAACCGTATATGGGGTGTGTGAGAAAAATAATGAGACTAGTTTTTTATCTACCCAAGGTTTTTTTTTTTTTTCAAACAACAATATTGTCCCCTTCAGTGTAGTTTCCTTCGGCAGGCATTCACAGGCAGAATCGTTGTTCCCAGTCTTGGTAGTGGGGGTGAAAGGATTCAACTGGTAAGGCCTTCCACATGTCGGGAACAGTCTATTCAGTGTTCTCCATAGACCCAAAATGACATCCTTTTAAGATGTTTTCTATTTTGGAAAAAGAAAAAAGTCAGAAGGGGAAGGATCAGACGAATAGGGGGCCTTCGGAACAACAGAAATGCTTTTTTGAGGACAAAAATTCCGTGATGGAAGTGGGCGTGTGACATGAAGTGTTGTCATGATGCATCCTCCTCTTGTATGCAATGTCCAGTCCCACTCGATTTGCCAGTGTGGCCGAGCGGTTCTAAGCGCTTCAGTCTGGAACCGCGCGACCGCTACGGTCGCAGGCTCGAATCCTGCTTTGGGCATGGATGTGTGTGATGTCCTTAGGTTAGTTAGGTTGAACCAGTTCTAAGTTCTAGGGGACTGATGACCTCAGATGTTAAGTCCCATAGTGCTCAGAACCATTTGAACCATTTTGAACCCACTCGATTTACAATTCTCTTAGACTTTCAAGAACATCTTTGTAAAACACTTGGTTGACAGTTTGCCCTGGAGGAACAAATTCTTAACGCACGATAATCCTAGTCAAAAAAGGCAAATCAGCAATGTTTTGGTCTTTGATTTGCTGATTCGAATTTTTTTCTGTCGACGAGATCTCTCAGTGCGCCACCCCTCACTTTGTCTCAGGATCGTACTCAACAATCCAGGATTCACCATCTGTGATCACACGACTGAAACATTCGTGGTAATTGGCAGTCGTCTCAAGATGTTCAATGCACACATTTCTTCGATGTCCTTCTGCTCAGTTGCCAGGTTTTTCGGCACTACTTTGGGACAAAAATTCCGCATGTGCAGAACTTCGGCCAGAATTTGATGAACGGTGAAAGTGTTTAGCAGGTTATCCATCATTCTAATTTTTATACATCTGTCTGACCTCCAATAGTACACACACGTTCGACGTTTTCGTAAATTTTTGACTTTAAAGGTCTCCCTCGTGTTCTCGGCGTTTCAAAAATGCCTGGAGACAGCGAAAAACGTGTGCCGTTGATAAGGAGTGTTCCCCACAGACCTGTTTCAACTTTTCAAAGGTCATACTCGCAGATTTCCCAAGTTTAACACAAAACTTGATGGCATAACGTTACTCTAAATTCCGCTGTTCCATTTTCGTAACACACAACAAAGACACAACTTCACTGATGGCGCTCTCAAAAATCACCTGTTGGCTGTACGGATACGGAGTTGAAACACAGTCCGAGCATTTGGAAGGGATGAACACACTGGCCTACATACGTAGATCAACACTGCGTTGCCAGATGGTTCGCAGTGTTCTCAGTCTCATTACTTTTCTCACACACCTCAACAAACAAAGACAAAGACAGATGTGGCCCGAACATGCAAAACATTCTCCACTCTTGGTCGGTAAGACTGGTAATACGTCGCAAACTACCTGCAACAATCTGTTCCATCGGTATATTGTCTGGCCATACAACAATATTGTCATGTATTGCTGCCAAATAGCAGCAATGTTGACAGCAATGCCAGTGTTGCCACAAGTTTCCCTAAAATATGTCCCTGTAAAGGCACCTAAAGAGGAGCTGCAACTTCAGCTGATGCCTTCCGTCCGCCCACTGGCCACTTAGCAAGCACGTCGTTAAACAGCCCGCCCTCTAATTAAACTGCTGTCTCTCCGTTCCCCGCAGCAATTTTTCTCCCTAATTTTTTGTATGCACCACGAATACAATTAGCACAACGCTCTCGAGAACAAAGTATAACTTAATTTCCCTCTACTTTTCAGGCGACGCAATTTCCGCGCTACCTGAATGGCGTTAACGACCTTTATGAGAGGTTGCAGCTCTCGTTGACGATTCATTCGCCCGTCTTCCGCTGCGACCATGCGTTTACTGAAGCTGTCCTTTCAAATAGGAGCTACATCTTGCAATAGGAGGGATAGAAGATTTTTTAACTCCTTCACTTGCTTGGAATGTTCGAAAAACCAAGTTTTACCAGCAAAATTTATGTTGGCTAAACTTCGTGCATTAAAAAAAATTGAGAAATTCGGACTTTTTTCAGTTTTTTTTCAAAAAATTCAGTTTCTGTTGCTTCTATTGCTTTGATGTCTATTTCCCTATCTAAAACAGCACAAAATTGTCTACAAATTAAATTACTGCCACTTTACTGTGCATCCAGTATCAAGAATACAACAGTTCGTCAAAAGATATCAATTTTTCAAATTTCGCGCAATATGCCAATGTAGAAAGTTTTCGAGCAGTTTCCGTTTATATAGCAAAAATATATTACATATATTGGAATTCAGAATCTCTCTTTGCGGCATTCAGTTACTCCGTGTGCTGTCGGGTGAGTTCTGGACGTCCATCTACTGTGTTCAGCTCCTGGGCGTTTCAATCTTCAATCCTGACTCATGCATACATCATTTAGTCAATGTGTTATATATAAATAACCAGTGACAGGAAATTGAACTACTATTACCTGAAATAGACAAACGGAAACCGGTGGCTAATTATACTTGGATAAAGAAATTATGCAATACAAATGAAATATGGGTGGCTTTATTATAATTAAAGAGGCATTAACATTTACTAACACGTATTATTACCACTTCTGGATGGGTAATATTTCTGACCTTTAGCGCACTGACGTTGGTATGTGCCACTTCTTTTTGATGGTCCACTTCGTCGGTCACACCAGAAATGCCTTGAGTAGCAGAATCAGAGTAAATAGATCGAGTAGGTCCCAGATCGACCTTTTCTTTGAATAGTGAGCCAGCCTCACCCAGTTCGTTGATTACGATGTGTATTCACTCAATAATTTCCATTAAATCTACTTCTTCTTTACTTTATTCATATAAAAATACTGGAACGTTGTCGCAGGCGACTCCAGTTCTTGCAAATGGAAGAACATTTCGGACCTGCTTTTCTGCAGGAGCACGCCACGCCACAGGTCATCTCACATGAGCACGAAACAACGTGAACTGACTTTGGTGCTCTATCTTGGCGCATTGTAACATGCCTCGGACTATGGTTACTGTGAGTCCAGCCCCATTCCTCAGGAAGTTTCTAGCTTCCCATCCAATTTGAATTTGCTGGGAACCTCGTAGAAAATAATGTTGCGCAGCATCTTTTGTGGGTGGCAGCCTTGTAAAACTCAATTTGCTGTTTGTGGAAGACTTGGCGAATAGCCGGTACTGCAAATCGTCTAGCGTCTAAGAACTACTGACAACTCCACTACACAACGCGATGTTAAACCTCTCTCGAGCTATTACTATTTCTTCATGGGTAGCATCTGATTTCTTGCACATGCCAAGTGGTGAGTTTAGTTAGGTATTCATGTTTCTTAATACAGTTCCAAAACTTCATATATCCTTGACCGAGAAAGCAGATGTTGTGTAACATTCACTAAAGGCGTGAATGAACAGTATGTGATCACTGTCAAACTTGTAGCCTGCAGTGAAAATCCATTTGTCTTCTGCTTTTCGCTCCCACCAGAAATGCCTTGAGTAGCAGAATTAGAGTAAATACTTCGAGTAGGTCCCAGATCGACCTTTTCTTCGAATAATGAGCCAACCTTTAGGAAGAATAAGTTTTCGATGCCTTGTCCTGAATGAGTTATGAGCACAAGGAGGCCAACATCTTCTCCCACTATCACCACACTTACATAATCGTTGGCTCTTGAAATGGCAGATGTCACAATTATAACGTCAGCACCTTCTTGTGCCTGGCCCACCCCCAATGCTGTACTCTCGAAATTCCTTTTTAAGAAGTGTGATCAAGCGGTTCTTGTTTCATTTGTCCTACAAAAAGTTGTCCTGAGGTACTAGGTTTACATCCTCTGATTGAACTTCAGCTTCAACCGCTGTGTCCGATAAATAACAATTCCGACACACTTTTTCTTGTAACTGATCGTTAAGTTCACTCTGCTATCAAACGCATACAGTACCTATACGCAATTAGTTAGTCTTATACGCCACAAAAAAAACTTTAAGCAGTTGGCGCTGTCTGTGCTGTCAGCGATGATATACATGTTGATCATGCCGCGAAATGAGTTGTTCAGTTCTAATCTGTAACATAGTATACAATATATTTCTACTATATAAACAGGAACTGCAATAAAAGTACTCAAAACCGGCCAATTCGTCATTTCACAGGAAGCTTGAAAAATTCTTATACTTAGACGAACAATAGGACCCCTGGTACAGGTGCAGTAGTCATATTTGTAGAGAAGAAATAGATACAAAAGCGGTAGGAACCCAAGAAACTGAGATTTAAAAAAAAACTTGAGAACGTCCAAAATTTTCATAGTTTTAACTAGAAAGTTTAGCCAGCATCAAGTTTGTTGGCAAAGATTGGTTTTCCGATCTTTCCAACCATATGAATGATCAAAAAAATCTTATACCCCATAGGTACAGGCGTTTTTCCTGCAATATGATTGGTCTAATGCTCTGAATAAAGAAAGTAACGCCAACACGGCGGCCGCCGCCATTGTGGACCCAAGCAGCTATACCATCCTACGGACACAACTGTTAATTTCTCATTTATACAGAGTTAACGGCGTTATATCTGCATGCGATATCCTAGTATGTAAAGTAATTAACGAAATATAGTTTTCAATTCTTTCATTTTTCTGTTGGAAATATAAAGTGGATAAAATTATGATTTTCGTAAGTCCGTTAACGAAACCATGGCATTTTATTTTCCTGATTACGCAGGTTTAGCTTCCACGCACTTTTTGTGGTAAGTAATACAGGGTGCCTCTGGAGGAATGGTCAATATTCAGGGATATGACGCGAACACTCATTTGGACACATGTACCCTTCCGAATAGTTTCCAAAATAGAACACACATGGGCTAGTGACGCGCACGGATATGTCTTATCCACCCTAGCTATTGACATACTGTTCCAGCCCAACCTACTTCGTTGCTATCAACCCCTTTGCTCGGGATGTCTGTTTGCTACTAAACTAGTCCGTTGAGCGTGCAGTTGTCCATGGCGTGTTACCAGTGAAGTAGTGCTAGGGGTTTAGTGTGTATCAGAGAGAAGCATCCTTTAACTGTGTTTGTACACGCGCTGGCTAAAATGTCACACATCTACTCTAATGAAGGATATGCACGTATCGTGTACGTTTACAGCTGCTGCAGCGGTAGTACTGCTCCTGCTGTCGAAGGATAATACATGTCGAATTCCTGCTCGTAGAATGTTTACCAGAGTTTTCAGCACACTGCGTGTAACAGGTATTCTTCCAAGTTCCCATTTTTCTTCTGAACGTCACAGGAAAATCGATCGTCACAGGAAAATCCACACCCTACGTTGGAAACCAATTTCCATATTAGTTTTTCGATCAATGTTTGGTGCGACATTATCGGTAACAAGTTTATAGGTCTAGTCATTTTAGGATAGCGAATGACGGGACAGAACGTTGCGTGTTCTCCTTTCGTTTGTACACCTCAGACTTCATCCAAACCCCATAAACAAAAATTTATTTGAGTAAGGTCTGGCGATCATATGGCCATTTAATTGTACTGCCAAGAACAACCGAGCGATTAGGATTAAGTGCGCTAGAGAAGTTTCCTCAGACGTCTGGGGAACATGTGGAGGGAATCCATCATGCAGGAAGTACATTGCAAACCGTGTGGCCAAAGGGGGGACCTTATGCGTACAGCAAATCAATTTTTTAAAAAAAGTATATATATATATATATATATATATATATATATATATATATATATATATATATACACTCCTGGAAATTGAAATAAGAACACCGTGAATTCATTGACCCAGGAAGGGGAAACTTTATTGACACATTCCTGGGGTCAGATACATCACTTGATCACACTGACAGAACCACAGGCACATAGACACAGGCAACAGAGCATGCACAATGTCGGCACTAGTACAGTGTATATCCACCTTTCGCAGCAATGCAGGCTGCTATTCTCCCATGGAGACGATCGTAGAGATGCTGGATGTAGTCCTGTGGAACGGCTTGCCATGCCATTTCCACCTGGCGCCTCAGTTGGACCAGCGTTCGTGCTGGACGTGCAGACCGCGTGAGACGACGCTTCATCCAGTCCCAAACATGCTCAATGGGGGACAGATCCGGAGATCTTGCTGGCCAGGGTAGTTGACTTACACTTTCTAGAGCACGTTGGGTGGCACGGGATACATGCGGACGTGCATTGTCCTGTTGGAACAGCAAGTTCCCTTGCCGGTCTAGGAATGGTAGAACGATGGGTTCGATGACGGTTTGGATGTACCGTGCACTATTCAGTGTGCCCTCGACGATCACCAGTGGTGTACGGCCAGTGTAGGAGATCGCTCCCCACACCATGATGCCGGGTGTTGGCCCTGTGTGCCTCGGTCGTATGCAGTCGTGATTGTGGCGCTCACCTGCACGGCGCCAAACACGCATACGACCATCATTGGCACCAAGGCAGAAGCGACTCTCATCGCTGAAGACGACACGTCTCCATTCGTCCCTCCATTCACGCCTGTCGCGACACCACTGGAGGCGGGCTGCACGATGTTGGGGCGTGAGCGGAAGACGGCCTAACGGTGTGCGGGACCGTAGCCCAGCTTCATGGAGACGGTTGCGAATGGTCCTCGCCGATACCCCAGGAGCAACAGTGTCCCTAATTTGCTGGGAAGTGGCGGTGCGGTCCCCTACGGCACTGCGTAGGATCCTACGGTCTTGGCGTGCATCCGTGCGTCGCTGCGGTCCGGTCCCAGGTCGACGGGCACGTGCACCTTCCGCCGACCACTGGCGACAACATCGATGTACTGTGGAGACCTCACGCCCACATGTTGAGCAATTCGGCGGTACGTCCACCCGGCCTCCCGCATGCCCACTATACGCCCTCGCTCAAAGTCCGTCAACTGCACATACGGTTCACGTCCACGCTGTCGCGGAATGCTACCAGTGTTAAAGACTGCGATGGAGCTCCGTATGCCACGGCAAACTGGCTGACACTGACGGCGGCGGTGCACAAATGCTGCGCAGCTAGCGCCATTCGACGGCCAACACCGCGGTTCCTGGTGTGTCCGCTGTGCCGTGCGTGTGATCATTGCCCTCTCGCAGTGTCCGGAGCAAGTATGGTGGGTCTGACACACCGGTGTCAATGTGTTCTTTTTTCCATTTCCAGGAGTGTGTATATATATATATATATATATATACGCCTCTTTCCATTGACATGTAAGACTTTTTTGCCGGCCGAAGTTGCCGAGCGGTTCTAGGCACCACAGTCTGGAACCTCAAGCCGCGCGACCGCTACGGTCGCAGGTTCGAATTCTGCCTCGGGCATGGATGTGTGTGATGTCCTTAGGTTAGTTAGGTTTAAGTAGTTCTAAGTTAGAGGGGACTGATGACCTCAGAAGTTAAGTCGCATAGTGCTCAGAGCCATTTGAACCATTTTTGAAAAATTTTTCTGTCATCTGAGTAACGTTAAACACTGCTTCCGAGACTGGTTCTAAGCTCGCGTCGGTCGTATAATATTCAAGTTCGGTTAATCTACGAACTCTTTGTCATGCGGACAGTTCACTTGCAGGAAGTGGTGCCCAATATACATCACATAACACCTGTTTCTACTTGACTTGTTTTTCAGTTCTCCCAGTTAGGCAATGCAGAAGCCATTCTTTCTCGTGTAAAACCTCATCTACATTGCTTATGTCTAAATTTGTACTTACAGGTATGGCTGCATTATTGTTGCTTTCTGACTCATCGCAAGAACGCCTGTGTTCCAGGTAGTCGACGAAGAATTCAGGATTTTATGTTTGATAATTGCCATGGTGACTGTGCCGAAAATACTGTGGCACAGCAATAAACAGCAGAATTGTTTTAAACCTCAGGGCATCTAGAACTGGATTATTATCTCAGCCTGTGATGAAGAAGTTTTCCTTGGCGTCTTGTGAAAGACTGCACAATAAAACACAGTGAGAACCGTTTTCATCGAGAAGATAATTCTGACAGCTAATTGCCGAAGTTTTCGTCAGAACTACTCTTGTTTATCTAATGCCTCTTTTCCCAAAGTGTCAATCATCGCAACAAAACTTGCGACGAACTGCACAGCTTCATCGTGTGTGTCTTCAACAACTTTAAACATTGCAGTTTTTTGTTCTTCGAGGGTATGTATTTAAAATATCAGAAAATTATGTCTACAAAATGTGCAATTGATGTAAAACAACTTTAAAGTATCTTTAGTTCTACTGCATACTGACAGCCTGTGATTTAAAAGTGCTTAAGTAGGACCAACTTCCAATTTATCCCAGTACGCCAGTCTTATTACATTTTCTCGTATGTTCCAGGCAATGTTTAATTTTTTCTCTTTTTCAAAATCATGTAGTTCTAAAACAACCTCAATGAAGGCAACTGGAACTGGGAAATTATTGTCTTCAGTGATTTGTTCAGGAAGAATAATGTGCTTAGAAATTGTTAGTCTGCTCCTCACATTCTTCATATTGCGAGCTACACCAGGCATAAAATACAGTTTTTCGATTCTTAAACTATTCTTGTGAATCATTTCAAAGTGATCAGGTGTAAAATGAAGCTAAGAAATGAAAAAAATGTACTAAAATGTAATTTGAAGTTCTTATACAATTGTATTACAAAGTTAAGAAGACACTGGTATTAAGCAAAGACAACCGAAATTCAGAAGACTTCACCTGAACGTTCATAAAACCATACAACACATAAAGTTCAATACAATATGAAAATACAACGATCTTGTTCCTAAATATATCAAATGTAAATATTAAGAAGAGTTCACCTAGCGTTGCACGCAGCCCAGAAAATGTGGTTAAAATTCAAAGTCAAATCCCTACACTTTACAAAACAAAGGCTAAATTACAAGTTATATAAGACACGTTTGCAACTCGCAGCCACCATTAATAATATGGCAGTTTTCTTCCATCTGGTCAACAAGGCCGGCCGGAGTTGCCGAGCGGTTCTAGGAGCTACAGTCTGGATCCGAGCGACCCCTACGGTCGCAGGTTCGAATCCTGCCTCAGGCATGGATGTGTGTGATGTCCTTAGGTAAGTTAGGTTTAATTAGTTCTAAGTTCTAGGCAACTTATGACCTCAGAAGTTGAGTCGCATAGTGCTCAGAGCCATTTTGGTCAACAAGGTCGCAAGTTACACAAAACCTGTTGTTCAAAGAATGGACACTGTTCATAGAAGAAAAATTAGTCAACTCAAAAAATTCCTATCAAAACACAATAATCCGAAACACAACCAACAAAAATACATACATACATACACACACACACACACACACACACACACACACACACACACACACACACACACACACACACAAAATCTAGCCAATATTAGTGGACCTTACAGACACACAAATAAAGAGTAAAAAAGGACAACTATTGGAGAAAGGATTAAAACACTACGTAAACATAGAAAATATAAATATAAAAGCAGAAAGTGTGTTGACAACGGAAGATAGGAGATAAAACAGCAGTGTCGACATTGGATTAATTAGAGAACTAGTAAGAAAAGAAATCCATAATATAATAACCAATGTGAAAACACAGCAACACAAACACAGAACCTATAACTCTCATAAAACTTAGAAAACAACTTCAAAATGAGAATGTCATTATTTCAAAAGTAGTAAAGGGGAACAATTTATAGACAAAGAGCAACATATTGAAAAAACAGAAGAATTCATCTCACAAAACAACATTACAAAAGTGAAAGGCACTGAAGAATATAGACTCCATACTGAACAACATAGATAAAAGAAAGCTTACACAGATTAATCCCATTGCATCTATCTTCCAAACCCAACCCAACATCCACAAATGAAATCTCCCTGTGAGGCCAATATTGGTGTTCAGAAAATCCCCCACTTACAACCTTGCAGGATACATGTTAAAATTACTGTTTGAAACTTTCAAAGTACAAGAAGACAGAAATATTAAAAACACTACTCAGTAAATACAACAAAAAAAGATACAAATATCTCAGACACAGCAACACTTCTGATTTAATATAGAAAGCAGGTATTCCAACATACCAGTACCAGAGACAAAAGAGATGATAGATCAAAACCTGAAAATGCATAATCAAGTCCTTGATAAAGAGATTAATGATATAATCGCATTAGTAAAGCTCATAACAGAAAAAATACTTCCAATTCAATAATGAGTTTTATTTACAAGAAGATGGATTACTAATGGGGTCCACAGTTTCAGAAGCTTTAGCAAATATTTTTATAAATCACACTGAACAGATCATTTTCACAAAAACAGTAGCAGAAAAATACAAAATATCGTATTGCTTCAGGTGTATGCAGGGCTTCCTCTCCTTAATAGATGAGCCACATACAAAAACTGAAAACTTACAGACTAGCATCGAGAAGGTACATAAAAATAAAAAAAATCCCAATTTAAAGAGAACAGAATAACCAAATTAACTTTCTGGATATACAGTCGAAACACAAAACAATAAGCATACGTTTGAAATTAATCATAAACCCACAGCTACTGACCTGATGATTCCCTAACCCTCAAACCATCTACACTCACAAAAGCAAGCAGCACTTCGACACATGCTCCATAGACTCAACACATTGCCACTCAAAAAAGAAAAATACTAAAGAACTTGTCATAATAACCAAAATAGCAAAAAACAGTGGTTAGAATAGTAACAGAGATACAAAACTAAACAACAAAATTAAAAGTAAATTAAAAGCAGAAAACACAAAACCACAACAAGAACACAATAGAACCAAACACAATCACAAAGACTCTGTACCATAACAGTTACATAGATAATGAGGACAATACAAGAGAAAACACAAGATGGTACATAATGACACACTGTAACAAACTCACAAATAAATACACCAACGTTTTCAAAAGACAGGGCATAAACATAGCACACACATCAGACAGTTCTATCCAAAAATATACCCGAATACTGACAAAATACGGAGACATGTGCCAGAAAGCAGGTATATATCAGTTACAGTGTAACACTTGTGATGACAGATAAACAGGACAAACAGGTAGACAGAACAATTTATGTCAGATACAAAGAACAAATGAGAACCTTATTCGTAGAACACTTAAGAGAACGCAATCACAAACCAACCTCTAGAGAATAAGACATAAAAATAATTAGAATCAACAATAAAAAACAACTCCTACCCTTGCAAGAAAATTACCATTAATTAAACCCAAAGTAGAAAAGAAGATCCTGTTGAATGATCAATTACACATGCCAAACAACTAAACTCATAGTTTATACTAAGAGATAAAACAATAGAGCAACACTCCAACAGAGAATTATCATGAGCTAATAATAATAATACCATCCAGTCCCTTTCCCCTCAGTTTTGCATAAACCACACCAAAAACCATTTAAAGCAGAACTCAAATCAGCTGAAAACCAAAACTTTCAACCACACTCTGAGAGCAATTATATTCATATTCCACATTCTACAAGTTGCACTGAATAACCACTGACACACACACATACACACACACACACACACACACACACATACAAACACAAATACCCCCCCTCCCCCCCCCCCCCCCCACACACATACACACATAGAAAAAAAAATCGCTCTGAGCACTATGGGACTTAACATCTGAGGTCATCAGTCCCCTAGAACTTAGAACTGCTTAAACCTAACTAACCTAAGGACATCACACACATCCATGCCCGAGGCATGATTCGAACCTGCGACCGTAGCAGTCGCGCGGTTCCGGACTGAAGCGCCTAGAACCGCTTGGCCACCACGGCCGGCACACACATAGAAAACACAATACATATACTCTTTCTCTCTTATACACATACGAAATACTAATCCATATATATACACACACTTTCTCCAGACACACCATACATTTTATTTCTCTCTTATACATGCACGCACACACGCACACGCGCACACAGACACACACACACACACACACACACACACACACACACACACAGAGAGAGAGAGAGAGAGAGATTAAGAATGAACAGACGTTAGTTTTCAGCATGTACTTCATTAGGTTGGCAACACGTACGTAAACAACCAAACAGGTTGAGACGTAAATGAAATCACAGTTTCCGATCAAATATCTGCAACTAGTGACAGAAGACTAATACTGCTGCACAGCGATAATGGCAAATAATATGAAAATTGTGAAGAAAAAAGTTCTGATATGAAAACGTGCTTATGTTTCGTAAGTGAAGTGACAGTGCGACCTCCAGCATGTGACCATATGAGATGAAACGCAGATTCCAACTAAAAACACGAAGAACTGTAAGTAATCGCTTATCTACGTATAAAAGGAGACGTGAACTTCTTTATAATCTACAAATATCACATATAAAAATAAAATTGTATCATTATAGTTCCCACTGAAGATTCCTTAAAGTAAAAGGGGAAACCTGTCTGAGAGAAATAAAATACATTGGAACAAGAAAAGGCTGTTTTTATTTACAAAACAAAGAAATAAAATTATTTGTGAAGATCGGTCGTTGGATCAGTACAAAAAGGAACATGTGTGCTATTCATTGAATAATGTTATATATAAGGTCGTTGTTAAGTAATCTACACTCCTGGAAATGGAAAAAAGAACACATTGACACCGGTGTGTCAGACCCACCATACTTGCTCCGGACACTGCCAGAGGGCTGTACAAACAATGATCACACGCACGGCACAGCGGACACACCAGGAACCGCGGTGTTGGCCGTCGAATGGCGCTAGCTGCGCAGCATTTGTGAACCGCCGCCGTCAGTGTCAGCCAGTTTGCCGTGGCATACGGAGCTCCATTGCAGTCTTTAACACTGGTAGCATGCCGCGACAGCGTGGACGTGAACCGTATGTGCAGTTGACGGACTTTGAGCGAGGGCGTATAGTGGGCATGCGGGAGGCCGGGTGGACGTACCACCGAATTGCTCAACACGTGGGGCGTGAGGTCTCCACAGTACATCGATGTTGTCGCCAGTGGTCGGCGGAAGGTGCACGTGCCCGTCGACCTGGGACCGGACCGCAGCGACGCACGGATGCACGCCAAGACTGTAGGATCCTACGCAGTGCCGTAGGGGACCGCACCGCCACTTTCCAGCAAATTAGGGAAACTGTTGCTCCTGGGGTATCGGCGAGGACCATTCGCAACCGTCTCCATGAAGCTGGGCTACGGTCCCGCACACCGTTAGGCCGTCTTCCGCTCACGCCCCAACATCGTGCAGCCCGCCTCCAGTGGTGTCGCGACAGGCGTGAATGGAGGGACGAATGGAGACGTGTCGTCTTCAGCGATGAGAGTCGCTTCTGCCTTGGTGCCAATGATGGTCGTATGCGTGTTTGGCGCCGTGCAGGTGAGCGCCACAATCAGGACTGCATACGACCGAGGCACACAGGGCCAACACCCGGTATCATGGTGTGGGGAGCGATCTCCTACACTGGCCGTACACCACTGGTGATCGTCGAGGGCACACTGAATAGTGCACGGTACATCCAAACCGTCACCGAACCCATCGTTCTACCATTCCTAGACCGGCAAGGGAACTTGCTGTTCCAACAGGACAATGCACGTCCGCATGTATCCCGTGCCACCCAACGTGCTCTAGAAGGTGTAAGTCAACTACCCTGGCCAGCAAGATCTCCGGATCTGTCCCCCATTGAGCATGTTTGGGACTGGATGAAGCGTCGTCTCACGCGGTCTGCACGTCCAGCACGAACGCTGGTCCAACTGAGGCACCAGGTGGAAATGGCATGGCAAGCCGTTCCACAGGACTACATCCAGCATCTCTACGATCGTCTCCATGGGAGAATAGCAGCCTGCATTGCTGCGAAAGGTGGATATACACTGTACTAGTGCCGACATTGTGCATGCTCTGTTGCCTGTGTCTATGTGCCTGTGGTTCTGTCAGTGTGATAATGTGATGTATCTGACCCCAGGAATGTGTCAATAAAGTTTCCCCTTCCTGGGACAATGAATTCACGGTGTTCTTATTTCAATTTCCAGGAGTGTATAATGTGAGAAATATTTATTACGTATTCCATATAATCTAATACGCTCATATGGAAACGTGTCTTTTCCAGAAATTTGAAGCAGCCGTATTTTGCATCATTCTGCACATTTCGCATTGAAGAAATCGTGAAACCTGCTACCACACCTTGCCCTCGAAGAGCAGTTTACTGCACAACATTGCGGCATTCTTCAACACAGAAAAGGTTACTCGTTTCGTTAGGCTCTTAACATAAACTGAGTCCGTATGTTTCACATAGACCTACATACTAAGATAACCACTAGGCAGATCAATTTTCCCACTTGCAGTCATGTACCGCTTGGCTCAAAAAATGGCTGCCTTGCTCTATGTGATGTACAACAGAGCAGTGGCAGGCATAAAAGGTTCTGGCTACTTTCTTTACTCAGAGCTTTAGTGATTACAATTTCTCCATCTTCAACTATACGGAGTTCGTATGGCGAAAGAAGAGTCCTGGCAGCTGGCAGCTCTGTTACCAGATTTCAACTGCTAGGCAGAAACGGCTGCTGGCCGTGCTGAAGCGAGCTGTGTTACGTTCCTTCCTTCGGTTATATCGCAGGAAATTTTCACCAGGTAAACCAATCAGACAGTGTTATTTGTAAAACAAGAAATAATTTCACGGATTTGGTAAGAACACAGTAACTAACTAGTGAAGAACATGAATGTGTTATACCGTATCGGTCCAATACTACTGGCGTCTTTAAGTTGGCAACAGTATTGCAAGTTCCTGTCAGATGCCGATAGTGGGCACCCGGGATCTGGCAGGCCACACCTGCAGTGGGTCAGTACCGCGAGAGCCCTCTGCTGCCGCAATACAGGACGGCCGGCAGTAGCCAGGCAGCCCACTCGGGCTTGGAGCCTCTTCAATGCGTGAAGCAACACAGATACTGCCTAACTGCTGCTCCGACTCCACTGTCCGTGTTTAGCATAGCGAGCGTCTTCCTTGTTTACATAAAAGCTGGACTCATTATTTCTTGCCTCGTTATTTGTAATGAGTCTTCGTATGCTTGTAGAAATACAAGTTAAGTGTATCTTCTTTTTACAGTGTTAACTTGTTCGCTAATCATTTCTGCTCCTGTCCAGCTTCCCTACGGCAACGGTTGCCACACCATTCTGTAGCCCACCTCTTCTTACCGTGAAGTAACTGATGACTAACTGAAAACCTCAGCTGCTGACAGGTGTTGTTGATATACCTTGATGTGGACAGCTGAAAATGTGTGCCCCGACCGGGACCCGAACCCGAACATGGCAGACGCTCTATCCATCTGAGCCACCGAGGACACAGATGAATAGCGCGACTGCAGGGACTTATCCCTTGCACTTTTTTATCCTCTGAAGGAATAGAGGCCTTTTTTATTAATTGATTGGTAACTGTCAACACTTTCGTTGTAGGATCCTTTTTCAACTTTTTATAAGTGGTAAGATCCAAAAGGTCACTGATCTTCTTGTGGTAGTCTTCACTCTTCATCACTACGGTAGCATTTCCCTTCTCAGCAGAAAATACAATAATATTGTTGTCCGCATTAATCTCCCGTAATGCTTTCTTTTCTCCTTGAGACAGATTACTGCTAGGTGGCTTAGCTTTACGCAGTATCCTGGCTGTTTCCATCCTAACTTCATCAGCAGTGTGTGATGGTAACAGCCGAATCCCCGCCTCTGTATTAGCTACAATATCCTCCGTTGGAATCTTCATTGGAGTAATTGCAAAATTACGTCACCCTTTAGCTACTCCTGGTGTGTATAAAATTCCGTGTAGTTGTGGGAAGGTTTACATTGGAACCACAAAAAGAAGTATCAATACTCGCCTAACTGAACACAAAAGGAACTGTCGACTGGGACACATGGACAAATCGGCTGTAGCGGAACATGTTTTTGAAACGGGTGACCATGAAATAAAATTTAGTGAGACGAGCGTGCTAGCTAAGACATCGCATTATTATGCACGTATGTATAGAGAGGCTGTACAGATTTTTAAACACCACAATAATTTTAACAGGAAAGAAGAAGGCTTGAAGTTAGATAAGATATGGCGATCGACTTTGTACCAAATATGTGACAATCGATTACCTTCGATCGAGACTAATGACGCCAGCCAGAGATAGTTTTACTGTTGACAACACGTGACGAGTGGTAGCGCCCTCTACGCGCTCTATATAAACAGGATCTCCACGGCCTAGCAGCCAGTCGTAGACTCACCTCAGATGATGTTGCCCGCAGCTGGCAACGAAACGTCAGGGAGAAGTATTTCTACTATTGGACCACGGCCTCTTAGCCCGGAAGTTTCAATTACTGCGTCGGGATTATTCTGCAAGTACTACGACAGTTAGGCGGGAGGTGAGTAAACTCGGATTTCATTGTCGAGCGGCTGCTCATAAGCCACACATCACGCCGGTAAATGCCAAACGACGCCTCGCTTGGCGTAAGGAGCGTAAACATTGGACGACTGAACAGTGAAAAAACCTTGTGTGGAGTGAAAAATCACGGTACACAATGTGGCGATCCGATGGTAGGGTGTAGGTATGGCGAAGGCCCGGTGAACTCCATCTGCCAGCGTGTGTAGTACAATTCGGAGGCGATGGTATTATTATGCGGTCGTGTTTTTCTTGGAGGGGGCGTACACGCCTTGTTGTTTTGTGTGGCACTATCACACCACAGGCCTACATTGTTGTTTTAAGCACCTTCTTGCTTCCCACTGTTGAAGAGCAATTCGGGGATGGCGATTGCATCTTTCAACACGATCGAGCACCTGTTCATAATGCACAGCCTGTGGCGGAGTGGTTACGCGACAATAACATCCCTGTAATGGACTAGCCTGTGTAGAGTCCTCACCTGAATCCTGTTGAATACCTTTGGGATGTTTTGGAACGCCGACTTCGTGCCAGACCTCACCGACCGACATCGATAGCTCTCCTCAGTGCAGCACTCCGCGAAGAATGGATTGCCATTCCCCAAGAAACCTTCCAGCACATGATTGAACGTATACCTGCGAGAGTGGAAGCTGTGATCAAGGCTAAGGGTGGGCCAACACCATATTAAATTCCAGAATTACCGATGGAGGGCGCCACGAACTTGTATGTCATTTTCTGGCAGGTGTCCGTATACTTTTGATCACATAGTGTATGTTGTTAAAACAAGCAGAAGAAATGTTCTAAGGTAATAATTAATATTAAAATGTTAGCGGCGATTAAATGAAGAAATTTAATTCTGTCAATCACGATGCTTTACTTCATCCACTACACTTTTCGATGGTTAACCACCATCGACAGGTGGAAGCTGTCTTTTACGAGGCTGTTCTTAGTGGTGAACATGGGAAATTTCGAGCAGTAGATTGTGAGATGATCGCGTCTTTAGGTTGCGACCTTCCTTGGTAACAATCTATTGAAGTAACGTTAGAAATAAAATGTCATCATGAACTGTTGTTGTACCTCATTCAGTGGTCAAATTTACAGGCAAGTCAGTGGCCTTGGCAAGACTACCTGCATCTCAGGAACCTTAATTTGAAACATTTCTAAATTATGTAGAAAATAATTATTGAAATAAAACCCACCATGCGTGCAGAAAATCATTTTCTATGAGAGATATCTGGATGACACATTCCACCTCACTGATATGGAAAATAGAGACGATGACCAATGTATTCTCCAAATTTTCCACAAAATTCATAGGAATGTGAACTTCATCTGTGAGCACAAAGAAGAAAACACAATAAATTTCTTTTATCTAAATTTCTGCAGACAAAGTGATAAACATGTCCTTAAAATTTATAGCAAGCCCACCATAACTGGCATAAGTATAACATTGCCCCTCCACATCCAGACACACACAAAACAGTAGCATACATCTCCATGATCCACATGGCATTTAAAATCCCTTTTAATTAAGGTAGTCATCATAAGATAATGGATATAATTAAGCAGATAGCTGCAGTTAATGGTTATGCAACCACATTAATAAACAATTTGGCTTAAAAAGAAAATAAGAAAACAAATAATGAATACAAAAAAAGCAAGCAAGAGACATATTTTGGGCAACAGTTCACAAAAAATTGCTACACTCTTTAAGTGGCATAAAATAAGAATAGTTTTCTCTACTAACAATAGACTGCGTCGTCGAATGCCCCATCATCTTAATACTAATGAAAACAAATTCAACAAACCTAAGATTTACAGATTGACCTGAAATGAATGCTCTGTGCAACATATAGGATAAAATGGCCATAACTTTTACACTAGGCTCAAGAAACGTGTAAACAAAGTCCGATGCGTCACACTAGAAAAAAAAACTGCTGCAGCCACACATATTGAAAGTAAAGGGCACAATTTCGAGAACATAAATGAGTAAAGGCCACAAAATCGGCCTTTATGAAGAATTTGACGTCTACATTCATAGAAAGCAGGCTAAAATTTGCTCAATGACCATTCTGAAACAAAGCTGGGCAGATTTTTTAAAAATTTCGACGCAGTGTTCAATAATTTTTTATTAATTGAACTTTCATATTTGATTTTCATGAGCGTATTTAAGTTCTGACAGCCTTTGCTCCCAGTGTAGTCATAAATATTATCATGTAGTCAACAAGTGTAGAACTCCGTTCTTCTAAAATATGTAAGTATTTTGTCATATTACCATGAGAGATAGAGCTTTTCTCGTGCCTCTGTAAATTGTCTCACAATTTACGTAGCTATATTTAATTTTCATTATGCTATTAACAGACTTTAACAGTAACGGATTAACGATAAGCAAAGTTAACTTTGTGACTAACGTTGCGGTACACAGATATGTTACAGAACCGCATCACCCCTTGCCTATGGGATAAATACCTGCTAGAATGTACGACGTTAATGCAGGATGGCAGCATTATTCGTTTCGGACCTCTTGATAAGTATGGAAGTATGGAAGTGTGATTACGCATGTCAATCACATCGCGATTACGGGCAGCGTGGGGTTCACGCTTGAGCCTCAGGACATGCGCTAGTAGCGTATGTCGGGTGTTTTAAGCGTCAACTTCGCGTCTTAATATCTCGGGATGTTATGGGAATATTGCGATGCAATCAACGCCATTGTGTATGTGCTTTGTCACGCTATGGATTGCTGCAGAAAAAATATAGGAGGTCCATTTAAAAAAAACGTAAGTTTGTGTTAAAAAACACATATGCTTTCGTTTTAGAATGTTTCCAAATATGTACATTCATGGGCCCCAGCCCTACATTTTCCAATAGCTGTTATTGTTCCAGAGATATTTTGGGTGGACAAGATAGCTGGGACACCCTGTATATATATATATATATATATATATATATATATATATATATATATATATATATATCAACCTTTGTCATTCTAGTAAACAGTGGCAGTGCTGACAACATAGTCCATAACTGATATACACTGAGCAGCACGAATATTATGACCACCGACCTCTTATCAATATAAACCTGTCCAGACGATAGCAACTTCATCTGGGGAGGTCTGGCTGCTAGTCACACACACGCACCATGGATGTGGTGTCAGGGAGTGGGATGTCAGTGTGTAGAATGGGGAAGGTGAGTGATCTGTGTGAGTTTGACCGAGGACAGATTGTGATGGCCCGGAGGCTAGGCACGAGCACTGCAGAAACTGCACGACTCGTCGGGTGTTCGAGGAGTGCTGTGGGGAGTGTCTTCAAGACGTGGCGAAACCAAGGTGAAACCACGTTCAGACGTCGTGTGGTTAGGCTGCCACCACTCATTACAGATGTCAGACGTCGTAGGCTTGGCAGACTCGTAAAATGGGACAGGCATCGGACTGTGGCGGAATTAACATCAGACTTGAATGCTGGGCGGCGTAAAAGTGTGTCTGAACACATAGTTGACTGAACACCCGTAACGATGGGCCTTCGCAGCCGACGAACCATGCATATGCCAGTGTTAAAATCTTGATATCAGTTTGGCTTTAGGAAAAGTAAAGGGACGAGAGAGGCAATTCTGACGTTACGGCTAATAATGGAAGCAAGGCTAAAGAAAAATCAAGACACTTTCATAGGATTTGTCGACCTGGAAAAAGCGTTCGACAATATAAAATGGTGCAAGCTGTTCGAGATTCTGAAAAAAGTAGGGGTAAGCTATAGGGAGAGACGGGTCATATACAATATGTACAACACCCAAGACGGAATAATAACAGTGGACGATCAAGAACGAAGTGCTCGTATTAAGAAGGGTGTAAGACAAGGCTGCAGCCTTTCGCCCCTACTCTTCAATCTGTACATCGAGGAAGCAATGATGGAAATAAAAGAAAGGTTCAGGAGTGGAATTAAAATACAAGGTGAAAGGATATCAATGATACGATTCGCTGATGACATTGCTGTCCTGAGTGAAAGTGAAGAAGAATTAAATGATCTGCTGAACGGAATGAACAGTCTAATGAGTACACATTGTGGTTTGAGAGTAAATCGGAGAAAGACGAAGGTAATTAGAAGGAGTAGAAATGAGAACAGCGAGAAACTTAACATCAGGATTGATGGTCACGAATTCAATGAAGTTAAGGAATTGTGCTACCTAGGCAGTAAAATAACCAATGACGGACGGAGCAAGGAGGACATCAAAAGCAGACTCGCTATGGCAAAAAAGGCATTTCTGGCCAAGAGAAGTCTACTAATATCAAATACTGGCCTTAATTTGAGGAAGAAATTTCTGAGAATGTACGTCTGGAGTACAGCATTGTATGGTAGTGAAACATGGACTGTGGGAAAAAAGGAACAGAAGAGAATCGAAGCATTTGAGATGTGGTGCTATAGACGAATGTTGAAAATTAGGTGGACTGATAAGGTAAGGAATGAGGAGGTTCTACGCAGAATCGGAGAGGAAAGGAATATGTGGAAAACACTGATAGGGAGAAGGGACAAGATGATAGGACATCTGCTAAAACATGAGGGAATGACTTCCATGGTACTAGAGGGAGCTGTAGAGGGCAAAAACTGTAGAGGAAGACAGAAATTTGAATACGTCAAGCAAATAATTGAGGACGTAGGTTGCAAGTGCTACTCTGAGATGAAGAAGTTAGCACAGGAAAGGAATTCGTGGCGGGCCGCATCACACCAGTCAGTAGACTGATGAAAAAAAAACGAAAAAAAACAGCAATTACGACAGAAAAGGTCACGTGACCATCGGCACTGGACGTTGGTGCAGTGGCAGAGCGTTGCATGGTCTGATGAATTCCGGTACCTTCTTCATCATACCGATGAGAGGGTGCCAATCCGTCGTCTTCCGTTGGAACAGTTTCTTGAAGCTTTATTGTGGGACAGAGACAAGCTGGCGGCGGCTCCATAATGCTCTGGGGAAAATTCTGTAGGCATTCAAGGGTCCAGTGGAGCTCGTGCAAGGCACCGTGATGGCCATGGATTATGGAACACTTACACCCCTTCATGACGATCATGTTTCTCGACAGCAGTGGCACTTTTCATCAAGATAATGCGACATGTCACAAGGCCAAGAATGTGATGGAGTGGTTCGAGGACCACAGTGACGAGTTCCAGTTGATGTTCTGGCCCCACAATTCGCGAGATCTGAACCCGATCGAACACATTTGTGTTTTCATTGAACGGGACGTCACAGCTCCTCGTCCCTCTCTCCGGAATTATAGGAATTAGGTGACTTGTGTGTGCAGATGTGGCGCCAACTACCTTCAACGACCTACCAAGACCTCACTGCTTACATGCCACGATGCGTCGCCGTTGTTATCCGTGTCAAAGGTGAACATACCGTCTATTAGGCAGGTGGTCATAGAGGTCTGCGCGGATGCGGATATCCGAGGTATTTGTTACTTGGCGGATAAAATCGCGACCGGTGCGGATATCCGCGGGTCATCTGCGGATAATGAGCAAGGCATCTGTCCAGTACGTATGTTGCAATGTCAGTTGAAAATTACAAGTCTGTTGACATTCTTGGAATCTTGCAGGGCCCGGGTAGAGCGGATGTCTGTTGTCCTCAGCCCCTGGCTACGACCGACGTAGCTGTACCCAAGAGACCTGCGCCTAATCCATTTCCGCGACCGTGTCTTTTGTGTGGCCTGTGAAGTGCTCTCTGGGCGGCAAACCTGCCCACTGTCTACCAGACAGGTGCCTGTTGCAATTTTCCGCTGCCTTCAGTGAGCGCTTTGTAGTGACCGAGTGACAACGTGCGTCGTTGTAAATATGTGTGTGCTCCGGAGCGCCAATGCTTTCCTGTTTGGAATGGTCTGCTTTAGAGTAGGTATAGAGCATTTCCTGTAATTTAAGAAGTCAAAAGTAGTTAAGTTGTCGCAGAAATGGCACCCTGACAATAACTGTGTCATTACATACCATAATTCTAAGTACTACTGTCTATTACTATTAATTACTCATTCAAAACTTAAATATATGCGGATGCGGATAAGGAACTTGCGGATGCGGATTAATTGCTGCGGATGCGGATGCGGAAGCGGTTGCGGATTAGGACCTTGCGGATGCGGTGCGGATGCGGATTGCACTTTTCTTATCCGCGCAGACCTCTAGTCATAGTGTTCTGGCTGATGTGTAGTTGATGTGGTTATTAAGTACTTAAATTTGAGTATTAAAATTGATGCATGTTCCCGAGAGACCAAGAGAGGATGGAAATGTAATGATGTTCCTGTAGAATAGGGTTTTTTTTCCCCAGTATTTACACCTCAGTAAGTATTGGCCTTAATAAGCTAGTAATAATCAGCAAGACGGTGCTTTCTGTTAATACGAACTCATTGTGAGGAAAAGCAAACTCTCACACTTAGGGATGGCGTTGGAACGTGAAAATGACGGTAAAAGGTCGCTAGGGCCTAGCAACCCAACACCACGGATAAGTTCTTTCAGATCTTGCTGCTGAAAGACCGAGTTGGGTTGCTCACAAACAGCGGTCCCACGGTGGTCAGTCGACGGTGTTTCTCTCGACAGGAGACTTTAAATAGAGCCCTGAAAGGGCAGACGCCCTCACTTCGAAGCCGGACTTCGAACACATGTTTCGACGATACGACTACACTAGGGTGTAGTTACACGGACCTTTGTTAAAATTTGCGAAATTGTTTTTGATGTGCCTCCTAGTGTGGTCCCATTCCATGTAAACATAACGTGAGCGAAATCCTGGCTCAGCAGCACAATTGGAAGATGTGCCCCGGACCTTCAAAACCGAAAAATCTCGAAGAAAGGGAACTATCAATTTCGCAAAATGTCAATTGTTCATGATAAGTTCGACCATTAGATTATGCGGGCAGGTTGTTTACTTCAGTTTCGTAAATCGAATGCGTTTCGTTTGCCATTGATCCGTGCGAGTGCGCCTGGCGATAGTTATTACGCTCTCCTATCTTTGCTGAGATGATTCTATGATTCCAGTGGCCGGCGGAGACAGGGCAAGGCGGTGGAAAGTGATTTAAGCGGCTCCGCCGGCGAGGAGAGCGAAGTTCCCGACTGCAGTGACTATGGCCACTTTTCCTCGTAGCTGCTGGCTGGTCACAACACTGGGACTCGGCTTGGCAGGTGACTGTGTAAGGACGTGCGGCGGGCTTGGATCTACAAGGGTGTTCACTTTCAAGCATAATGGTTAAATAGAATTGTCTCCCGGAAAGGAAGGCAGCCTGGACTTAAAATGTTTCTTAGCTTCTGTAACGAACGTGGACTGGTTGTCGCCGAGGAATGATAGCATGGTGAGCAATTTATGAATCTTGTACTCTCTGTGTTTTCGTTGGGGGTTAGCGAGGCTGACTTGTAATGTTCAGCATGCAGGACATTTTTAGTTGCCACCACCGAAATAATAGGTGATTCACCTTCAACATCAAGTGGATAAGTTGAGAAAGCAAACAATAATACCGTAGTTCGGGCATCCTGATAGTACTATTTTCTACTGGATCCAGCTGATAAGACTTCGTGTACTAACGGAATATAAGTGCTCCCCGGATTTACCGTCTTAATCCTATAACATTTAATAACTTATATTTTTAGCCTATATTTTATCGTATGTTTTATCTGTTGTATTCTGTTCTGATTTTCACCGTTAATAACCAAGTGTATTTCCCACATAAATTACAGCTGTGATACAGCGAACTGTTTAAAGATGTTAAAGAAACTTACAGTGCGAGAGAAGCACAAGGGGTGCATATTCTTCTCAATCTACATCAGTCAGTGTCGTTATTATGTAGCAAAGAAGTTACATGTCTTCGACAAAGAGTTTGACACCGAACAGTTTATATGACAGAACCATAGCAGAGAGAAGATGATTAAGACAGTACGTGCTCTTCTGGACTTATTTATTATTGTTTCGAGCGCTTTATGATCGGCCATTCAGTCCCAGTTTATCCGCGCGGCTTCCTCCGTCGGAGGTTCGCGTCTGCCCTCGGACGTTTATGTGTGTCTGTTGTCCATAGTGTAAGTTAGTTTAAGTTATACTAAGTAGTGTAAGCTTAGGGATCGATGACCTGAGCAGTTTGGTCCCATAAGATCTTACCACAATTTTCAAAATTTCAGTCCCAGATAATCTCATGTTGCTAGAAAGTATAAGCTCGTAAAGGCTATTGGCTGAGAGTCATGTACTATTCACTGTAAGCTTTGAATTGTCACCAATAAGAGGAACCAATCAATGCTGACTGGATTTTGAACGTTCTTGCAATTGAAATAAAATTAATTTTACTATTTACCATTGCTTATGTAAGGCATTTAACATTAATTTCGCTTAAACTCGGCATTTCGGTAGCTTTGGTATTTCTGTCTTATTTCTTCGTTTATTACATAATTTCTTGACCCCGTAAGTTGGCTTCTGCGTAGTTCGAGTAATTTCGCATTTGAGCGAAATTACCATGCATGTACATTTTTGTTAAAATAGTATTCCTTGCGCAATTATAATTGAGTGACCGTGCATTCCATTTAATTAAGAGCCTTCAGCTGATAATTTCTTGTGTTTTCTTTTAATCTGCTTGCGTCTATTTAAACTGTTTTACCGTTATGGATGCACTTTGACTAAAATTTTTATAAGCTTGCTGTGCTCTAAATGAAATAGGTCGCCTTCAGCGCAGTTTTCACGAATAGTGATTGTATGCGAACTGCACTGCCTTCTACTCCTGGTCCCTTCTGAGAATTCTGTTATTTTGTTTTCAGTTTTCTTCAGTAATTTTAATACGGTTAGCTGTCGATCTTTTGACTAGAAATTTTTGTAACTGCGACTTAAACAATTATCAATAAAATCTTGTGCCATATTCCTAGGAAATAAATTCATCCCTGGCAGCTTCCATTCCATTTCTCACCCCCTCCACCTTATCACATAGATGACATTGCTTGGGGGACGTGCTGGGTCAGTGACCTCGCGACTGGTAGAGAGAGGGTAGGGGGAGACGAGTCGTTCGATCGTGGTAAGCAGTCAACATCGCTGCTGCTTAAAAAATATCCCAGTTAAATAGGAGATTGCGAAAGATGGGCAGGGGATTCAAATCTAATAAAACAGAATTAATTTTAAAGTGGAATATATTCTAATAGCAGGCCGCGGTGGCCGAGCGATTCTAGGCGCACCGCACGACCGCTACGACCGCAGGTTCGAATCCTACCACGGGCATGGATATGTGTGATGTCCTTAGGTTAGTTAGGTTTAAGTAGTTCTAAGTTCTAGGGGACGGATGACCTCAGAAGTTAAGTCCCATAGTGCTCAGAACCATTTGAACCATTTTTTTTTTTTGTATTCTAACAGGCTTCATAAACAGACATTGTGATTTTGCTAAGCGAAGAAAAAGTGTAGGAAACAATCCCTGAGAGTATAAGGAGCAAAACAGATGTGTAGACATATGGCCGGAGACATATTCGAGGGGTGTCACTCACTTGAAAGCGGACATAAAAGATTTTTGACAGTGGACGTTTCAGTGACTGAAAACACTCATGAGAACATACAGAGCAAGTGGAAGTGCTAGAGTTTTATCTCCAGACTCAAGAGGCCAGTGAGCTGGAGCTCCGTTATGTATTAGCCACGATGTCCTTTGCACAGCCAAAGGCATGTCTTCCAGCAGCTGAGGTAGTGTCACCGACAGGAAGTGCAGACATGCCTCGCCTGTGGGACACTGTGGAAGTAACTGGTTCCATGAGACGGTCGCCAATGATTTCCTACCTGATACTGAGGCTGAATCGACGCTGATGGTCCGCTGCCACCATGCAGTAGGGATTCTACTTAGCCCACTGCTCGATGTTGTAAAGGTTTATTATATCATCCCTCCTAAAGCCAACCTCATCTACGAAAAGGATGGATTACAGAAACCCCAGTACCTTGGAGGCCTATGAGACGAATTACCTGCAAAACCGTCCTCGCGAAGGGAAGATGGGAATGATAAGGGCAGCACGCACTGTAAGTGTTACGAGTAGTGGCGCTGGTCGTGGAGAATATTCCACACGATCCCCTGGCTTACACCATGCTAGCGCGTCACCTGACTGGTGCTGAAACTGGGGTCATTGTCGACGATCTTTTACCTAGGAACACATTTCCAGCCGTATGCCCATAACGACTTTTTTGCTCATTATCCCCTCAGGCATCATTTCCCATCGTCTCTCCTTAATTAGCAAAATCATCATATACGTATAGCTGAAAGCAACCTTCAGTGACTAATTAAAGATACTTAGACACGGAGATAGCAAACAATGAATGAAGGATACAACGTATAACTAGTAAATGAACATCTAGACTATCAACATACTAGAGAGAGAGTTGAATTCATGAGAGAACCGTAACATTTTAGAGAGACAGCTGAAGCCGTGAGGTAGCTATCGAAGTGGCAAACTGGGTAATTGTGATGACTTACTTCCCACATGGCGGAGGTAATCGCTCTACGGCTGCAGCGCAGTGTAGTCGTGTGCAAGAATTGAAAACAGTGAGGCCAACAAGCGAGCGACATTACAATTTTCTCGTCAAATAATGAATAAACAAACTGTAATGGGACTCAAGACGACAAGTGCCAAGATCATATCTGGATCGCGTTGAAGTCCTCTTGCTGGTACCGTTGGTCTGAAGAGAAGCTGGCGAATTGGGGCTGGAGCGGCTGCGATTGAGGTTTTATCACTTCGAATGCCCACACTCTGACGAGCTCCTGGCCTCAAAAACAGGGCTTGTACCAACTGCTAGGAGGGACAGTGGCCAAAGACCGTCTGGTGCGACACAGAAAATCGACGTTTTCTCTTCACTGAGGTTCCACTTACTGCGTTGACTCCGAACGCTGTTGCAGAGGCAACGGAAAAAGCATGCAAAGTTCAGAAGAACGCGAAATCCCGAAGATTTGCTAAAATTTACAGACGCGCGAAATTTGGCACGGACTTCAATGCGAGATGCCTTTAATAGGTTCCACAACGAAACATTGTCTCGAAATTTGGTAGAAAATCCGAAGAAATTCTGGTCGTACGTAAAGTACACAAGCGGCAAGACGCAGTCAATACCTTCGCTGCGCAGTGCCGATGGTACTGTTACCGACGACTGTGCCGCTAAAGCGGAGTTATTGAACGCAGTTTTCCGAAATTCCTTCACCAGGGAAGACGAATGGAATATTCCAGAATTTGAAACGCGAACAGCTGCTAGCATGAGTTTAAGTAAATACCTTAGGGGTTGCGAAGCCACTTAAATCGCTTGATACGGGCAAGTCTCTAGGTCCAGATTGTATACCGATTAGGCTCCTTTCAGATTACGCTGATACAATAGCTCCCTACTTAGCAATCATATATAACCGCTCGCTCACCGATAGATCTGTACCTACAGATTGGAAAATTGCGCAGGTCGCACCAGTGTTTAAGAAGGGTAGCAGGAGTAATCCATCGAACTACAGACCTATATCATTGACGTCGGTTTGCAGTAGGGTTTTGGAGCATATACTGTATTCAAACATTATGAATCACCTCGAAGGGAACGATCTACTGATACGTAATCAGCATGGTTTCAGAAAACATCGTTTTTGTGCAACGCAGCTAGCTCTTTATTCGCACGAAGTAATGGCCGCTATCGACAGGGGATCTCAAGTTGATTCCGTATTTCTAGATTTCCGGAAAGTTTTTGACACCGTTCCTCACAAACGACTTCTAATCAAGCTGCGGGCCTACGGGGTATCGTCTCAGTTGTGCGACTGGATTCGTGATTTCCTGTCAGGAAGGTCGCAGTTCGTAGTAATAGACGGCAAATCATCGAGTAAAACTGAAGTGATATCAGGTGTTCCCCAGGAAAGCGTCCTGGGACCTTTTCTCTTCCTGATCTATATAAATGACCTGGGTGACAATCTGAGCAGTTCTCTTAGGTTGTTCGCAGATGATGCTGTAATTTACCGTCTAGTAAGGTCATCCGAAGACCAGTATCAGTTGCAAAGCGATTTAGAAAAGATTGTTGTATGGTGTGGCAGGTGGCAGTTGACGCTAAATAACGAAAATTGTGAGGTGATCCACATGAGTTCCAAAAGAAATCCGTTGGAATTCGATTACTTGATAAATAGTACAATTCTCAAGGCTGTCAATTCAACTAAGTACCCGGGTGTTAAAATTACGAACAGCTTCAGTTGGAAAGACCACATAGATAATATTGTGGGGAAGGCGAGCCAAAGGTTGCGTTTCATTGGCAGGACAATTAGAAGATGCAACAAGTCCACTAAAGAGACAGCTTACACTACACTCGTTCGTCCTCTGTTAGAATATTGCTGCACGGTGTGGGATCCTTACCAGGTGGGATTGACGGAGGACATCGAAAGGGTGCAAAAAAGGGCAGCTCGTTTTGTATTATCACTTAATAGGGGAGAGAGTGTGGCAGATATGATACGCGAGTTGGGATGGAAGTCATTAAAGCAAAGGCGTTTTTTGTCGCGGCGAGATCTATTTACGAAATTTCAGTCACCAACTTTCTCTTCCGAGTGCGAAAATATTTTGTTGAGCCCATCCTACATAGGTAGGAATGATCATCAAAATAAAATATGAGAAATCAGAGCTCGAACAGATAGGTTTAGGTGTTCGTTTTTCCCGCGCGCTGTTCGGGAATGGAATGGTAGAGAGATAGTATGATTGTGGTTCGATGAACCCTCTGCCAAGCAATTAAATGTGAATTGCAGAGTAGTCATGTAGATGTAGACGTAGATGTTATCGAAAGACACTGTAAATCCCCGAGGATGAGGAACAGCCGTTTTAATTTTGATCCGAGTTTGACGATAATCGCCATTTTGTTGTCTTGCGGAAGTGATCCCATCCAAGTTCAGATAGTGGATCATTGTTCCCCGCTATGTAATAGACAGAAAACTGTCTATTACAATCTATTTCAGCTCTGAATTTTGAATTGGGGGTAAATTGATATTTAATGTTTAGGGAATCTTGAAATTGTTAGTCATTAAGACTGGATCCGGAATCAACAGTGAGTGATATGAACTGATTACGAATTATAATGGGCTTCCTTTTTTGTTAGTGGCCCCGCACGAAAGCACATGTAGGCATTCCGGCATGTGATCTCTTGTCTAGCGGCCGTTGTGTTACGGGTGCAGGGCAGGATATAGGTAATAGACAACAACTTTTATTAATATTTTTCGTAAGCTTTTGGATGCTACCACGTATCTTCCCTGCTGCGACGTGTGTTCCGCGACGCACGTTCAACAGTGCAGATGGGAGCAGCATTCGCGGTCCTTCCTGCACTCCCCAGGCGACACTTGGCGGCGCTGTGCCACCGGCTTGCTGGGTCCGTGCATGCCGCCCCCATAGCATTGCGTCTGCTAGGCCAGGCCACCGCTTCGCGTCATTACGACGCTATTCAGCCCGCTGAAAGCCGGCGCGACTTCTGCGTGCGTTCAGCTGCGTCTGCCCCGAGTGTGCGGCTTTCAGAATCCCTCCACTTGCGGGGCACCCTCTAACTGTTGCTGCGCTACCGTCCAGTGAGGGTCGCTACGAAAATTAAAATCAATGCGTATGATATAGCAGCAACTCAGCTGGCTGCAAAGTGTTCGTATTTAAAGTCTCTTCACACTCACTGAATGTCTCCTCTCGTCCCAACTTGATGTTAAGCCCTAACCTTCGTTCCTTCCTGCCTGTCTGTCATTATCATCATCTTCACCACCATCCCAAGCACTACCATATCATTATCATTATATAAGTCTCAAGGAGATACAAGTGCAGCTTGTGGGGAACCTATACACACATACAGAATGAATGATTCTTACTCAGTTATCACCTAACACATCCTATATAAGAATATACAGCCTATAGTTGCAGGTTAACTTTATCGTTTACCTAAGTTTCAACGTTAGTAATAACGTCTTCTTCAGAACCTGCAAAAAGTTAATATTATAATGTGCTAGTAAATTATATTAGATATGGTGATCCTACAGGATGTAACGTGTAGTACTTACATAAAATATTATTTAAATGTTTGCCTAAAACAAGCTATGTCCTCAGTCAACTGTATAAAACTTGATGCAAAACCATAAGGTTTTGTCACTTCTATTAAACAAGCTGTAGCAAATTCACTTTAAGCTCGTTGTATGGGCCTCGTCGTGTGACTAGAGACTGCGGACCGCGAAGGCTTCGCGGTCTGCCTCACAGAGGGCGGCGCGCATGCGCGAGACGTATAGAATCAAACTCTTATTACGCACGCGTCAGATAACATTTTTGCTATGAATTAATTTTATACTTTACTGTTGAAAGTTAATTACAGTATCCAACATGACTACGTTTTACATTCTACTACAGAGCCTTATATACTGACCAACAAATCTCGTATGAACATCTGTAGGAAAGGTTCTATTATTACAGAAGCTGTAATGGTCACATGTATTATGAATTATTGTAAACCTAATATAGGCTGGAAGCCTTCGAAGTATGCCCTATTTTTTAGATACAGTTCAGTAAATTGCCTTTATCTGTAATTAGGTGTGCATAAATTTGTAGTTCCCTAAGCGTGTCGGGTCTATATCCCTTAACTTCATGATGTAGTAGCTCTATGTCACGTAAAGGTTTAAGTGTATGAGCCATTGCACCAGATGTTCCGCAAAGGCTGATCCCCGTGATCCTACGCCCTTTATTGGAAGATGTTCTTTAAACCTTACTGTTATAGCTCTGCCTGTTTGACCTATGTAATAACATGGGCAATCATCACACATAATCTTATATACGCCTGATTTCGCTGAGTTATCACAGTCTTTCTCAAGGGAATGAACCAAATTTTGCTTTAAACTATTACTCGTCGAGAAGGAAATTTTGAAACCTAAATTTTTCAACAGGCGCCCTATCTTGTAGGAGTCATTACCTACATAAGAAACCGACCACCATTTCTTGGTCTGATCTTGGGTTTGAGTATTTGTGTTTACTAAAGTCGTTGTCCTTTTTCGCGTTTTCTTATGATATAACTGCCTCACTATCTTTGGATAATAGCCATTATTCTGAGCAATACTCTCGAGAATTTGTAATTCTTTTTCGAGGTTGACGTCTGACAACGGAATAGAAATCGCCCGATGGATACTAGAATAGAAAAACCCCATTTTATGCGCTTGGGGGTGGGTTGAATCGGCCGGGATGATGTTGTCTGAATAAGTTGCCTTCCGGAATATGTTGAACTCTATTTTAGTATATTTAATAGTCAACGTTAAATCAAGATAATTTAGTGATCTATCAGCTGATTCCAAATCTTGTGTGAATTTTATTTTTTCATGTAGACTGTTAAACGTTGCGAAAATTTGCTTTATTCCTTCTGGAGAATTATTAACCAGTAGAAGAATGTCATCCAAGTATCTCGCATAAAAGATGATGTTGTTCACAAATTCCGGGTAATTTCGGAAAAAAACCAATTCCAGAGAATTTATACTTGGATGACATTCTTCTAGTAGTTTTCCCCAGATCTTCACAATGAAGAAAATTGAGAAACCAGAAAACATAAGTGAAACATATTGCAAGCACACACACACACACACACACACACACTTCCACACAGAATTAGTTAATGATAGGCTTAACCAAAACATTCCTATCCGTAAAATTTCGAAGTAAATAACTTTTCTACATTAAGTTCTACATATGGTTACAGGTGACAGACTGTGAAAGAAAACAAGCGCTATAAAAAGCATAAAAACCCAGGAAAACCACACAATGTAGTAACGATGAATATATACAAAAAATTTATGTTTTTCAAATTTGTAAATACTTTCTTTGAAATTCAAATTTATATGTGTACAAATAGTAAAGAGCATTTTTCCTTTTTGATAGTAAGATAATAAAAGCACACTGATGATGCTGTAACTTTAGCGAAACTTGTATGGGAAATAAAATAAAAACAAAATTGTGTTTTGCTCAAGGTGGACCTCGTGTAAACACAAATTAACTGGTAAAGCGAACACGGACATAAGAGCTTCAACCTCAGATGAGCTTCGTGTTTGTTTACTCTAAGTCTCAAGCAAATAATTTAGAGCTTGGTGAATAAATAGTCAAATTAAAATGAACTGTTACAAAATTACCTATCTGATTAGTATTTAATTAAAATCAGCATAGACATTCTTATATTAAACACAAAAAATAAAATAAATGTTAAAATACAAATAGCTGCTATTGAGTTGGCTGATAAACGGATGGCTTTGAAGAAGCCCAAGCGATAAAGTTGGGTCGAAATATTTGAATTAAGGTTAGGATTTCGGTTAAGAAATATCTTAACATTTATTTTCTAGATAGATTATTCAAAACACAAAAGGTATCAAACGAAAATTATAATCGCAAGCGAATGCTGGTGCGTGAAACTCGTTACACAATACAGCACTCACTTCATGAATTATACCTTAGCATGTGGGAAGTATGTAGGATAAGTGAAAAAGATACATCAAAACCCCTGCACACGTACACTTATACTAACAGTCCATACAGAGATAATGATACTTCCATACACCAGACCTATACGTACTGGATCAGAGAACAGCTAGTTTTAACAGTCAACCGCATGATCAGTAACTTACATAGAAATTTCCAACTTCGAAAATACGATAAATACAGAAACATTTGAATCGAAAGTAACTCGGCACACGATATAAAATTTAGAGTAAACAACGAACTTGATTACACTAACAACTATAGGATGAAGTCATGAACAACGTCCTACTTCAGTTAAGGCGCGTAAAAACCACTGGTATCTCGAAAAATACTACCAGAAAGAAAACACATTTAACGAGAAAATAACTTGGTGTTCAGAGCAAGTAATAAATGATCATTTTTTCTTTGAAAGTTAACCACGGTTCGAGTAAACACGTTGTCTAACTCAGACTGGATACACAATACAAAACAATGAACTCTCGAAAGATATTCATATTAAACGAAATCACACTTCGACGGAAGATTATTACAAAGACTACAAGAAAAGAAGATTGATTACCAGAGCTTAAGACTCAGTGCAACACATGAGAAATACGTGGGTGCGATCACATTATCTAGCACGCTACAAGAAACACGAACCAGAGAAAAAGAGTTCTAGAACGAACACGTAGCAAGCACACAACGTGTTCACGCATGAGAGGTACAAAGCAATTTAATTTAGAAAGAGGTATGTTAAAACACTCTCCCATTGCTAAGTTGCGGCAGGACAAAATGGTTCAAATGGCTCTGAGCACTGTGGGACTCAACTTCTGAGGTCATTAGTCCCCTATAATTTAGAACTAGTTAAACCTAACTAACCTAAGGACATCACACACATCCATGCCCGAGGCAGGATTCGAACCTGCGACCGTAGCGGTATCGCGGTTCCAGACTGCAGCGCCTAGAACCATAGAATCAAGCTAAACAAACGGAATATTGACAAACATGAAACCACTAACTAAATGAACTGAATTATACAGAATGGTACCTGAAAGAAATGCGTTTGAAACTCATACTAAAACGTTCCAACTTTCTCTATTACACAACTGGAGATAACCTGAAAGTACATATTGTCTTGCAAAAGCCCCAGAGTACAGTACGGCTCCACGCTACCGGACCAAAACCCTCTTTAGCGCCGGAAATGGTCAGAGAACATACTAGCCAGCTACATATACCTACCTACACAATATCTGTACGCTAGTGAGCACTGAAGTCCTTTGATCCAACATAGCTCTACCCAAACTCTACACAGTAGTTAGCTAAACTGCACTAGTATCCGAAGAACCTGCGTCCATGAATCAAAGCATTTTGGAGCGTCAACACAGACACTCACGCACTTTATCAAGCAGATGGTAGAAATTGTGGGAAGAGGAACACAAAGACATAGAATAGTAGCAAAGGGAACGCAGAAAGATGGTGCTATACAGGGTGTTACAAAAAGGTACGGCCAAACTTTCAGGAAACATTCCTCACACACAAATAAAGAAAAGATGTTATGTGGACATGTGCCCGGAAACGCTTATTTCCATGTTAGAGGTCATTTTAGTTTCGTCATTCCAACGTGATCAAATTGTAAATTTTCACAATCAACATGTGTCGGCTGACGAGAATCCGCACGCAATTGTGCAATCACGTCATCAACACAGATTTTCTGTGAACGTTTGGATAAGCATTGTTGGGCCCCATGTTCTTCCACCTACGCTCAATGGAGCACGTTATCATGATTTCATACGGGATACTCTACCTGTGCTGCTAGAACATGTGCCTTTACAAGTACGACACAACATGTGGTTCATGCACGATGGCGCTCCTGCACATTTGAGTCGAAGTGTTCGTACGCTTCTCAACAACTGATTCGGTGACCGATGGATTGGTAGAGGCGGACCAATTCCATGGCCTCCACACTCTCCTGACCTTAACCCTCTTGACTTTCATTTATGGGGGCATTTGAAAGCTCTTGTCTACGCAACCCCGGTACCAAATGTGGAGACTCTTCTTGCTCGTATTGTGGACGGCTGTGATACAATAGGCCATTCTCCAGGGCTGCATCAGCGTGTCGGGGATTCCATGCAACGGAAGGTGGATGCATGTATCCTCGCTAACGGAGGACATTTTGAACATTTCCTGTAACAAAGTGTTTGAAGTGACGCTTGTACGTTCTGTTGCTATGTGTTTCCATTCCATGATTAATGTGATTTGAAAAGAAGTAATAAAATGATCTCTAACATGGAAAGTAAGCGTTTTCGGACTCATGTCCACATAACATATTTTCTTTCTTTGTGTGTGAGGAATGTTTCCTGAAAGTTTGGCCGTACCTTTTTGTAACACCCTGTATACCTCAAGTAGTCAGATGTCTAAGAAACAACACGTTCTAAATCAACAAGAGAAAGATTTCTTACAATACAACAGGACATTGTCAGGATAAATAAATATTCTTACACAACTTAGTACCAAACTCTCTCAGTCCCCTATCAGACGTTCGCATGCAAAACAACCATGTTAATTACGACGACGGGATGTGAAGACTAATCCAACGAAGTTTCCCATTGGAAGGGAGGAGAGTGCACTCGGCAGCAACTGACCGAAGATACTTCTCAGAGGCGACGTTGGAGTGATCCAAAGTCCCACAGCAGGAGCTGCGGCCAGGCACTGACTGAAGGGCTAGCGTTAGCCGGCACATACACTCCTGGAAACTGAAATAAGAACACCGTGAATTCATTGTCCCAGGAAGGGGAAACTTTATTGACACATTCCTGGGGTCAGATACATCACATGATCACACTGACAGAACCACAGGCACATAGACACAGGTAACAGAGCATGCACAATGTCGGCACTAGTACAGTGTATATCCACCTTTCGCAGCAATGCAGGCTGCTATTCACCCATGGAGACGATCGTAGAGATGCTGGATGTAGTCCTGTGGAACGGCTTGCCATGCCATTTCCACCTGGCGCCTCAGTTGGACCAGCGTTCGTGCTGGACGTGCAGACCGCGTGAGACGACGCTTCATCCAGTCCCAAACATGCTCAATGGGGGACAGATCCGGAGATCTTGCTGGCCAGGGTAGTTGACTTACACCTTCTAGAGCACGTTGGGTGGCACGGGATACATGCGGACGTGCATTGTCCTGTTGGAACAGCAAGTTCCCTTGCCGGGCTAGGAATGGTAGAATGATGGGTTCGATGACGGTTTGGATGTACCGTGCACTATTCAGTGTCCCCTCGACGATCACCAGTGGTGTACGGCCAGTGTAGGAGATCGCTCCCCACACCATGATGCCGGGTGTTGGCCCTGTGTGCCTCGGTCGTATGCAGTCCTGATTGTGGCGCTCACCTGCACGGCGCCAAACACGCATACGACCATCATTGGCACCAAGGCAGAAGCGACTCTCATCGCTGAAGACGACACGTCTCCATTCGTCCCTCCATTCACGCCTGTCGCGACACCACTGGAGGCGGGCTGCACGATGTTGGGGCGTGAGCGGAAGACGGCCTAACGGTGTGCGGGACCGTAGCCCAGCTTCATGGAGACGGTTGCGAATGGTCCTCGCCGATACCCCAGGAGCAACAGTGTCCCTAATTTGCTGGGAAGTGGCGGTGCGGTCCCCTACGGCACTGCGTAGGATCCTACGGTCTTGGCGTGCATCCGTGCGTCGCTGCGCTCCGGTCCCAGGTCGACGGGCACGTGCACCTTCCGCCGACCACTGGCGACAACATCGATGTACTGTGGAGACCTCACCCCCCACGTGTTGAGCAATTCGGCGGTACGTCCACCCGGCCTCCCGCATGCCCACTATACGCCCTCGCTCAAAGTCCGTCAACTGCACATACGGTTCACGTCCACGCTGTCGCGGCATGCTACCAGTATTAAAGACTGCGATGGAGCTCCGTATGCCACGGCAAAGTGGCTGACACTGACGGCGGCGGTGCACAAATGCTGCGCAGCTAGCGCCATTCGACGGCCAACACCGCGGTTCCTGGTGTGTCCGCTGTGCCGTGCGTGTGATCATTGCTTGTACAGCCCTCTCGCAGTGTCCGGAGCAAGTATGGTGGGTCTGACACACCGGTGTCAATGTGTTCTTTTTTCCATTTCCAGGAGTGTATGTTGGTCTAGAGAGTCGGCGCAGAACTGCCAATGAGTGGAACAGTGCCGCTATAAATAGCAGATGCACGGAGGTAAACTTGTGGATCTGCGGAGGGAAGTAGATCCCCAGCGTGGAGGACTTCAAGTTGCGGTTGTCCCACCTTCTGTCTGTTGCGATACGACACTCGCTGGCGGCCGAAGTTCTCGGAGGCGACGCCTTGCAGGTATGCATGCATGCGATGCTTCTCTATCCGCAGGGTTGCCAGTCAGGTGTACTGCTGGTACACAGGGCGGAGAAAAATTGTGTCACGACATTTTAACCCTTGATAGGTGATGCCAGTAGGAACCAAAATTACTTATGTTATGTAGGTTGACAACGCACTATTTTTAAACTACGGAAACTTGGCGCAACGTGCTCCGATTGGCCGCGGGATTGCCGTGTTGCCGGATGCTGTGGACAAAGCATGACCGCGAATGCTTTGCCTGCCGGAGATAGTGATGCATCCTAGGCGGCACCCACCCGGACTCGAACCACCTAGAAACGTAGAGGATTTAATGGATTGCATTCAACATGCTGTCAATCACTTCCGCGCAAGGCCAGGAATCTTTGAAAGAGTTCGGCAAAACGCCGGTCCCCGTTACCAAGCTTTTACCAGTTCGAGCACCTGCTTTAAGTAAACAATGTCCTAGCTACAAAAGAGGCCCTTTTCAGGGTCGACACAATCTGTAAAAGACTTTCTGTATGCGAACTAACTGCTATTGACGGGTTTGTTCCCAGTACGTCTTGTCCCGACACATAGGATGTGTCAGGACCCCGGCGGATTCGGCCCCTGTGGAAGGCTTGCGCACTACCACTTGCTGTGGGCGAGGAGCTGCGAAAGCCGGTTTACTGGGAGGGGGAAAGTTGGGCTGAGGGTGGAGGGAGCTGCTGGTGTGGTGGGCGACGGCGGGACAGTCGACGTGGACTTGAGGTGCATCGTGCAGGTATACTTACGCACGAAGCAACTGTTCGAATGCCTGAATTATCGAAAGACAAGAGTCCAGCTTGGGTCTTTCAACTTCAGTAAGTGCGTTTGAAGCCTCTCATCTGGAGCGTGCACCAAAATCATGTCCAGAACGAGCGCCGCAGTCTATGATTGTTAACAGTTATGATTTTTGCACCTAAAATGGCATTCCTAAGAGAGAAATTGCAGCGTCGTAATCCATTCCCTATACAACTGCCTCTGTTGCTTATGGCAGCTAAATAATTTGCGCTATGCGGCTGCAACGTACTCCTGACTCTCGAAGTATTGCTGCAAGCAAAATTTCAATTCCCATATGGCAGTTCACGCAGTTCAAGCTCAGACTTCAATTGCTGAAGAAGGCTGTAGACCTCAAGTGCATCGTAGGCAAGGAGGAATGCCTGACGATAGGCATCGCCGATATCATTAGCCAGAAAATGCTGCTCGAAGTGGGCCACATAATTTGCCCAAGGTTCCACCGTCAAAGACCAAAATGACACAGAAGCTCCGTGGAGACCTTAGCCAAGGAGACCATTCTATAAGAGCGTTGCGATCCATCAGTAGATGCTGCGGTAATGTCCGCCATCGTTTTTACCAGCACCTGCATGATGTGATGCATATATAGCAGGAAGCGCAACATCTGGCAATCGGGTGTTCGGCGATAGGAGAGCAAGAATATCAGACCTGTTTGTTGACGTGGAAGGAAAAAAAGAACACATACGTGATCAGCTGGGTCCAAAGAAAATCTTGTCGTCACTGTTCTATCTCACATAGTGAAATGCCTAAGAAACAACACTTTCCAAATCAACAAGATAAAGATTTATTACAACACAACAGGATACGGACAAAGCGAAAGACTTCTTGCAAGACTTCTACATCTACATCTACATCTGCATCCATACTCCGCAAGCCACCTGACGGTGTGTGGCGGAGGGTACCCTGAGTACCTCTATCGGTTCTCCCTTCTATTCCAGTCTCGTATTGTTCGTGGAAAGAAGGATTGTCGGTATGCTTCTCTGTGGGCTATAATCTCTCTGATTTTATCCTCATGGTCTCTTCGCGAGATATACGTAGGAGGGAGCAATATACTGCTTGACTCTTCGGTGAAGGTATGTTCTCGAAACTTTAACAAAAGCCCCTACCGAGCTACTGAGCGTCCCTCCTGCAGAGTCTTCCACTGGAGTTTATCTATCATCTCCGTAACGCTTTCGCGATTACTAAATGATCCTGTAACGAAGCGCGCTGCTCTCCGTTGGATCCTCTCTATCTCTTCTATCAACCCTATCTGGTACGGATCCCACACTGCTGAGCAGTATTCAAGCAGTGGGCGAACAAGCGTACTGTAACCTACTTCCTTTGTTTTCGGATTGCATTTCCTTAGGATTCTTCCAATGAATCTCAGTCTGGCATCTGCTTTACCGACGATCAACTTTATATGATCATTCCATTTTAAATCACTCCTAATGCCTACTCCCAGAATTAACTGCTTCCAGTAGCTGACCTGCTATATTGTAGCTAAATGATAAAGGATGTTTCTTTCTAAGTGTCCGCAGCACATTACACTTTTCTACATTGAGATTGAATTGCCATTCCCTGCACCATGCGTCAATTCGCTGCAGATCTTCCTGCATTTCAGTACAATTTTCCATTGTTACAACCTCTCGATAACCACAGCATCATCTGCAAAAAGCCTCAGTGAACTTCCGATGTTATCCACAAGGTCATTTATGTACACTCCTGGAAATTGAAATAAGAACACCGTGAATTCATTGTCCCAGGAAGGGGAAACTTTATTGACACATTCCTGGGGTCAGATACATCACATGATCACACTGACAGAACCACAGGCACATAGACACAGGCAACAGAGCATGCACAATGTCGGCACTAGTACAGTGTATATCCACCTTTCGCAGCAATGCAGGCTGCTATTCTCCCATGGAGACGATCGTAGAGATGCTGGATGTAGTCCTGTGGAACGGCTTGCCATGCCATTTCCACCTGGCTCCTCAGTTGGACCAGCGTTCGTGCTGGACGTGCAGACCGCGTGAGACGACGCTTCATCCAGTCCCGAACATGCTCAATGGGGGACAGATCCGGAGATCTTGCTGGCCAGGGTAGTTGACTTACACCTTCTAGAGCACGTTGGGTGGCACGGGATACATGCGGACGTGCATTGTCCTGTTGAAACAGCAAGTTCCCTTGCCGGTCTAGGAATGGTAGAACGATGAGTTCGATGACGGTTTGGATGTACCGTGCACTATTCAGTGTCCCCTCGACGATCACCAGTGGTGTACGGCCAGTGTAGGAGATCGCTCCCCACACCATGATGCCGGGTGTTGGCCCTGTGTGCCTCGGTCGTATGCAGTCCTGATTGTGGCGCTCACCTGCACGGCGCCAAACACGCATACGACCATCATTGGCACCAAGGCAGAAGCGACTCTCATCGCTGAAGACGACACGTCTCCATTCGTCCCTCCATCCACGCCTGTCGCGACACCACCGGAGGCGGGCTGCACGATGTTGGGGCGTGAGCGGAAGACGGCCTAACGGTGTGCGGGACCGTAGCCCAGCTTCATGGAGACGGTTGCGAATGGTCCTCGCCGATACCCCAGGAGCAACAGTGTCCCTAATTTGCTGGGAAGTGGCGGTGCGGTCCCCTACGGCACTGCGTAGGATCATACGGTCTTGGCGTGCATCCGTGCGTCGCTGCGGTCCGGTCCCAGGTCGACGGGCACGTGCACCTTCCGCCGACCACTGGCAACAACATCGATGTACTGTGGAGACCTCACGCCCCACGTGTTGAGCAATTCGGCGCTACGTCCACCCGGCCTCCCGCATGCCCACTATACGCCCTCGCTCAAAGTCCGTCAACTGCACATACGGTTCACGTCCACGCTGTCGCGGCATGCTACCAGTGTTAAAGACTGCGATGGAGCTCCGTATGCCACGGCAAACTGGCTGACACTGACGGCGGCGGTGCACAAATGCTGCGCAGCTAGCGCCATTCGACGGCCAACACCGCGGTTCCTGGTGTGTCCGCTGTGCCGTGCGTGTGATCATTGCTTGTACAGCCCTCTCGCAGTGTCCGGAGCAAGTATGGTGGGTCTGACACACCGGTGTCAATGTGTTCTTTTTTCCATTTCCAGGAGTGTATATTGTGAATAGCAACGGTCCTATGACACTCCCCTGCGGCACACCTGAAATCACTCTTACTTCGGAAGACTTCTCTCCATTGAGAATGACATGCTGCGTTCTGTTATCTAGGAACTCTTCAATCTAATCACACAATTGGTCTGATAGTCCGTATGCTCTTACTTTGTTCATCAAACGACTGTGGGGAACTGTATCGAACGCCTTGCGGAAGTCAAGAAACACGGCATCTACCTGTGAACCCGTGTCTATGGCCTTCTGAGTCTCGTGGACGAATAGCGCGAGCTGGGTTTCACACGGCCGTCTTTTTCGAAACCCATGCTGATTCCTACAGAGTAGATTTCCAGTCTCCAGAAAAGTCATTATAGTCGAACATAATACGTGTTCCAAAATTCTACAACTGATCGACGTTAGAGATATAGGTCTATAGTTCTGCACATCCGTTCGACGTCCCTTCTTGAAAACGGGGATGACCTGTGCCCTTTTCCAATCCTTTCGAACGCTACGCTCTTCTAGAGACCTATGGTACACCGCTGCAAGAAGGGGGGCAAGTTCCTTCGCGTACTCTGTGTAAAATCGAACTGGTATCCCATCAGGTCCAACGGCCTTTCTTCCTTTGAGCGATTTTAATTGTTTCTCTATCCCTCTGTCGTCTATTTCGATATCTACCATTTTGTCATCTGTGCGACAATCTAGAGAAGGAACTACAGTGCAGTCTTCCTCTGTGAAACAGCTTTGGAAAAAGACATTTAGTATTTCGGCCTTTAGTCTGTCATCCTCTGTTTCAGCATCATTTTGGTCACAGAGTGTCTGGACATTTTGTTTTGATCCACCTACCGCTTTGACATAAGACGAAAATTTCTTAGGATTTTCTGCCAAGTCAGTACATAGAACTTTACTTTCGAATTCATTGAACGCCCTCCTCACACTACATTTCGCTTAGCGGAATTTTTGTTTGTCTGCAAGGCTTTGGCTATGTTTATGTTTGCTGTGAAGTTCCCTTTGCTTCCGCAGCAGTTTTCTAACTCGGTTGTTGTACCACGGTGGCTCTTTTCCATCTCTCAGATCTTGCTTGGCACATACTCATCTGATGCATATTGTACGATGGTTTTGAACTTTGTCCACTGATCCTCAACACTATCTGTACTTGAGACAAAACTTTTGTGTTGAGCCGTCAGGTACTCCGTAATCTGCTTTTTGTCACTTTTGCTAAACAGAAAAATCTTCCCACCTTTTTTAATATTTCTATTTACGGCTGAAATCATCGATGCAGTAACCGCTTTGTGATCGCTGATTCCCTGTTCTGCGTTAACTGTTTCAAATAGTTCGGGGCTGTTTGTCACCAGAAGGTCTAATATGTTATCGCCACGAGTCGGTTCTCTGTTTGACTGCTCAAGGTAGTTTTCAGATAAAGCACTTAAAAAAATTTCACTGGATTCTTTGTCCCTGACACCCGTTATGAACGTTTGAGTCTCCCAGTCTATATCCGGCAAATTAAAATCTCCACCCAGAACTATAACATGGTGGGGAAATCTACTCGAAATATTTTCCAAATTATCCTTCAGGTGTTCAGCCACAACAGCTGCTGAGCCAGGGGGCCTATAGAGACATCCAATTACCATGTCTGAGCCTGCTTTAACAGTGGCCTTCACCCAAATTATTTCACATTTCGGATCTCCGTCAATTTCCTTCGATACTATTGCACTTCTTATCGCTATAAACACGCCTTCCCCTTCACTGTCCAGCCTGTCTCTGCGGTATACATTCCAATCTGAGTTTAGGATTTCATTACTGTTTACGTCTGGTTCCAGCCAACTTTCTGTCCCTAGTACTATATGGGCGTTGTGACCGTTTATTAATGAGAGCAGTTCTGGGACCTTTCTATAGACGCTCCTGCAGTTTACTATTAGCACATTAATATTCCCTGTTGCATTTAGCCTACTCCTACCTTGCCGCGTCTCAGGAGGCGTCTTGTCGGGCCTAGGGAGGGAATTCTCAAACCTAAAAAACCCCCATGTGCACTCCACACGTACTCCGCTACCCTTGTAGCCGCTTCCGGCGTGTAGTGCACGCCTGACCTATTCAGGGGGACCCTACATTTCTCCACCCGATAGCGGAGGTCGATAAATTTGCACCCCAGATCTCCGCAGAATCGTCTGAGCCTCTGGTTTAAGCCTTCCACTCGGCTCCAAACCAGAGGACCGCGATCGGTTCTGGGAACGATACTACAAATAGTTAGCTCTGATTCCACCCCGCGAGCGAGGTTTTCCGCCTTCACCAATTCCGCCAACCGCCTGTACGAACTGAGGATGACCTCTGAACCCAGACGGCAGGAGTCATTGGTGCCGACTTGAGCAACAATTTGCAGTCGGGTGCACCCAGTGCTCTCTATCGCCGCCGGCAGGACCTCCTCCACATCTCGGATGAGACCCACCGGCAAGCAGACAGAGTGAACACTGGCCTTCTTCCCCGACCTTTCCGCTATTTCTCTAAGGGGCTCCATCACCCGCCTAACGTTGGAGCTCCCAATAACTAATAAACCCCTTCCCCCGTGTGCCTGCTCGGACCTTGCTGAAGGAACGGCCACATGTCCACTCACAGGCAGAGCGGGCGATGCCACACGGTCAGCCTCCACATTGACCCTCCGCCTCGTGCGCCGCGAACGCCGCTGAACTCGCCACTCCCCTTGGGGAGAGGGTGACCCAACCGCGCCCGGTACCAGCGAAGATGTCTCGACAGCAGGGACAGTGGGTGAAGCATGTAACACCCGGGGTGTACCACGCGACGCACCAGACTCCCCACTGCCGCTACACTCCGAGGCAGCAGCCTGAAGACGGCTGACCGCGGCCATCAACACGTTCAGCCGCTCGCGAACAGTGGCCAGCTCCTCCTGCGTCCGTACACAGCAGTCACACATCCTATCCATCCTAAGAAGTCAATTTACTGTAGAGAGTTAATCAAATTTTAACTAGACTGCTAATTCACTAAAGGCGGCTGATAGTTGACTAAACTGTGGTTGCTAGCCACTTCTTGCAGAAAACAATGAAAATAGCACTACCTGTCTCTGGACTGTATTGAAAACAAACACTAGCACTACTGGCACTATGGTTGACTAAAGGGACTCTCTCTGACTGTATTCAAAACAAACACGAAATCTATGGAACACTATTACTAGCACTCGACAAAGCTTCCTAAAAGCAAAAACACACGGAAGAAGAAGTGACAAGCAAGAAAAATACAGTTAATACTTAAATTAAGGTCGCTCGCTGCACAGCAGACGTGAAGCGGACGGCAGTTACGATCTAAATATCACAATGTTACTGTGGCTATTAAAATAATACCAGACTCTCTAAGTCTTCTATCAGAGGTTCGCCTGGAAAACAACAATGTTAATTAAGATGACGGGATGTACAGACTAAGCCAATGAACTTTGCCACTGCAAGGACGGAGAGTGTACCCGTCAGTAGGTGGGTGAAGATACTTCTCGGAGGCGACGTCGGGAGGTTCGAAGTCCAGTGATGGTAGATCCAACAGGGCCCTGATTGAAGGGCTACTATTAGCCAGCACGTGGGCAGGCCCAGAGTATCGACGCTGAACTGCCGCTGAGTGGAGCAGAACCGCTGTATAAGTAGCCAGTGCGCTGAGGTATACTTGTGGATTTATTTCGGCTCGTGTAACTCGCCGAGGGAAGCGGATCCCCAGCGAGTAGGAGGTCTAGTTGCGATTGCCCCGCCATCTATCGATTGCGATATGATACTCGTTGGCGGCCAAGGTCCTGAGAGGCGACGCCTTGGAGGTATGTATCTGTGGCATCCTTATCCATCTTAAGGCTTGCCAGTCCGTCAGGCGTACTTTTAGGATATGACAAATAGCATAGGTACATAAAAACGTAATAGACATACAGGTGCATGAAACACGGAAATGTTGTTGTTGTTGTTGTTGTTGTTGTGGTCTTCAGTCCTGAGACTGGTTTGATGCAGCTCTCCATGCTACTCTATCCTGTGCAAGCTTCTTCATCTCCCAGTACCTACTGCAACCTACATCCTTCTGAATCTGCTTAGTGTATTCATCTCTTGGTCTCCCTCTACGATTTTTACCCTCCACGCTGCCCTCCAGTAATAAATTGGTGATCCCTTGATGCCTCAGAACATGTCCTACCAACCGATCCCTTCCTCTAGTCAAGTTGTGCCACAAACTTCTCTTCTCCCCAGTTCTATTCAATACCTCCTCATTAGTTATGTGATCTATGCATCTAATCTTCAGCATTCTTCTGTAGCAGCACATTCCGAAAGCTTCTATTCTCTTCTTGTCTAAATTATGTATCGTCCACGTTTCACTTCCATACATGGCTACACTCCATATAAATACTTTTCAGAAACGACTTCCTGACAGTTAAATCTATACTCGACGTTAACCAATTTCTCTTCTTTAGAAACGCTTTCCTTGCCATTGCCAGTCTACATTTTATATCTTCTCTACTTCGACCATATTCAGTTATTTTGCTCCCCAAATAGCAAAACTCCTTTACTACTTTAAGTGTCTCATTTCCTCATATAATTCTCTCAGCATCACCCGACTTAATTCGACTACATCCCATTATCCTCGTTTTGCTTTTGTTGGTATTGATCTTATAGCCTCCTTTCAAGACACTGTCCATTCAACTGCTCTTCCAAGTCCTTTGCTGTCTCTGACAGAATTACAGTGTCATCGGCGAACCTCAAAGTTTAATTTCTTCTCCATGTATTTTAATACCAACTCCGAACTTTTCTATTGTTTCCTTTACTGCTTGCTCAATATACAGATTGAATAACATCGGGGAAAGGCTACAACCCTGTCTCACTCCCTTCCCAACCACTGCTTCCCATTCATGCCCCTCGACTCTTATAACTGCCATCTGGTTTCTGTAGAAATTGTAAATAGCTTTTCGCTCCCTGTATTTTACCCCTACCACCTTCAGAATTTGAAAGAGAGTATTCCACTCAACATTGTGAAAAGGTTTCTCTAAGTCTGCATGAAAATAGCATCATCTAAATATCACAATGTTACTGTGGCTATTCAAATAAAGTGCTCTGTTGTTTATTTCCTCCCAAGTATAAAGCACAGATGTACCGAAAATCAGAGGCGCTAAGAAATATGGGAGAAATGGTCACCTCAACAAAATCAATGGAGCATCTCACAAGGAGGCGTTTCAAGGGTTTCTCCCATTCCTCTCAGTGCACGATTCGTCGAACGCTTTAGGAAACCTGTAAATGCGCACAAACGTGCCAGGACGAAGGTGTGTTGAAGGAATGTGGCGGTTTTTGTGTGGCTACTGAATATCAATCAAATTAGTTAATGGATGTGACGACGGATTTTTTTAATTTGTCAGCCTACTGGCCGTATTCCCTATTATAAAATTTTTACAACGTGCGAAAGTGATTAGAGGATTTTTGCCATAAATTTTAAAAATAATACGATACGAACGTCGCCTCTATGGCGCACGCAGGTGGTGCGTTGATTAATAGCGAGAAGGCAGCCCGCTGTAAATTATTAATCAGTAAATTGGGCTGACGACCAAGAGAGACCATTAGCGCCGCTTTCGCCCGGCCCGTGCTGAGCGCGATATTAATCAGGCCGAGACCAGATCACGAGATGGTGAGAGGGGAGGGGGGGAGGGGGTGAATGTCAGCATGGGGTCCTGGTACCTCCCCTATCAACGGATGAAAGCAACGTAGCCGATATCGCAGTCCAGGTAGCTCTCACTAGGTCGTTTCAGTCCCAGATGCAAAAGGTCTCTCAGAGAACACGTTTATGATTGTGTCACACTTACCATCGGCTGTGAAGCTATTGCTACAACGTAGCAAAAACGCCACATGCAACCATCTTGTTTGCCGCACTTAGAATAAATACAGGAATTTTCAAGCTGGAATGAAACCATCATGGTGTTACGGGATATGAGTCGTACTGGAATTAAGGACAGTGGAGAAGTCGAAGCTTCGCCGAATATAACAGTGTAGGCTGGATACGACAAACTGTCACCTCACGATGACATCTTGTAAAAAACATTGTCTGTTTGCATGCCGTTTCAAATCTGGCCAAAATCTCGAGCTTACGGTGGGTCCCTCCCTTAACTTTGCTAAGAACAACTGACTGTCGAGGCTGTGTGACAGTGGCCACTTATAGCCCGTAGCGGTTTGTGATTTGTCGGCGTACGTCGTTACGTCATGCTGCCACAGACCGAGTCCGTGTCTGCACTGGTGCTGTTAACATTCTCGTAGCGATGTGAAGCGGCTACTTGAGAAATATGAATATAAAAGTACCTTGCAAACAGTAAAGAAATCCTAGTAACTAGTACGCTTAATGTCAAAATGTCTGGCGTCATGAATATACACAACTGGAGGAAATGTGAAGAGTAACACCAAAAACCTTTTAGTACCAACTTAACATGTTATCCATAGCAACGTTGCTCAATCTTATGTTCAAGAACATTAACTTTCAATATGCTTTAGCGTGTTCGTAGGCAATCAAAACCATCAAGGATTTGCTTGCAGCTGTTGAAATGACTGTCGGTAAAGTTTGGCAACATGGTGGAGTACAGTTTTATTCATGTAGAAACAATTATAATATAACACAAAGAGAGAAAAGTTTGTTAAATGAAACAGAAATGACCTACCACCACAGTTCAGCTATTATCTGAAAGATCCATTAGAAGTATGGAATCGCAACATCGGTACTTCCCGTACAAAACTGCAAAAAATGCAGTGAAGCGTTTTAGCTGTATAGCAGCATAGTCAGCTTCTGAAAGATTGTTCTCAAAATCAGGATCTGCTCTCTGTCAACAGTGCAATATATTAAAGGAAAACTTCTCTGAAAAATGCTACTCCTACAGTGTGCATGAAAGTTGTGGGATATGTAAGGTTAACTATTGCTGCATCTATTGATTAGTAAATATTTGTATGTTGCTTTTTCCGTCATTCTATAAATTCGCCATTTTACATCGATGTTAGAATCTAGTCGAAATTACACGCATTGCACACAGGCCTCGTCTATCGTGTCGAAAATCAAGCACAACGCCAATTGTGTGTGCGTGTGCATCATCCTGTGGTAAAAATCTGGTTTCGCAGCATGACCTAATTCACCGGCTTCGGAGACACAGAAGTTAAATGGACCGATAATTTTGCACCCTGATCTGCACATTTACTTTCAAGCCATACATTTCTTCCGTGTCAGAGGATGTCCATTCGTCCTAGAACTAAACGTTCTCCTCCTTAACAACGCTGTTCACAAGAAAGAAAACTTCATCACAATCTTTTTTCTCAAGTGCACAACAGCGTCAGCTTCATTTCTCTCGCTGTTAGCTTACGCGCCACGGCAATTTAGTAAGGATATTGCAGAATTAAAAGTGAACAACGCTTTATCATGTCACAAAGTGTCATGCAAGTCACTCACGTAATCAACGTCAATTCTCTTCTAATATGTGGCGGGTGTCAGTCAATAACAAGGCTAATGTTTCCACAGGTAAGAGACAGGAAGACTGTAGATCAGATTAGATTTTAATGTACTTTCCGTTCCAATAGAGCAATACTGATAGATGTTCTAGGAAGCAGAACATGTCAAAAAACGAGAATATAGAATAAATATTTAAAAATAAAAATATAGTAATGTATCTTGCACATATCTCAAGTGAAATGGTCTCATGAATTTGGAATACATAAAAAAATATTAAACACATTTTCATGTACAAGGTTATAGCAGACTTGTCAAAAAAACATGTAAATATTCAGTGCACTTAGGTCCACGTGATAATTCTTAGACTGTTGTAGCCATGCATCATCGAACAGAAAAATCACTTTACAATAGATACGTATTTAAAATGATTACATTATCGCTCTGAATCTGTGAAGAAATCAGACAGTACGTAATAATCGCATTATTTGATACTATTAGTAACATATATAGATGAGTTGGTTCTATTATGAAATTAATCAGTGCAGTAAACGTAGTTTGCCACAAATACTACCTTTACACTCCTCTTAAACCGAACTTTATCAATATTTACACTTTTTATGGTTGCTGGAACGTTATCGAAAATGTGTGTTCCTGAATACTGGGCATCTTTCTGTTATAAAGCAGTTGATTTTTAAATCTTTGAGGAAATTATACGTACTTTTAGTAACGATTCTATGAACTCAGCTGCTGGTTACAAAAATAAATATTAATTCCTATTATACTTTTCTGGATCCAGAAAACTTTAACTTAGCTTGATGAGTTACTCCAAAAAACAATCCCGTATGGCATTATGGAATGAAAGTAAGCAGAGTATTCCAGCTTTTTTGTTTTTGTATCACCTATGTCTGACAACATTCACATTGCAAATAGAGATTTGTTTAGGCGTTTCAGCAATCCTATGGTATCCTCCTCCCAGTTGAATTATTATCAAGCAGTAATCCCAAGAATTGGGCGTTATCAACCACTTTTAACTGCTTGTCGTCATATTTACTGGCGAAACAATTTCCAAATTGTAGGTAGTGTGTGTATTGTGTTTCTTCAAACTTTAGTGACAAAGAATTGGCTAGGAAACGTTAATTAATGTCCTTGAGAATTTCATTAATCTATCTTTCTAAGAGTATACTTGACTTGCAATGTATTGCAATGTTTGTATCAATCTGCAAACAAAGCAAACTTGGCATTTGCTGATGTTACAAATAAAAGATCATTGACATACACAAGGAAAAGTAAGGGCTCTTAGATGAAACTTTGTGAGGCATAATATGTGATTAGTTCTCAGTTGGATGATGCTTAATAGCCTTGTAAATATCTTTTTTCTATTGAGACCCTTTGTTTCCTTTCAGAGATATAGGTTGTGAACCATTCTGCAGCATTTCCTGTCATACCATAATATTCTATTTTACTTAAAAGAATATTTTGATTTACAGAACCAAACGCTTTTGATAAATCGCGATTCGTACCAGTAGTTTGCAATTTATAGTTTAATGAATTAAGTACATTCTAGCTGTGGGTATGGATAGCCTTCTTAGTATCGGAACCATTTAAAAATTCTGACTGTGACTTTGATAATACCGTATATTGTTTGTTGTCAGATGATTAAGAAGCCAACTGTAAATTAACTCATATAAAATTTCGAGAATGTGGCAAAACTGAAACTGGGCGAAAATTTAATGGATTTTTTTTATTTCGTTCCTTCAGCGAAGGCCTAACTTCAGCATATTTAAACCATTTAGGAAATGTTCCACTGATAAATGACTGCTTACATGGACAACTTAGTACGTTATTGAACTCAGAGTTAAAGTATTTCATTACCTTTGTTGATATTTAATGATAACCACTTGTATTTTTTGATGTTAAAGATTTTATGTAGGACATTACCTCTAATGGTGTAGTGAGGGTCATATTCATATTACTGCTGTCATTTGTAATAACCGGTCCGAGATAATCCATTGCAGCAACTGCAGAACTTGAAAGCCTCATCTTTTACCCGAAAGTTATGAAATGCTCGTTAAAAAGGTCCACTGCACACATCTGTTACCAATGCATCATTTACTCTTAACGCGATCTTCTCCTCTTCGTGCCTGGTTCTACGTGTCTCTTCCTTCACTGTATCCCACATCGTCTTTATCTTGTCATCTGATGTGGTTATTCTTTTCTCGTAATGCTGTTGCTTCAATTTTCATTTTACTAACTTTAATATATTGCATTACGTCTTGCGATGAGCTTCAGCATCAACAACGAAGCTGTTTCTTACTGAGAAATAAATTTCCTTTTCGTTTTACAAGATACCTTTATTGCATGGGAAATCCATTGCTTCTTTGTAGACTTTGGTTTAATCTGGGTTAGATTTGGGAGAAAACAGTATTCGTATAAAGTAAGGACTTTATTATAAAAACGTTATTTTCATTCATTCCATGAGGACTGTACGCATCATTCTAGTTCATGTCTTTGAAGGGTGTCCTAAAATATTCAATTTTTGGCTTACTGACTACCCTCTTAAACTCAAATTTAGCAGATTTTGTGTCCTGTTCAGCATTAAAATTTAACAAAAGAAATTGTATGTCATGGTCTCAGAAGCTTATAACTGGTGGTTTTGTAATATAATTTTGTTCATTAGTTATTTTTATAAAGATAGTATCAATGACTGCTTGTGGTCGATTAGCTACCATAGTCGCTAAGCTTACAGTACGCAGTAAGTCGAATGATAGGGTTACTGACCATAACATATCCTTACTGGGGGAGTTTTTAAGAAATTCCACATTAAAATCACCGGAAACAATTATTCCTTAGGATTTTTCTGTTAAATGGGCCAGTAGAGCTTCATGGTGAATTAAGAACACTTTAAAATTGGCCTTCTTCCTCCTTAACCTTGTCCAGATCTTTCCTAGCCTTTTCTAATTCAGCCTGAAGGACGTAAATAGTCCCCTCCTGTTTCTCTAGCTTCCTGTCTTTCTTGCATATCCTACATAACCCCTGAAGAGCCTCATTTACTTGACCAATTCCCATGCCATTACAGTCATCCCAGCGGATAAATCTACAGCACCTATCTCACCAAACCTCAGAACCAACAACTTTTTTGCAATTCGGACACTTTTCACTCATGAAAAAAATAATACTTGTGTAAGAATAACACAATTAAAATACAGGTAAACAAGAAAGCACATTTACGAAAATTTGGCCTTAACGCAACTGTATGTAAACACAGTACTGGTGCAAAGTTTCTGAAACAAATATATATAATCTATGTTACTTCCTGGAAATACAACCAAACAATGAAGGGGCACGATCTACGTAAATTGGCGGAAAGAAAAAGAACAATTATACGATATTCCTAAGATTGCTACGCCAGAACGTAAACAGAAATAATGCTACAGCCGGACTGTAAGGTCTCGCGTTTTCTGGAATAGCACGTAAATAAAAGTGAAAGATTCAAAAGTATGCTTGAAAAAACACGCTAATAGATTTATTTACTGAGTAATGTGCAACAAACTACCAGTTATTACAATCTAAATAACTTATCTTTACGAGCTGCCAACGTGAGTAACTTACACGTAGGTACCCTCAATGTAGAGAAGGGGCTTAAATCACTTAATGGAGGCAAGTCTCCCGGTCCATGTACTACACCAATTAGATTACTCTCAGAGTATGCTTATAAAATGGCTCCACACTTAGCAATCACATACAACATCTCGCTCGACGAAAGATCCGTACCAACTGCACAGGACACACCAATACACAAAAACGGACGTAGGAGTGATCCGATGAATTACAGATTGATATCACTGACGCAGATTTGCAGTAAGATTGTAGAACGTATATTATGTTCGAACGTTATCAACTGCCTTGAAGAAATAGGTCTATTGACACACAGCGTGGATTCTTTTGAAACACAACTAGCTCTTTATTCGCACAGAGTAATGGGTTCTATGGAAAGGGGATCTCAAATTGATTTCATATTTCCGGATTTCCAGAAGGCTTTTGACCCCGATCCTCAAAAGAGGCTTCTAGTCAAACTGCGTGCCTATGGAGTATCGCTTCAGTTGTGCGACTGAGTTCATGATTTCCTGACATAAAGGCTACAGTACGGAAAATCATCGAGCAAAAGAGAACGATATCTGGAATTCCCCAAGAAAGTGTTACAGACTCTTTGCTGCTCCTAATCTACATGAACGATTTAGGAACAATCTGAGCAGCCCTCTTAGACTGTTTCCAGAGTATGCTGTCATTTGCCGTCTAGTCAAGTCATCAGAACATCCAAACCAATTGAAAAATGATTTAGACAAGATATCAGTGTGGTGCGAAAAGTGACAGTTGTCTCTAAATCCACATGAATACGAAACGAAATACGTTGAATTTCGGTTACACGATAAATCACACAAATTTAAAGGCTGTCAATTCAACAAAAGACATAGGACTTACAATTATGAACAACTTATACTGAAACGATCACATAGGCAAAGTTGTGGGGAAGACAAAGCGTAGAATGCGTTCCGTTGGTGGAACGCTTACAAGATGTAACAGGTCAACTAAACAGACTAACTACACTACGCCTGTCCATCCTCGGCTAAAATATTGCTGGAAGCTGTGAGAGCCTTGCCAGATAGGACTGACGAAGGACATCGAAAAAGTCCAAAGAAGGGCTGCACTGTTTGTATCATTGCGGAATAGGAGAAACAGCGTCACGGACAAGTAATGTGGGAAGGCAATCATTAAAACAAACGAGTATTTCGTTGCGGCGAGATCTTTCACGAAATTTTAATCAACAACATTTTTCTACGAATGTGCAAATATTTTGTTGCATTGTAGGTAGATTCACAAACTCGATGCAATGCGTGTGCAATGCAGGTCACGTCCTTTGGATTAGAGTATATAGGTTTCGTGTTGGAAAATGCCAATAACAAGTAAGATGCTTGATCTGTAAGTACTGCCCCCACTCAGTCATCCTGAATACCTTCAGATCACAGTGCAACAGATGCGTCATTGAAACTTTGCAAAACACTGGCATTGTTTGTTTTATTCAGAAGGCACATTTTCAACATACCGAATTTTCAGCTATTACTTGCCTGATCTGTAGTAATTTCGCTTCGTGCAGAGGCTGAAGATATAATTTTCGTAAGATGATCTCATCTGGAACAGACTTCCCGCTATATTTCTGCAAATACTTTTTTCATAATACGGTAGTTAAGCTTGGAAAGAGGAATACCAAATACCACAAATGACTTTGTCGTTTCAGTAAAAAAAAATTCTTGTTTCTTGAATTTGAAGAAGCTATTGGCTCGTCAATGAATTGTTGTCGAGCTCCAACTTCAGTACATTGAAGTTCCTTATCTTTCCACGCTTTGTGCTAAATGTATGCTGCGAACACTACTATGGTGGTATTTTTCTTCAGTTGTTACTGATATATCACAAACAATGCGCGTCAGACTAGACATATCACTCTGAATACCATCTGCACTAAACTGCTTAGCAATATCATGCATTTTCCTAAAGGTCACATCTGTTTCGGCATACTTGCTTACCCATTCTGACAACAGAGGAAAGTGGCAGAGTGACACACAGTCAAAGCATATTCTGAAAGTTGCCTACGTAATACTAACAAGGTCGGTAGGCTAATAGTTTAACAATCACTCTCCAGGTCCGTACTAAGATCCCCATTAGTACATCATCGTGAACCTACGATCCCTAAGGGTATGTCCACACTATGTCTTTTTTGTGCTCAACTTTGCAGATGCGCATAAATTTCCAGCAGCGCAACTACGCATTCGCATATGTGCACGTGTAGTGTCCTAGGAATTGCACTGGTTCCCACGTTCGGTGGGAATCCTTGCGCTTTTTTAGTAAACGACAGGCAGCTAGGATTCACGTGTGTTTGATTGTGACGTGTGTTGAGGTTACGCTGTGATTCGATTTATATGAAGTAATGTCTGTTGACTCCCAATGGAGCACGCTTAAATGCACGGATGATTACAGAAAAAAACCTTTAAGGAATACAGCTTCTAAAGTGCGTTAAGTATTACATTAAATTACTGTGAAGGATGAGGGATACCGTAAGTTTCGAGATAGGAAAACACAGAAAAATAAGCCATAAATGTGCAGAAAGAGTATATGAAACCTGTGGACGAATATTCATGCTATGGTTACTAAATAGTGCAACTGAGGAGCCTGACACCAGAACAAAAGAAGCTCCTCGACAAACTACTAGAAATTGAAATGAAGGACACTGATGATACGAAAAATACGAAAAATAGAAAATTGGAAAACAAAACCTCCTTTCTAGTGGATCATCGCGTCCATGAAGTTCCCAGATTTGTCGAGTCCGAGGATGTTAAATGGTTCAAATGGCTCTGAGCACTATGGAACTCAACATCTGAGGTCATCAGTCCCCTAGAACTTAGAACTACATAAACCTAACTAACCTAAGGACATCAGACACAACCATGCCCGAGGCAGGATTCGAACCGTTTCTCTACGTTTTTTCGGTGTGTTTTTAATAACATCCAGCTTAATATTTAACTTATAATCTAAAACTACTTTGGCGTCTTCTGATTCCTTCTCCATCCAGTAATTCGAAACAGGTACAAAGAAGGTTAGTCCAGTAATTCCTATATTTATCTATTTTCCTTTCCTGTAAAATTTCTGTTTTATAGCTTTAACACTTAGTTTTGAGCATTCAGAGAGTTTAATTTTACCTTTTATTTCCTACGTAACACTATTGTAATAACACTCCACATCTTCCTGGGTTCATTCTATAAACAATTCTGCCTCGCATTGTAGTGGAATATCCGTACAGAACTTTAAATTTATAACTTTTGCAAACGATTTACCATTAAAAGTCGTTATTGCGTTGGCTTTAACCTCTGTAAACAGTTGTGCATTGCTATGTGTATGACATCAAATCTACTGCATTTCGAAATAACACAGCCATCCTTTCTAAGAAGATCCAGGTGAGAATGGAGTTTCAAAAACAGAATTTTCGTGTATCCTTTAGTGTAGTTAAACGTACTCCAATCCATTATTTTCGGGCAGGGCTCCAACATATGGCCGCTTACCATTGCTGTTTACATTAAATGCTATTATCTTGTATTCCCCAGTCATAGACAGATTTTTCCATACATTGTGTTAAAAGCCATATGTAAACCTCCCTTGCACCTATGCAGTAGAGTCCTCTTTCCGATTGCAGTTTAAATTCGTCCCTTATGACAGTTGTTCTAGACATATACCCCAGTTTTCGGTTATTGGCAACGATCTCTTCCATTTCTTGTCTTATTCTTCGTAGAAACAACACATTAACTGCGCGTAATGATGTTTCTTTAACAGGGAATGGCTTAAGTCTATTCGATACACTGGTTCTTGGTCCTTTTTCCAAGGGCTTGTGGAATAACATTGTTTGTGGGAACTAGGTTTAATTCTACAATGTTTATGTTTTATGATATTATGGAGAATAATGTCCTGGATTGAGAGAAATATGTTATTCCTTCCTACACGTCTGTGTAATACTTATATCTTCTTTGTTAGACTCAGTGTTAAGGATCTCCACGTAGTTTACAACTAGATAATTAAACTGTGTGCAGACAGAACATATTTTATAAGCTTCTCTCGGTCTTGTCTCTTTGGAAAACTTATTTGTACATCAGTCAATTTTCGGATGATCTTATTAGTCCAGTAGACAAGCTGCAGAACATTGATAAACACCACAAAGCAGCTGTTCTGCAAATCATCCATTAGCTGATACTGCATGGATGTGATTGACAGAGTACAATGGAACACATTGTAAATACTGCTCGTTAGAGTTTAAAACACTTGAACAGTCTTGCACAGGATGAAATACACGATCCATTTTGTAGTTGTATATAGTAGCCCCCAGGCTGGTAACACCATGTTCTTTAACCACAGAGGAAGTAATAATTTCTCACAGTTGCATATCTGGACACTCTGAAAAATCTGTAATGTTACTACCAATAACTTCGTTCATGCCATAGTTTATGATTTGGCATATAAATTTATTATATATCTTTACTCTAGAATTGGAGGTCACACGAATTAAGCAACCTTTTCCGACTGTCATATTGTTGTCCACAATCATAATGCTGTTGGTGGGAGTCATTATGTCATCAAGGACGTCACCAGTGACACACCTGATCCCCATTCTCTCCATACACACCAACTCTAGTTAACGAAACGTTATTGCAAGCCTTATAGCAACCTCAGTGTGACCACGTTCTGAAATTAAAACACAACGTTTTGTCACTCTGTATTTCTTGCACCTCTATTATTTAGATACTTTTTTACATACAGCCGCTTTTGTGTTTTCTTTCTCTATCGCTTTTTCATCACAATGGATGCCCAAGCAGAGAAGGGCGCCCACATCAGACTGCTTGCACAATGAGGCAACATGCAGACTTGGGTACTCTCTTGCACATGTGCATACTTCCCACAAATTAATGTGCATCTTCTTTTATTCCCACACACCTGCAATTGCACACAAGGAAAGAGGCATCATGTGGATATAGATTTATCGTAACGTCAGTTTTTTTATTTATTTCTTTACGAATAAAATATGACAAAAGAGCAAAAAGAATATTAGATAAGTAAGTTGTTGACATTAAGAAAACGTACGAAAAGGTGTTTGGGATCGTTCATGTCAGTACTTCATTAGTGTTCAACAAAGGTGGAATGGCTCGTTTCATATTTCCAGATTCTTATGTGTATAAATGTTTTTAATTCACTTTTGACCATTGTCCAACTGAACTTCATAATTTGATGTTGGATTGTTTACTTGACCAGCCAGAAGTGGTGCTGAAAAATAGGTTCATGCGAACTAGATTTAGAGCTAAAATGTTATTAGGTCGTTTAATAAATGTACCCTTAGGTTTGACAAATGTGCTGCTGTTATTCGGATGCTATGTCACAGCGTATGTCACAGCATCAGACTCGAAACCAGTCGTTCAGCACATATGGGCATCCACACGTAATGAAAAATATTCTAGCATATGTAGATTCAACAAGTTAAAAAAGATGTAAAGGAGGCAAGAAAAAATTGCTTATGGCTTTTAAACTGAAACTCGTGCAGACAAAAAATTGTCGAATGGGAAGTGAGTAATATAGGTAAGGCGAGTCAGGCCCACCCACAATCCTTACAGACCTCTTAACTGACCTTGAACTCGATCATCGACTTGTGTTCAAAGTCATGCCTGACATCATCGATTCCCTGGAACTGTTGACGTCGTAAGTGACATAACTGATGACCTAGAACAGATGATGTCATCTCTGACATCATCATCCTTATCAGTGGGAGGGCATGTCTACTCCTTGTCTCTAGTCAGTTATACTGCAGTATTAAACATCCAGGATGGCGGAAATAGCGCAGTTGTATTAATCGAAAATAAAAAACAAACCTCCTCTTCCTCTATCACCAACCAGCCAGACAGTGCACTACTCCTTGTCTCAAGCCAATCATAAGGTGGAAAGATCCAAGATGCCAGAAATAGCCCAACTGTGCTATGGGAAATTAAAAGTCATTCACTCCTCCCATATCTTCAGCCAATCACAGTGCAAAATTAAAACTATAAGTTGATGCAAATAGACCGGTTGTATGGTTTATACCCCATACCCACTCCTCTTTCCCACCAGTCAGAGCACAGAATTAAATGACATAAATTTACTTTATTTCTGACTTACACTTCCCTATCTCCAGTCAGTCAGATATAGTATTATAAATATCGCCAATATGCAGTAACAAATTACATATCCCTCAGTCAAAGATGTTCATTATTACCTGAAAGAGAATTTCATCCAGTACAAAAATAGTTTCAAATTACATTCCATCTATCGCTTATGCCTGAATCCCGCAGTTGCGCAGGGTCGAAATTGTTAGAAACGGATTTGGCAGGTTAATGTTAAGAAGTGGCCAGATGCCCTTCCTGCAGCCACTCCGTACCCCTCCCACCCCCGCCCGCAGGGTGGAATAAGTGTACCCCAGCTATCTGCGTCTGGTGTAATCCATGGAATAGTGCGAACGTGTTCAGCTGTCTGCCAGTCGTGTAACTGAGGCGGGACGTGGGGACCAGCGCGGTATTCACCTAGCAGGATATGGAAAACCGCCTAAAAATCACATCCAGGCTGGCCGGCACACCATCCCTCATCGTTAATCCTCCAGGCGGATTCGATCCGGGGACGTTTCAAATTATATTATTTACTTAGAAATATATACCTCTGAGATAATATTAAAATGCCTGAAAGGTCAAAGATGTGCTACATATATATATATATATATATATATATATATATATATATATATATATATATATATATATATAATGGTGCACATACAAGGTGCAAGGTTTTCCACCTCCCTCCCCTCTCCTCCAATCAGAGTCCAGTACTAAAATGAAAGATCAAATCTGTGCACACATATCCCATCATGACTGTGAACTCCAAAGTATGTGTAAGGGGGAAGGGGAAGCCAAGATAATGTATCACTAGAATGAGATTTGGACCTAGTTGAGATTACGTACAAGAAGAACGTTGTAAGGCTCAAATTAATTACTTTCCTCAGCTACGATGCACAATGTTCAAAAATGTGTCAGGAAGTGTATCGTCTACGTTGCAATAGTATCGAAATACTGTATGTCAAGTGGATTCTATTTGATAATGTGTGGACTATCACCACATAATGTCGCTTCTTTCATCACCATTTCAGGAAGGGGGAAGCGAAGATAATGTGTCATAAGAAAAAATACACCAATGATAAGTATTACAAACCAACTGCTGCTGTATTAGGACACTATGATTAGTTAAAATAAAACCTGTTATCAATTAGACCAACATCTAAAGAAAATACCACCACACAAATACACACATGAATAACCCGACGTTTTTAGGAAAGGAAGAAATAAGGTGTTGGATTTTAAGAAGATATAAGGTATTTTATTACAATATTTTGTGTAAACTGGGGAATAACATGGGCTGTTTAGAAACACCCACTCATGAGAGAGGTAACCAAAGGCAGTAATCTCGAAAGATGTGACATTTTCAAAGGCAATGTCTGAGCCGATATTTCGAAAATAAAATTATATCTCATTTATTGTGAGATTTCTCACACTTCGCAGACACAATTAAGCTCCTAAAATTAAAGATTTAAGCATCTAAATTGTCTGTATTTCTTTTTGAAGGGTTACAGTTAAATTCTTCCACACGTAAATTGTCTGCATTACTTATTAATCTACTCACAGATTGCATACTGGAACTGTTTACAGAAACTTTTAGTTTAAGCAGTACTCTTTTACGACAAAAGCTCGATGTGTGTACTATACCTGCAAGCTCTAAGGATCTTTAAACTATATATATTTTCCGCTTCTAAACTGTCTGTACGAGTTATTAAAATATACACACAGCTTGCTTGCTTCTCATGATACGCAAGATCTCTACGAAATTTCCAGCAAAAATTAATTTGGTTAAGATGTAAGTTTTTACAAACTTTGCGAGCATAATAAATGTTCAAATTAAATATTTCTACTTATAAATTGTTTTTATTACTTATTAATATACATACGCAGCTACTGTTAAATGGTTTTAGTCATATTTTGGACGCTGAACTTACTATGGAACAGAACAGACAAAATTTTTGTGAGTGAAGTTTCCATTTCTGTGTTAATGCACTCGTTCTGTGTTTCTAAATCTAGTTATAAAACGAGTGGATGGTAAAACCATACTTCGTTGGTCATACACACTTGTACCTTGAAACAGAAGCAAAAACTTTTACCATGGAACATTGAATACTTGCAAATTAACTGAGTTTCGTTAATATCGTAACAATTATATCTATCTTGAATGTAGAAATTTGTGTAGTTTCTAATAGCTTTAAGTTTAATTTTTTAACTAGTAACTGTTTTTTGTTAATACTTCCGCTTAATTTGGTTTGATTTACTGATTATTCTCTTGTTTGTTTGAGTCATTAGTTTGTGCGTACCGCCAAGAATTCCTCTCCTGTGCCAAACTTTTCATCTCAGAGTAGCACTTATAACCTACGTCCTTAATTATTTGACGGATGTATTCCAACATATTTCTTCCTTTGCGGCTTTTACCCTGTACAGCTCCCTCCAATACCATGATTGTTATTACCTGATGTCTTAACAGATGTCCCATCATCCTGTCCCTTCTTCTTGCCAGTACTTTCCATATCTTCCTTTCCTTGCCGATTCTGCGTAGAACATCCTCATTCCCTACCTTAACAGTCCACCTAACTTTCAATATTCTTCTGCAGCACCACATCTCAATTTCTTCGATTTTCTTGTTCCAGTTTTCCCACAGTTCATGTCTCAATACCATACAATGCTGTGCTCCAAACGTAGATTCTCAGAAATTTCTTCCTCAAATTCAGACCTATGTTTAACGCTAATAGATTTCTCTTAACCAGGAAGCCCTTTTTGCTAGTGCTAGTCAGCTTTTTATGTCCGCCTTTCTCTGCCCATTCTGGGTTATTCTACCACATAGGTGGCTGAATCACTTAACTTGACTTACTTGGTGCTCACCAATTCTCATATTACTTTTCTCGCTATTCTCATTTCTGTTACTTCTCATTACTTTCCTCTTTCTTCGATTTACTCTCAATCCATATTCTGTATTCTGTACTGATTAGACTGCGCATTTCATTAATCAGATCCTGTAATTCCTCTTCACTTTCGGGGGGGGGGGGGGGGGGGGGGTTAGTAATGTCATCAGCGAACCTTATCATTGATATCCTTTCACGAATTTTAATTCCCCTCTTGAATCTTTCTTTTATTTCCGTCATCGTTTCTTCGATGTATAGGTTGAACAGTAGGGGCGAAAGACTGTATCCCTCTTTCAACCTTTTTAATCCGAGCTCTTCGTTCTTAGTCTTCCAGTCTTATTCTTCCCTATTGGTTCTTGTACATATTACATACTACCAGTCTTTCCCTATAGCTTACACCCATTTTTCTCAGAGTTTAGAACATCATGCACCATTTTACGTTATCGAACGCTTTCTCCAGGTCGACAAATCCTATAAACGACTAAAAACTGTATTGACAAGAGTTTCTCGATTGGAGCGCTTTTAAATTTCAATCGACTATTTGTTTCTAGGCTCGTGTTCATTTTGTTCTCTGAAACACGTTTTTACATCGGGAAAAAACATTACTTTTCTGGAGGAATTTGTGAAATTTCAGAAAAAGACTGCAACACATAACACGTGAATGCCATAATTTATAAATGGAATAAGAAAAAATATTTAATTTATATCACAGACGAAAATTCTTAAAGCATCTCAAAATATAATACTCTCTACCACTGAACGTCGTCCTGGTACGTTACTGATGTCTACAGCCAAAAAGTCCAAATAAGAAAGGAATTGATTTGTTCACGCTCGATATACTTGTGTGCAAGTTGTGTAGAACGTAGCCTCATTTAGGAATAAGACAAGCCTTTCACGATCCCAAAATACAATGAAGTTGGCGGTGGCACTGTCTAAGTGTGTTTTGATGGATAAATGACAAACAAGCGCAATAGGTAACAATCTATAGAGCTAATATCACCTTTTCTCTTCACAATCCTTTCAGTTCTAAATAGCTACATCTCTAAAATCGTGGAAGATAAAGCACATTCTATGATTGTTCCCTTTCACAACATTACACTGACTCACATTTAGAATGTCTAAACTCTGTGTACAAATATTCGTATTAACATGAGTATGTACGAGCAACTAAACGACCAAGTCTTACATTTAATCCACAGCCTAGGTTTTTGGAATGAGCTAAGACTTCATTGTTCATTCGATAACATCATTTCTGAAGCATTTCGCGATCCTGTCCAAACTACCACACATTCCATCCTGACATCGATATCGAAATGCAGTGGAGCAATAATTAAAAGAAAATTGTGGTGAAAAGGGTAATGAAATGATAGAGGAAACAGATGATCATGCTACACTAGTTTATTAAATTCAAAGTCTCAGCATTCACACACTGGATCTATACATGCTTTGTACTGGCAGAGAATATTGTGCAGCTTCAGACCACAACGACCTCTTCGGCGTTCCTGTGGAAGATGACAGTTTCTCCAAAAAGCGCGTTAGGCACGTCAAACTCCAGCTCGTTGATGGGCCTGTCGAATGGGAATAGGGAGGTCTTGGGACACATGTCTTTGGTGTACGGGTCGATTCTTCCGTTGGTACTGGTTGAGCACGGGCTGATGATTACATAGGTGCAGAGTGGCAGACCCTCACGGGTTCCGCGTGGCAGCATCAGGCGATCGATGTCTCCAAATACGCGCATGATGTAGTTGAAAAACGGCTGTGTCCCACTAGCCATGGCGACCTCCGTGGCTCCGAACAGCTGAGTGAAGCTCATTGGCAGCTGGGTGTAGGAGCTGATGTCCTTTGATTTCCTCAGCAGCTCATTCACTCCCCTTTTCACTGCAAAAAGAGTTACATGGGTTGAGAGTAAATCGAAGAAAAACGAAAATAACGAGGAGTAGTAGAAATGAGATTGGCGATAAACTTAACATCAAAACTGATACCGCAATATAGAGGAAGTGAATGGATTTTGCTGTCTCTGAAGGAAAGGTAACACATGATGGTCAGAGCAAGCAGTATATAGAAAGCAGACTAGCATAACCAAAAGAAGCCTACTAGTAAGAACCATCGGTCTTAATTTGTGGAACAGATTTCCCACAATATACATCTGGAGCAGTACATTGTACAGAAGGGGATCATGGACTGTGGGAAAATCAGAAAGTTGAGAATCGAAGCATTTGAGCTGCTGTGCCATAAAAGGATGCCAGTAATAATGTGGATGGATAAGATAAGAATTCTGGAAGTTCTCTTCAGAATCAGCAAGAAAAGAAACCTATGGAAAATACTTACAAGAAGGAGGGAGAGGACACTAGGAGTAGCAGGTAAATCAGAGGTACATGTGCAGCCTGCACTGTTGTCAGATTTCTGACATCACCCAGTAATATGTTGCAACACTGCTAGATCCTTCCCACTCTATCCCCAAACCGCCTGATTTCACAGCCCTAGATGGTGGAAGTAGAACAATTGTCCAAGGCGAAAAATTCCAAAAATGGCCGGAAATTTAAGAATCTCCCTTGCAAATGGCAGGAAATTCAGAAAATCCGATATGTCCACTTGTACTAACGTTTTCTGAGTTCGAAAACTGATCGAATAACTACGTTTAACAGACATTTATTTAGTAAAGCCTTCTCCACAACATTTTCTATGTGTTCTTTCCAATTAAAGTTGTTCGTAATTGTAATACCTAGGTATTTAGTTCAATTAACGGCTTTTAGATTAGACTGATTTACGTGTAGCCGAAGTTTAACGAGTTCCTTTTCGCACTCATGTGGATGGCCTCACACTTTTCGCTCTTTAGGGTCAACTGCCACTTTTCGCATCATTCAGATATTTTTTCTAAATCATTTTTCAGTTTGTTTTGATCTTCTGATGACTTTATTAGTCGATAAACGACAGCGTCATCTGCAAACAACCGAAGACAGCTGCTCAGATTGTCTCCCAAATCGTTTATATAGATAAGGAACAGCAAAAGGCCTATAACACTACCTTGGGGAACGCCCGAAATCACTTCTGTTCTACTAGATGACTTTCCGTCAATTACTACGAACTGTGGCCTCTCTGACAGGAAACCGTAAATCCTGTCACATAACTGAGACGATATTCCATAAGCACGCAATTTTACTACGAGCCGCTTGAGTGGTACAGTGTCAAAAGCCTTCCGGAAATCCAGGAATACGGAATCGATCTGAAATCCCTTGTCAGTAGCACTCAGCACTTAATGTGAATAAAGAGCTAGTTGTGTTTCACAGGAACGATGTTTTTTAAACCCATGTTGACTGTGTGTCAATAGACCGTTTCCTTCGAGGTAATTCATAATGTTAGAACACAATATATGTTCTTGAATCCTGCTACATATCGACGTTAACGATATGGGCCTGTAATTTAGTGTATTACTCCTACTACCTTTCTTGAATATTCGCGTGACCTGTGCTACTTTCCAGTCTCGGGGTGCGGATCTTTCGTCGAGCGAACGGATGTATATGATTGTTAAATATGGAGCTAATGCAGCAGCATACTCCGAAAGGAACCTAATTGGTATACAGCTTTTGTGCTTTTCAGCCTCACAATCCTGCAACTTATGATCTAGACTGGCTATAGCCATTTTCTAGCGCTAATTTCGTAGCTGTTTCCTTGATTTTTCATGCAACTAGACAGGCTAGTGCTTGTTTAATAGCTACCAACCCATCCTCACACATTTTTTGTGATGGATTTTAAAAACATAGTTGTTGTGTTTGGTGGTCTTTTTTAATTTTCTGCTGTTAGTACAATTGCCCATCTTGGATGCTTTGAATTTCCTGCCAATTTATATTAGATGGTGCACAAATTCGTAGCGTTTTGGTTTTGCATATTCGCATTCCGGTTGTTGTGCCTTTATTTATCGGTTCTCACTTGTTATTTATAGTTCACTGTTGCTATTTGAGTCTACGTATTGTCATTTTGTCATTTGGAGACAGTGAGTGAAGTTGTGGATGCTAGGAAGTAGAGTGCCAAGAGGAGAAATTGGAACATTTCCGTCATATTCTTCCGTTTGAGTTCAGTAGATGGGTGATAGCTGTAGAGGCAACTAGAAACATTTTCGCCATGTATGGGGATATTGCCACTGGACGCAGCATGACAAGAAAATGGTTTTCTTATTTTAAGGAGGATCGTTTTGACATTGGAGATTGTCCATGTTGAGGAAGACCTTCAGGGTTAGATGAACGTCGTATGAACGCGTTAATCCACAATGTACCATGTCAGTGTACTTGAGAACTGGCAAATGTGGTGAACTGTGATCATTCCACCATCGTGCGACTTTTGCATGCGATGGGGAAGGTTCAAAAACCGGATGTATGGGTGCCGTATTCCCTAACCTAAAATCACAAAAATCAATGGCTGGCCATATGTACATTTACGCTCAAATGGCTTGTGAACGGCACCGACCATTCATAGCCCGTATCGTTACTGGTGATAAGAAATAGTGACTTTATGGTAACACAAGGAAAAGAAAGGAGTGGTTGAGCCCAAACAAAGCAGAAGCTCCGCTCCGAAGACCTGCGCGCTTTCACAAAGGATAATGTCATGCATCTTGTGGAACAGCGATGGTGTGGTGTACTACGAATTGCTTCCTTGAGGTGTTACCATCACTGCTGACATCTGTTGTCAACGAGTGGGATGTCCTGCAGATGCAGTGCAAGAACATCGACCAGGAAGACTGTGTGAAGTGAAGGTACTCCACAATAATGTCTGCCTGCAGAGTGCTAGACTGTGAAAAAAGACTACACAGAGGTTCGGTTGGCAACTCCTCCCTACCCACCTTTTTCACTTCACCTTGCGCCCTCATATTTTCACTTTTTCCACTCTCTGGCCAAAAACTCTGAAGGAACTTCCTTTCCGTATGAAAGTGCACATCGAACATGGCTCGACGAGTTCTTCACCTCAAAACTACGTGATAGCAACAGTCGCGGAATCGGGAAGTTACACTAGCGTCGGCAGAGAATAAATCGTTGATGACTAAAGTCTCTGTTATGTGTATTTGTTGTGTTTATTAAACTTACGGGTAAATGCCATGAACTTATGAACGAACCCAATACTTAGGAAATTGGTCTTCTTTTTGAATTTCCCGCCATTTTAAATTTACGCCAATAATTGGCCTACTGCCATTTTAAATGTAGCAAAAGCGCATGTCTTCGATTTTTTTTTAATTATCGCATCATTTTGAACCAAGAATTTTGAATTTGTTGCCATTGTTTGAATTTCCTTACATCGACAATTCGCCTACATGCGCAATCTTCTATTGGATCTGAGAACCCTGAGAGACGTCTTCGGAAATCTGGCAACAATGGGGACTGAACCTGTACTCTCACGTCCTCGCTACTGACTGGACATGTGTTAAGACGTCAAGGAATAACTGTCATGGTACTTGAGGAAACTGTAGACAGTAAAATCTGTCGGGTGAGAGACATATAAGAATGTATCTAACATCAAATAACTGAGTAATTTGGTTCGAGTGCTGCTACTAGCTGAGGACAGGAGAGAAATTCGTGGAGGGCCACTTGAAACCGGCACTACACTGACGAAAAAAAAACAGAGAGAGAGAGCAAGCTGTGATCTTGACATTAGTATGGGGGTGGGGGACAGAAAATACACCTACAGATGTCACTGTTTTAATTATCTTTATGAGTTAGAAAATGGTGATAGAAGATTGAGTGCTAGGAGTGTGCTTAGATTGAGCATTTAAAATGAGATAATTTGTATAAACAGGTAAGGCCTACATTAATGTATCAATAGAGACAGAGTACTAGGTTGAATTTTACGAAGAGAGGGGAAAACAGAGCCTTCCATTCTTGAAAGAACTATCCTGAAACTATCTGAATGTCCGGTCTGGCATTTGGTGTGGCAGTTTTCTGCAGCGTTTGTATAAACACTCACTCTCTAAATACCAACACCTTTTTAATACAGTCTAATATTTATTAACGTTCCAAATGCATTCTGCCTTTTAAATTCAGGTACATTCACATAATTTAATTGTTCCTCGTGCCTAAATCTGCTGTTACCAGAGGAGAGGAAAAGCAGATTTTGGAAAGACGAACGAATGGCTTAATATAAAAGGCGAAACGTCCCTGAAATACACTGCAGCAAGAAAAAGGCTTTTGAGTTTACAAAACAAATGCTTTATATGATTGATAGAATACACCGGAGTTGATTTGCTGATGTTTGTATACTCGTACTGTGTCTCACAGATACGAATCAATGAAGGTAGCCCGTATTACTGGATAGTAGAAGCGTATGTATACAGTGATACATTAGCAACCTAGTCTTGGAAGTGTTCATTCTTACTTATTTTAAACGTGGCTGATACGCGCTGTGATAGAAGTTCAGGTTTGGTGTGCATAAGGTACGTAAAACATTTTCAGACCTGAAGTTGGGAAGGAACGACGCGAGTGGTGGCTGGATAACTCAGCACATAAGATCACTTTCTGCGAAAGGCAAGGTACCAGGTCCAAGTGCCAACTGGATTCTGAATGTTAAACTACTATAAAGTTTCAAAATTGTAATGTTACTCATGTAAAGATTACTAACTTCTTAGACACAGTGGTTGTTGATGTGGTCTTCAGTCCAGAGACTGGTTTGATGCAGCTCTCCATGTTACTCTATCCTGTGCAAGGTTCTTCATCTCCCAGTACCTACTGCAACCTACATCCTTCTGAATCTGTTTGGTGTATTCATCTCTTGGTCTCCATCTACGATTTCTACCCTCCACGCTACCTTCCAATACTAAATTGGTGATCCCTTGATGCCTCAGAATATACCCTACCAACCGTTCCCTTCTTCTAGTCAAGTTGTGCCACAAATTTCTCTTCTCTGCAATTCTGTTCAATACCTCCTCATTCAAAAGTGGCTCTGAGCACTATGGGACTTAACATCTGTGGTCATCAACCCCCTAGAACTTAGAACTACTTAAACCTAACTAACCTAAGGACATCACACACATCCATGCCCGAGGCAGGATTCGAACCTGCGACCGTAGCGGTCACGCGGTTCCAGACTGAAGCGCCTAGAACCGCACGGCCACACCGGCCGGCCCTCCTCATTAGTTATGTGACATTCTGTAGCACCACATTTCGAAAGCTTCTATTCTCTTCTTGTCCAGACTGTTTATCGTCCATGTTTCACTTCCATACATGGCTACACTCCATATAAATACTTTCAGAAAGGACTTCCTGACACTTAAATCTATACTCGATATTAACAAATTTCTCTTCTTCAGAAACACTTTCCTTGCCATTGCCAGTCTTCATTTTATATCCCCTCTACTTCGACCATCATCAGTTATTTTGCTCCCCAAAAAGCAAAACTCATTTATTACTTTAAGCGTCTCATTTCCTACTCTAATTCTCGCAGCATCACCCAATTTAATTCGGATACATTCCATTATCCTCGTTTTGCTTTTGTTGATGTTCATCTTATATCATCGTTTCAAGATACTGTCCATTCCGTTCAGCTGCTCTCCCAGGTCCTTTGCTGTTTCTGACAGAATTACAATGTCATCGGCGAACCTCAAACTTTTGATTTCTTCTCCATGGATTTTAATACCTACTCCGAACTTTTGTTTCCTTTATTGCTTGCTCAATATACAGATTGGATAACAACGGGGATAGGCTACAATCCTGTCTCACTCCCTTCCCAACCACTGCTTCCCTTTCATGCCCCTCGACTATTGTAACTGCCATGTGGCTCCTGTACAAATTGTAAATAGCCTTTCGCTGCCTGTATTTTACCTCTGTCACCTTCAGAATTTGAAAGAGTAACTACACTAAATTTTCCTTAAGAAGCAGGTTGATGTAAACAACTCACATTTCATGCCGAATGAGTCGATGTAGACCATTTTGTGCCGCCTCTCATCCATAGACAGCTTCTTGCCATAGACATCGTAGACAGGGCCAATGAAGAAGCGGACGAAGACGTCCATCTCCCTGTCGCTGGTGACCTTGACGTGGTAATTGAAGGGCATGTGCGTCAGACGCTGCTGGCGGGCCACCACGTTTAGTTTGACGGCCTCCTCCTGGCTCGCCACCGGAACAGCGTTGTTCAGCTCGAAGTCGTAGTCCTCGAAGTACGTGACCAGCTTGTCAACGGTCAGGCTCTCCACCGTTACGCCAGGCAGCAACAGCTGGTGTGAAAAAATAAATAACATGGGGCAATTTCAGTGATTACGTACTGCGTTACTATGTCCGTTGGGTGCCTTTGAGCATCGATAGAAACTGACGTCACAAGCCGTATACGAAATTTAATGTAAGTGATGCGTAAACAGCAACATGAATGCAGAGGTCCGGATACGTTGTTCACCTCACGTTACATTTTGTTGAAGCAATGCCTAGAAAATACTGTGGCTCCCCTGTTATAACAGTAAATGCTTAATCTTGAATTCATTGGAATTTCTGGCAGTACTAGTAGCTTATCATTCTGCAGGGGACGTAGAGGTGTGAACCATGACAGGCCCGTAACTAACATAATGCAACTAGCTAACAATGTCATTTACAATATAATGGCGAAAAATATTTATCTCGGCAGTGACACATGTACTTGCTGTAAATTACTGGAACAAGTTAGGAATTTTGTCTATTTAGCCAAGACTGAATGTACACTACTGGCCATTAAAATTGCTACACCACGAAGATGACGTACTACAGACGCTAAATTTAACCGACAGGAAGAAGATGCTGTGATACGCAAATTATTAGCTTTTCAGAGCATTCACACAAGGTTGGCGGCGGTGGCGACACCCACAACGTGCTGACATCAGGAAAGTTTCCAACCGATTTCTCATACACAAACAGCAGTTGACCGGCGTTGCCTGGTGAAACGTTGTTGTGATGCCACGTGTAAGGAGGAGAAATGCGTACCATCACGTTTCCGACTTTGATAAAGGTCGGATTGTAGCCTATCGCGATTGCGGTTTATCGTATCGCGACATTGCTGCTCGCGTTGGTAGAGATCCAATGCCTGTTAGCAGAATATGGAATCGGAGGGTTCAGGAGGGTAATACGGAACGCGGTGCGGGATCCCAACGGCCTCGTATCACTAGCAGTCGAGATGACAGGCATCTTATCCGCATGGCTGTAACGGCTCGTGCAGCCACGTCTCGATCCCTGAGTCAACAGATGGGGACGTTTGCAAGACAACAACCATCAGCACGAACATTTCGACGACGTTTGCAGCAGCATGGACTATCAGCTCGGAGACCATGGCTGCGGTTACCCTTGACGCTGCATCACAGACAGCAGCGCCTGCGATGGTGTACTCAACGACGAACCTGGGTGCACGAATGGCAAAACGTCATTTTTCGGATGTATCCAGGTTCTGTTTACAGTATCATGATGGTCGCATCCGTGTTTGGCGACATAGCGGTGAACGCACATTGGAAGCGTGTATTCGTCATCGCCATTCTGGCGTATCACCCGGCGTGATGGTATTGGGTCCCATTGCTTACACGTCTCGGTCACCTCTCGTTCGCATTGACGGCACTTTGAACAGTGGACGATACAGTTCAGATGTGTTACAACCCGTGGCTCTATGCTTCATTCGATCCCTGCGAAACTATACATTTCAGCAGGATAATGCATGACCGGAAGTTGCAGGTCCTGTACAGCCCTTTCACAGAAAATGTTCGACTGCTGCCCTGGCCAGAACATTCTCCAGATCTGTCACTAATTGAAAACGTCTGGTCAATGGTGGCCGAGCAACTGCCTCGTCACAATACGCAAGTCACTATTCTTGATGAACTGTGGTATCGTGTTGATGCTGCATGGGCAGCTGTACCTGTACACGCCATCCAAGCTCTGCTTGACTCAATGCTCAGGCGTATCAAGGCCGTTATTACGGCCAGAGGTGGTTGTTCTGGATACTGATTTCTCAGGGTCTATGCACCCAAATTGCGTGAAAATGTAATCACATGTCAGTTCTAGTATAATATATTTGTCCAATGAATACCCCTTTATCATCTGCATTTCTTCTTGGTGTAGCAATTTTAATGGCCAGTAGTGTATTTAACTGGATGAAATCTATGCGTAAAAAATCTGATTTTCCTACCTCTTCCTGTGGGTATGGTCCAAGGCGATTCTTGAACTCGTCCAGTACCAGAGCGACTCGCTTAGCAATCTTGTAGTACAGAGGAGACTTGAAGGCAGATGTTGTTGTGCCCACGATGGAGGGTTCCGCCTGTGAAACAAGCAGGCTGATTATTATTGTCGTGTCAAACGAATTACAAGATGCAAAAAAATCATCAATGACGGGTCGTACCGGGTGATAAAAGCAGCATTCACCGTCGTGTGTCACGTACTCCAACAAAGTATGGTAGAATGAACCGTAGTAGTCCTTGTTGAGAGAGTCTGCATTACCTTCAACGATTCGTCCAAAGATCTCAATGCTCGATGGGTCACGAAGAGAGTGATTCCTGAGTTCGGTCTGTAAACGAGAGATATGAAAAAGTCAATGTCAGCTTAGAAACCGACATTCAAGATTTTTGTAAAATAAAAGTCAATTGCAATTAAATCTTCTGTTTCCAAGCCGCGTCACTTCGAATAAAAACACCAGGTTTCGATAGCTGTCTCCACTACCGTCATGAGGAGTTAAAATCGCTGACTGCACTGTCTTCTGCCTATACAGATGCAAGCAGGCTGATATTATTAATGTCGTGTCAAAAGAGGTACAAGATGCAAAAATCTTCCACAGAGGGTCGAAGTAAAGCATTCACAAAAGACAAATGGGGCAGCTCATAACAGCTCCGTTCCACTGCGGAACCAAGGGGCGTTAGGTGGTGCAAGCGGCCGGTGCCACGTTTGAAACGGCCGCTCTCGCCACCCTACAAGCGTCAAACCTTCGTTTCTGCTTTCGTTCGACCCCATGTCTTATTGAGCGTGTACCTCTGGTCTCTGTTAAAATTGCTGCTGAAGCTTCCTGGGAGATTACAACTGTGTGTCGGACCGAGAGCATTTGCCCGCGAAAGGCAAAGGCCCCGTGTTCGTGTCTCGGTTTTAATCTACCAGAAAGTTTCGTATCAACGCAATCTCCGCTGCAGAGTGAAAATCTCATTCTGGAATAATGCTGCTGTTTAATTTAATTTTTTTATTTTAATTTCGACCACTCCTTTTATAACACAAATTCTAAATGATTATGTCTGAGCCAAAGTGTATTTTATGTCCATTTTCTAGGCAATGTTCAGCCACGGTCGACTTCTCAAGTTTCCTTTGTTTAATATGTTGTGAGCGCTCTGCGCAATCCTCAGAAACTGTGTGAATAGTTTGTCCTACGTAAATGTTACCATTTTTACAAGGGACGTGAAACACGCCATGAATCTAAGACATATGTTGTCTTTAACAGGACGTAGCTCATACTTGGGAGGTGAGCCGAAACGCTGGTCTCAGTCCATGTCATTCTCCTATGAATACTCAATACTTATTCAAAGTATCGTAGCTTGTAAACGGAGAAGATTGTATTGAATTATACCTCTGCAAAAGATTCCGACGACACAAGAGAGAGGTTCACTTACATCAAGTACGTATCCAGAATCGATTGCTTCCCAAAGCCTTTTCTCCAGTGTCATGACAGACTGTACCAGTGAGCCCTCCGGTTTGACTCCTGGAACTGGTTTCTCGTAATTGAGAGGTTCAATGTCAGGGAGGTTGTTCGAGAGCCTCTCCAGGCTGTAGCGGCTGAGGGTGGCCTTGATGTCGTAGTAGAAGCGGTCTCCCCTGTGGGTCTCGTTGGCCTGGCCGTAGTCCTCCATCTTGGCCCAGAAGGGAAAGCGGAAGCGCAGGAAGTCTCGGAAAGCGAGCAGGCCCACGTCCTCAGTGTAGTAGGACAGCAGCTCGTCAGCTTCTTCGGCGTAAGGGGGGCCGCTGTAGTTGGCATGGATCACGTACGGCTCCCTCTTGTTGAAAGTCTTCCCTGTTGTGGGTTTGAGGGCATTAATCATTAATTAATATAACCACAGACTTCTTTGAAAAGTAACGAAGATATAGATTTAGGAATCTGAGTGTTCTTGGGGCAAGACTCTTTGTACCTGTAGGACATTTTGAAGGCAAAGTTAGAGTCCTGAAACGGATCCTCAAATTATTTTCTATTTTACATTAGCAGGTAGTTTTGTTGACAAGATGGTTTAATTCATATTTATCTATCCCGCGGTTGCACAGGATTGGCCATGGTTAATCGGATGTGGCATTTTAGTGCTAAGGGGTGGCCAGATGCCCTTCCAGCCGCCAACCCGTACCCCCCGGAACGGAATTAGTGTACCCCAACAGTTTGCGACTAGTATAATCCATGGAAGTTCAAAATGGTTCAAATAGCTCTGAGCACTATGGGACTTAACATCTGAGGTCATCACTCCCCTAGAACTTAGAACTACTTAAACCTAACTAACCTACAGACATCACACACATCCATACCCGAGGCAGGATTCCAACCTGCGATCGTATCGGTCGTGCAGTTCCAGACTGTAGCGCCTAGAACCGCTCGGCCACACCGGCCGGCTCCATGGAAGTGTGCGAAGGTGTTCAGATGTTTGCGAGCCATTTAACTGAGGCGGAACGTGGGGACCAGCCTGGTATTCACCTAGCGGGATGAGGAAAACCGCCTAAAAACCACATCCAGGCTCGTCGGGAGACCAGCCCTCGCCATTAACCCGCCAGGCGGATTCGATCCGGGGCCTACCCGAGTCTAGGAAGCAGCGCGTTAGCGCTCTCAGCTACTCTGGCGGGTCAGATGGTTTAATTCATATATTAGCTAATACATACTGGAATTAGTATGTAAATACGAGTGCCAAACACGTAGACTTTGTATCAGGCGAAGATAGCATTGTTATTCTCGAAGCTGGCGGTGCACGGAGAATGAAAGAATACGTATTATGTAATTGTATCTGTGACTCTAATATGACTTATCTCAAATACATGTGGAAAGTATATGGCAGGGGTTCCTAACAAAATTTTCTCGAGGATCCCCTCATCGAGCATGATTTGTACCTTGTCATATCACAGTATCAAGTACCTATAAAAAGCCAAATTAAGAGTCTTTTTACACGTTTTCTATCTTTGGTACTTAGAAAAAACATTGACATATCCATTATTGAAAAAACATTGAGCAGTAGGATCAAAAAATCTGTTATCATACCAAATATATTTAATATATTTTTTATTCTAATAGCATCTTGCGGACCCCTCTGACATAGCTCGCGGACCCCTGGGGTCCACGGACCACCTGTTGGGAACCACTGGCATATGGCATCAGTTATGAGCGAGTACAGTTGAAGAAAAAGAAACTTACAGGGGTTGGACAAACACATGGAAGCACCGCGAGAAATGCATGCTTTATCATAAAGGCAGTGCTAGCGAAGCCTGCAGATTGCGCTGTTGTATTTGACCACGAACGTAACCTGTTCAATGTTCTCAATATTGCAAGTATCAGTCAGGCGAGAACAGTGTTCTGTGTAGCTGTGAGTGTACTACGTCGGAACTAAGTGAAGTCAAACGTGGGCAAATTTTTGGTTCCCGTGTGGTGGATGCTGCTATAACCTAGGTAGCCGGAGTATCTGATGTTGCAAAGAAAGAAGAAAAATATCACCCGCTAAGTCACAACGCGGACGAAAGTGTGAGTTGAGTGACCGTTACGAACAGTCTCTGAAGAGGACTGTGGCGAAAAATAAGAGGACGACGGCTGCAAAAGTCACTGCACAACTGAAAGTCACCACTCGCGAACCCTGTTAGCACCGAAAGTACACGAAGGGATCTCCATACTCAGGGAACTGCAGGGTGAGCTGGAATTCCACTACTACTCGTTAGCGGTGCCAATGCCCATAACAGGGAAACGTGGTGCCGAAGCCATAAAACCTTGAGTAGGGAGCAATGCAAGAAAGTTTTTTGGTCGGGTGAGTCTTGTTTCATACCGTTTCCAACTTCTTGTCGAGTTTACGTCCCTAGACAGAAACATGACAGGGGTTCGGCGATGATTTGGCCAGCCATATCATGATGTTGTTGTTGTTGTGGTCTTCAGTCCTGAGACTGGTTTGATGCAGCTCTCCATGCTACTCTATCCTGTGCAAGCTCCTTCATCTCCCAGTACCTACTGCAACCTACATCCTTCTGAATCTGCTTAGTGTATTCATCTCTTGGTCTCCCTCTACGATTTTTACCCTCCACGCTGCCCTCCAATGCTAAATTTGTGATCCCTTGATGCCTCAGAACATGTCCTACCAACCGATCCCTTCTTCTAGTGAAGTTGTGCCACAAACTTCTCTTTTCCCCAATCCTATTCAATACCTCCTCATTAGTTACGTGATCTACCCATCTAATCTTCAACATTCTTCTGTAGCACCACATTTCGAAAGCTTCTATTCTCTTCTTGTCCAAACTATTTATTGTCCATGTTTCACTTCCATACATGGCTACACTTCATACAAATACTTTCAGAAACAACTTCCTGACACTTAAATCTATACTCGATGTTAACAAATTTCTCTTCAGAAACGCTTTCCTTGCCATTGCCAGTCTACATTTTATATCCTCTCTACTTCGACCATCAGCAGTTATTTTCCTCCCCAAATAGCAAAACTCCTTTACTACTTTAAGTGTCTCATTTCCTAATCTAATTCCCTCAGCATCATCCGACTTAATTCGACTGCATTCCATGATCCTCGTTTTGCTTTTGTTGATGTTCATCTTATATCCTCCTTTCAAGACACTGTCCATTCCATTCAACTGCTCATCCAAGTCCTTTGCTGTCTCTGACAGAATAACAATGTCATCGGCGAACCTCAAAGTTTTTATTTCTTCTCCCTGGATATTAATACCTACTCCAAATTTTTCTTTTCTTTCCTTTATTGCTTGCTCAATATACAGATTGAATAACATCGGGGAAAGACTACAACCCTGTCTCACTCCCTTCCCAACCACTGCTTCCCTTTCATGCCCTCAACTCTTATAACTGCAGTCTGGTTTCTGTACAAATAGTAAACAGCCGTTCGCTCCCTGTATTTTACCCCTGCCACCTTTAGAATTTGAAAGAGTATTCCAGTCAACATTGTCAAAAGCTTTCTCTAAGTCTACAAATGCTAGAAACGTAGGTTTGCCTTTCCTTAATCTTTCTTCTAAGATAAGTCGTAAGGTCAGTATTGCGTCACTTGTTCCAACATTTCTACGGAATCCAAACTGATCGTCCCCGAGGTCGGCTTCTACGAGTTTTTCCATTCGTCTGTAAATAATTCGCGTTAGTATTTTGCAGCTGTGACTTATTAAACTGATAGTTCGGTAATTTTCACATCTGTCAACACCTGCTTACTTTGGGATGGAATTATTATATTCTTATTGAAATCTGAGGGTATTTCGCCTGTCTCGTTCATCTTGCTCACCAAATAGTAGAGCTTTGCGTATCGTGATATTCTATGAAAAAAAATGAAATGAGCGTATGGCATTGTTGGCCGGGAGACCCCAGCAGGGGAAGTTCGGCCGCCGACTGCAAGTCTTACCGCAGTCGACTCCACACTGGGCGACTAGCGCGCCGGTGATGAGGACGATCAACACCCAGTCCACGAGCGGAGAAAATCTCCAACCCGGCAGTGAATCGAGCCCGGGCCCGCCGGCATGGGAGGGGAGAAGGTTACCACTCATCTAAGCAGGCCGACGATATTTTACAAGCCCCATGGTTTCTCTGGCAGGTCGCATTACTGTCAGCGATTATATGATCATTTAGGCTGATCGAGTCGATCCCACGGTCTGTTTCCCAACGGTGATGATGAGTTCCAAGACGGCAGAGCCCCTGTTCACACAGCTCCCATCTTTCAGGACTGGCTTTGTGAGCACACAGCTAACCGATCTTAACTTTATTGAAAGCTCGTGGAATGCGATCGATCCCCACCTCCACCATCGTTACCTGAACTTGCCGCTATCTTGCAGTGATAGCAGTATAATATTCCCTTGAAAACCGTACAGGATCTCTATTTATTCACTCCGAGCCGACTAGAAACTGCTTTGAACACTAACTGTCTTATTACTCCGTATTACCCAAGGTAATGTGTTGGGTTTTTGGTGTCTCCATATTTTTTGTCCACTCTCGTATATTGCAGAATGCAACTGATTCCACCAAAATTTACGTCATTCATATCTAATGGAGTTTTTATTCCTCAATCATCAGTATTCTTCTGTCTCCTCAAGCAGAAAAAAAAGAGATTTAATCTACACCTACGTCTACATCCATACTCCGCAAGCCACCTGACGATTTGTGGCTGGGGGTACTTTGAGTACCTCTATCGGTTCTCCCTTCTATTCCAGTCTCGTATTGTATCTCTCTGATTTTATCCTCATGGTCTCTTCGCGAGATATACGTAGGAGGGAGCAATATACTGCTTGACTCCTCGTTGAAGGTATGTTCTCGAAACTTCAACAAAAGCCCGTACCGAGCTACTGAGCGTCTCTCTTGCAGAGTCTTCCACTGGAGTTTATCTATCATCTCCGTAATGCTTTCGCAAGTACTAAATGATCCTGTAACGAAGCGCGCTGCTCTCCATTGGATCTTCTCTTTCTCTTCTATCAACCCTATTTGGTACGGATCCCTCACTGCTGAGCAATATTCAAGCAGTGGGCGAACAAGTATACTGTAACCTACTTCCTTTGTTTTCGGATTGCATTTCCTTAGGATTCTTCCAATGAATCTCAGTCTGGCATCTGCTTTACCGACGATCAACTTTATATGATCATTCCATTTTAAATCACTCCTAATGCCTACTCCCAGAATTAACTGCTTCCAGTAGCTGACCTGCTATATTGTAGCTAAATGATAAAGGATGTTTCTTTTTAAGTGTTCGCAGCACATTACACTTGTCTACATTGAGATTCAATTGCCATTCCCTGCTCCATGCGTCAATTCGTTGCAGATCCTCCTGCATTTCAGTACAATTTTCCATTGTTACAACCTCTCGATGTACCACAGCATCAGCCGCAAAAAGCCTCAGTGAACTTCCGATGTTCATTTATGTATATTGTGAATAGCAACGGTCCTATGACATTCCCCTGCGGCACACCTGAAATCACTCTTACTTCGGAAGACTTCTCTCCATTGAGAATGACGTGCTGTGTTCTGTAACTCTACACTGTTATCGGTTAAGAAAGAAAGAAGCGATCATATTAACTCATCAACATGTATAGCTTAATTAACTCATTTTTGAGTAAAACAACTGAATCTTCAGCTTCTGTAACACGTGCGTGTGTCTGTACGTTGCAATATTAATATACTATAGCGAAAATGTGATTATTATAATGTAATAATTATTTTTAATTCGCGTATCATGGTCGTGAATCAACTGCGTTGCGTTTGCTGTCATATAGGTACTTTAACGAGCATTGTATGAGTCTGATGTATTCAGGTACTTTAGGTGATGGTCTTGTAAAGAACGACGGCTTTCTTCTCGTTAAACGCCGCTCGGCATGTTTCAGAGGCCATGATAGAACGACTCTACTTCTATCATACATATGCGGAGAGACTGCGATAGGGTACATATGAAGGACGCAGACACATTTCACAACCGTGCGGGGAAAGCGAGGTACGAATCACAGTACAAAATTGCTCTCTACCGCATGCTCTATTGTGACACCACTGTAAAAAATTGACATTTCAAAGTAGTTTAGAGACTGCCAAGCTTGGGACCAGTAGATTATTATTATTTACTTATTATTTATTTATTTTCTGCCATTTACAAATGACCTTGCCACCTTGTTACGGGTCATACTTTCGCAATACGAAATTTCGCATGCGCAGAATTCGTTATTCCTTATTTGGGATTAATAATATTGCAGCTTTAAATATTTATTTTAAAAATAGCGATTTATTCTTAGAAGATAGGAATTTATGGAGACAGGGAAGAGGTTATGACACATCATAACTTTAAGACATACTATAAATTCGAAAAAAAATATTTTAAAATGAACAAGATTCTTGCATTCAAGATGGATAGATTAAAGATAATGAAATCAACAAAATTTTGGAAAACCGAATTATGAACCATAACGATATTTTTAGGAAGAATAAAGTCAGAAGATAGGAAAGATGGTGGTGGAAGAATGTCACTGCACCAAGTGTGTATGACGGTGAGTGTCTTGGAATTGTCCATCAAGCCACTGACCGCCAAACACAGCTCTTCATCTAAATCTGATATCTACTCTAGATTTCCTAATAACACTATAGCACGTGAAAGAAAACTTTCATTGTTCCGGGGAGTTTACGCTGGTATGCAACTTCCTGGCAGACTAAAATTGTGTGACACACCGAGACTCGAAGTCGGGACCTTTGCCTTTCGTAGACAAGCGTTTCACCATCTGAGTTGCCCACCCCCCACTCACGACTACTTCTCACAGCTTTTCTTCCACCATTACCTCGTCTCCTGCCTTCAGAAGCTGTGAGGGCGGATCGTGAGTCGTGTAGCTCAGTCGGTAGAGCACTTGCCCTCGAAAGGCAGAGGTCCCGAGTTCGAGTCTCTGTCTGGCACACAGTTTTAATCTGCCAGGAAGTTTCGTATGCACGGTGAAAATTTCATTCTGGAAACATCCTCTAGGTTGTGGCTCAAGCATGTCTCCACAGTAGCGCTAATCCAGCAAGTTTCGTAGGAGATTTCTGTGAACTTTGGAAGGTAGAGGACGAGGTACCAGCGGAAGTATGTTTGCGAGGAGGGCTCCTCAGTCGTGTTTGGGTAGCTCAGAGGCTTAAGTACAAGGTCGCGAAAGTTAAAAGTTCCGAGTTCGAGTCTCCGTCTCGCACAGAGTTTTAATCTGCCATGAAGTTTTGTACTAGAACACACTTCGCTGCAAGCGTGAAAATTTCATTTTTGAAACGTCCCCCAGACTGTGACTAATCCATATCTCCGCAATATCCTCTCTTCTATGATTGGTAGTCCATCAAGTTTCACAGGAGAATTTCTGTAAAGTTTGGAAGGTATGAGACGAGGTACTGGTGGAAGTAAAGCTGTGAGGACTGTTCGAGAGTCGTGCTTGGACAGCTCAGTTGGTAGAGCACTCTCCTGCGAAAGGCAAACGTCCTGAGTTCGAGTCTCGGTCCGGCACACAATTTGAATTTGCTAGGAAGTTTCACTATAGCACATGATTGATAAAACGCGGAATTAGCTTGCAATCTAAACAAAGTATGGTGAAGAAAGCAGATTGTCGCTCTTACCTCGTAGGGTAGCTTTCCAAGCCTCACTGATGACGTCGTCACTAACGAAGTGCTGGGGGTAGAGCTCGTAATAGGGCGGCATTGCGAGTTGGAAAAGATCATCGCGGTGTAGCTTGACAACGTTGATTGCATACCAGAACAGATCCTCGTTCACGTGTTCCCTGGCCCACACAGCTGCCTGTGGATGGACAGAAGGAATCAGAAAGTTCTGTTGTTGAGTCGTATTCGAAATGAACATCGGTACCCACCTTATAGAAGGTATCGAAGTCCTTGGCGCAGTGTGTGAAGTTGACGAGTGCCTTGACCTGGAGCTCGTCGTACTTGTAGTGCACCGGCAGTTCTTCGCCGCGCTTCTTTACGTAGCCGTGTGTGTAGTACTTAACGAATTTGCTGACAGTTTCTGGGTCCTGCAAAAAAAAAAAAAAAAAAAAAAAAAGTTCTGAGCACTATGGGACTTAACTGCTGAGATCATCAGTCCCCTAGAACTTAGAACTGCTTAAACCTAACTAACCTAAGGACGTCACACACATCCATGCCCGAGGCAGGATTCGAACCTGCGACCGTAGCGGTCGCACGGTTCCAGACTGTAGCGCCTAGAACCGCTCGGCCACCCTGGCCGGCGGTCCTGCGACATACGATATTCTTAGTAACACAGAACCTGCCACAGCTAAACACTGGTTTCGCTGGTTCACGTACCTTTCAGTGTGCAACGTATTCTTCAGGTTCAAAGGAACTGGATATCTCGTTCATTTCAGGGAGCAGTGCAGGTTGTCCAACGTGCCATAAGAGCTGCAGAAGTTTTTTCTGCCTGATCAGGAAGTCCTTGTCAGCTGTAAAATGTGTTACATTGTGGTCAGTTTATTCATGCACAGTAGTTACATCATAAGCAATGTCATTCATCACAACGAAAATGAAAAGTATTCTTTATGTAATGCAACAACTTTTTAATAATCGCTTTTTTATTTTTGAGATTACCATGAAACGAAAACTGACGGTTGCAGCCGCAGATGCAATAATTTGGAACTGATAGGGGTACTAGCCACGACATTTAACATTAGGACTTCGTAATTGATTTCTTCCAACGTGAACAAGTTGTCCATGTTAGGTACAATCGACCCGAGAAAACTATTCGCGTGTCTCGATAAGTTAGGGTACCTTAGGTTGTATACAGCTAATATATATTTCCTAGAATCGGTTTCATATCTGTGTGGAAGCTAAGCGGACCTGTTATATCATGCACAGTTGATACCGCGTTTATAATTTTGTAAGCATTGCCTCTGCTATGGTGGAGGTTGGTTGATGTGATTAACGTCCACCTCTCGTTCTGTAGGACTCTATGACAGATGGGTTTTATACTCAGTTACTTTTACGCAATCGAATAGCCTCCAAAAGGGTGAAAAGCGTTACTGAAATAAATAACTTTGCAATCTGTAGCGTCGCAAGTTGTTTCGAGCGAATGCTTGTTTTAGGATAGCTTGCTGTATGTAACTTCGGGGATTGAGATCTAGCGGCCTACCCGGGAGACACACGTGCATCTGTCACTGCCTGCCATGGGAAAGTTATTCAATGTCTCTTACTGAACGCGTACATTCACCACCTATAAGAATCTAAATAAAGGATAGTAGTTTTTGTGCAATCGCTTTCAAAATTTGTATACTGTACTTTGTTATTTATAGAAAGGTGGTGCGAAAATTTCAGCGTTCTAGCGGGCATATTTTCGGAGATAGAAAAATTTAGTTTCAAGTTAGAAAAACTACACTTAAGAAAGGAAATTCACCTGGGAACATTTATGACTTGGTTTTGGTTCTCAATTGAAATACTCACCTGAAGTATCAGGGGATAGGATTATTTAACTGAAATTTAATTTTAAAAATTTCAAATACCTTACAATTTTCGTAGTATGAAATCTAGAATAACTTCAGAAAGAACTAATAAAATCAGTATTTCTTTTATTATGTGTTATGTGAGTCTGTGAGTAAATGAGAGTGTGTATGTGGGCCATTCGTCAAATTTCAATATAGGATTATATACCGTCCTAAGTAACGGGAAGAGTTACGCAATTCTGTCGTGGGAAAATGATCCTAGGGGATTTACCCATTTTGCTGATGAGGAATGCCTAGGTGTGATTGCTATTGTAACAGAGCAGCCAGAAAGTCACCTGGAATAAAATCTGTATCTAAAGAATATTTCCAGGATTATGGTCTTTTCGTTTTCGTTTATTAAACATTACGTTAATACTTATATGTCAGATTGACGCAGATGCATCTGTGTATAAGGATTGGTGCAGGCCAGTTTTGGTGCGAGTATGATCACGAGTCAGTATTCTGATTGCCAGTCAGTATGATCAGCCAATCAGGACTGAGACGGTTCCCGCTCGTTACCTGATTGTTATACTGGGAGTGAGGCTGGGAGAAGGGAGTCGCTCGCTAGCTTTGAATGCGGACGGTCGTGTTGCTAGTGCCAGTAAAAATAATGTGTAAGCTGAAGAATTACTTGGTGTCTGACTTATTGGTGAACTAAGTCGATAGCAGTTGTGGTTGAGGACTGCTTGGTGAAATTTCAGAGGTTTTGACTAAATCTGTTGGACAGATATTCGCGTGTGAAATATTGGACTTCATAGAATCCGCGTGATATGTTTCAGTATTCAACTACTGAGCATTTTTGGCGAGCAGTTTCTTTTTTAGAAATCCACAAAAAGGATCGAATGTAATAACAAATGTTAGTGGTGAAATTAATGACTGTGAAAACGTTTTTTGATTTGGGTCGGGTTTGGACAGATTTCTGGCTTCTGTGCTTGTGAAATGTGTGTACGAATCGTGATCTGGAAGGAAATAGCCAGTAGTTTAAACGTGGACTGAATAGTACCATTTATTTGGTTATCAAGGACAAAATAAAAATTATTGTGTGGAAATTTCGGACATTATTTTTCAGAACCCAATCCATTTTCTTACTGCCCGATAAAATTTGATGACAGTATTTCTACAGAACTTTCTTTCATAACTAGAGTTGCGCGACCTGAGTGGCTGTAGATAAGAGGTGGTGTTTTTTATCAACGTTGCTTTTACATTATCTTGTTAGTATCTACGTTGCCGAGTGAATGGACATTGAGCAGACGCCGTTCTGAGGTAGGTGAATTTTAATTTGCAGCATGCACAGTGACAACGACGAATAGACACGAGAAATTAAACCCCGACCCTCCGAAAACCCAGACCATCTCTCCGTCTATAACAATGGGATGGGTTGAATGGGACCATCACTGAGAACGGCCTCGACAGAGAAAATATGAAAAAAAAAAAAAGTTTCCGAGTAGCACGCCAGTTCACACAGGATCAGAAATATCCACCCTGCATTGGGAGGTGTGGACACAAAGCGGCAAGGAGTCTTTGGGTGGCACTGGAAATTCGCACCCGCCAATGACAACGCTGAGAGTCTGTGAGCTGAGGGGGGTCGAGAGAGACCGTTAGAGCAAAAAGACATCGAGGCTCGTCATCACATTGTCTATTAGTCTGTAGAGTTTGATTCTGATGCTTACTTCTATCTGAACGTTCATCGCTACTTGGTGACTTATTATTTTTACGTTAGACGGTAAATGGACGTTTCCTGGCGGTCCAGTGCCTGAAAATTAAGCACTCTAAGGGACATTACAATTTTCTTGCCTGACATCTTTCACCCAACACTGCGACAGCGCTGTTTCTGCATCAGAACCACCACAGCAAGTTAAAATGGAAACGCAGATGCCAACTACCAACCCGCCGCCATCCAGCTACAAGATGAGCGCAGTACCAACCTAGTGCCTGCCACCCACACCACCACCAAAATGACTATGAAGAGCCGGCCGGTGTGGCCGAGCGGTTCTAGGCGCTTCAGTCTGGAACCGCGCGACCGCTCCGGTCACAGGTTCGAATCCTGCCTCGGGCATGGATGTGTGTGATGTCCTTAGGTTAGTTAGGTGTAAGTAGTTCTAAGTTGTATGGGACTGATGACCTCAGATGTTAAGTCCGATAGTGCTCAGAGACCCTTTTTTTTAATGTGAAGAATAATGAAATGATTCATTCCCCGCCCCTCCTCTTCTATATCTTAATATCTGAGTCGTGTCCACGCCCACTCACATCAGCCCAGAGATTTGTATTTGTATAAAAGGTGTTGTAATAAATGTAAACATCCATAAACATACATTTCGTACGTTTCGCCGCAGTGCCTGTTCCTTTGAACATGCATATATGTCCAGAGGAACATCGTATCGTAATTCGAAATAACACAGGTACTGCAATGTACAAAGAAAAAGTGTCTGTTTTCGAGTGGGAAGGGATCTATGATGCCACAGCCAGCATCCTTGCAACACGGGTCACGCCAACGGATTTGCAGGCTGTAATTCGAAGGTACGCTGTAGAAATACACTATGTGATCAAAAGTATCCTGACACCCCCAAAACATACTTTTAATTAATCTGTTTAATCTGCATATCAAACCCATAGAACCCATAACCTTTTACTTTTTGATTTTACAGTGTGATGTTTGAACTTATTGCACTTTTCGCTCCCAGCGTGGCGTGATCTCACGCCTACATATCATATAAGAGATTTTAATTTACATTTTGGTGCACAACACTGAGTTACGATTTGATTTAATTTTCACCTTACTATTAGTATGAGAACTTTTAAAATTTCAGACACGGGTCAGGCAGAATAAACGTCCCATAACTGTACGGAATACGCTAACCTCATTATGAGTGGTGTCAGACGCACGGATGGTGTGTTTGCTCTCGCAGAATCCTCTGTATTTTCTGAAGCAAATTTAGAATGTGTAGTTCGTTACTGCCAATATTCTTTTTCTCCATTTGCAGCTAGCAGACTTGTCATAGAATTGTTCTATTTGTGGCAGCTCGTTCTGCATAGTACATTTGGTTTGTGGTCACGTTTCCCATGAAACTGAGTTCGAGGAGATTGACAGATATGGAAACCGGCAGGTCAATTGAGGAAAGTTCGGGTTTGAGTGAGGAAACACAGGACATGTCTGAGGGGCGCACGGGAAGTCAGAGCCCACTGGAAACGGACCAGTCAAGTGAATAACGTTCGAAAGTGTGTGATGAAAGACAAGGCACCTCCGTGGGGAATATGAAAAGTCATAGTCCACTGGATCGTATTCTCACAACGTGAGCAACCATCACAGCTCAGTTAAACACTGCTATGGAGAAGAACGAAACAATTTTCGAGACTAGAAGCCGAGCTAAAACTTCGCAGTCAAAAGATTGATGGTCAGAAGTTAGATGCGGATTGGGGTCCGAGATTGTAAATATACGCACGGACGTTACTGGCTCTCTGGCCGAGGTCAGAAAAGCGTGTGATGGAGAGGTTGCTAACGTAGAAACGCGGAGAAACACAAAAATGGCGGGGACCACCACTCGAATAGATGATGAACGTAAATCACCTGTGCAGACGCAAATAAGATTATGAAATGCATTCGCGGTTGCGACTATGGACAACCATCAGCTGTTTAATGGAATGAAAATGAAAATTTGTGTCGGACCGGGACTCGAACTCGGATTTCCCGCTTATCGCAAGCTGTAGCCTAAGTACACACATCAAAAAAGTTTTGCATCAAAATGGGTCCGAGAGATCCGAAACCTGTAGAGAAAATTAGAGTAGAGATCAATATAAACGTCATTTCCGTCCTTTTTATTGCTCAATGAAAAACACACACTGCATGTTGTACCACCATATAGCCAGAGCTTCAGAGGTGGTGGTCTAGATTCCTGTACACAATGGTACCTCTAATATCCAGTAGCACGTCCTCTTGCATTGATGCGTGCCTGTATTCATCGTGGCATACTACACACAAGTTCATCATGGCACTGTTGGTACAACTTGTCCCACTCATCAACGGCGATTCGGTGTAGATCCCTCAGAGTGGTTGGTGGGTCACGCCGTCCATAAACAGCCCTTTTCAATCTATTCCATGCACGTTCGTTAGGGTTCACGACTGGAGAACATACTGGCCACTCTAGTCGAGCGATGTCCTTTCGCCGGCCGCGGTGGTCGTGCGGTTCTAGGCGCTGCTGTCCGGAACCGCGGGACTGCTACGGTCGCAGGTTCGAATCCTGCCTCGGGCATGGATGTGTGTGATGTCCTTAGGTTAGTTAGGTTTAAGTAGTTCTAAGTTCTAGGGGACTGATGACCTCAGATGTTAAGTCCCATAGTGCTCAGAGCCATTTGAACCATTTTTTGATGTCCTTTCCTGAAGGAAGCCGTTCAAAAGATGTGCATGATGGGGGCGCGAATTGTCGTCCATGAAGACGAATGCCTCACCAATATGCTGCAGATGTGGTTGCACTACCGGTCGGAGGATGGCATTCACGTATCACACAGCCGTTACGGCGCCTTCCATGACCGCCAGCGGCGTACGTCAACCCCACACAATGACACCCCAAAACATCAGCTGTAGTCGCGCCGGCCGCGGTGACCGAGTGCTTCTAGGCGCTTCAGTCCGGAACCGAGAGTCTGCTACGGTCGCAGGTTCGAATCCTACCTCGGACATGGATGTGTGTGATGTCCTTAGGTTAGTTAGGTTTAAGTAGTTTTAAGTCTAGGGGACTGATGACCTCAGATGTTAAGTCCCATAGTGCTCAGAGCCATTTTTGAGCTGCACTTGCTGGACATTGTGCCTAAGGCGTTCAGCCCGACCGGTTCGCCTCCAAACACATCTCCGACGATTGTGTGGTTGAAGGCATGTGCGACACTCATCGGTGAAGAGAACGTGACCAATCCGGTCGGACCATTCGGCATGTTGTTGGGCCCAACTGTACAGCGTTGCATGGTGTCGTGGTTGCAAAGATGGACGTCGCCATGGACATCGGGAGTGAAGTTGCGCATATGCAGCCTACTGCGCACAGTTTGACTCGTAACACGACGTCCTGCGGCTGAACGAGAAGCATTATTCAACATGGTGGCGTTGCTGTCAGGGTTCCTCCGAGCCATAATCCGTAGGTAGCGATCATCCACTGCAGTAGTAGCCCCTGGATGGCCTGAGCGAGGCATGTCATCGACAGTTCATGTTTCTTTGTATCTCCTCCATGTTCGAAGGACAGCGCTTTGGTTCACTCCGAGACGCCTCGACACTTCCCTTGTTGAGAGCCCTTCCTGGCACAAAGTAATATTGCGGACGCGATCGAACCGCGGTATTGACCCTCTAGGCATGGTTAAAGTACACGCAACACGAGCCATGTACCTCCTTCCTGCTGGAATGACTGGAAGTGATCGGCTGTCGGACCCCCTCCGTCTAATAGACACTGCTCATGCGTGGTTGTTTACGTCTTTCGGCGGGTTTGTTGACATCTCTGAACAGCCAAAGGCACTGTGCCTGTGATACAATATCCATAGTCAACGTCTATCATCAGGAGTTTTGGGAACCGGGGTGATGCAAAACTTTTTCTGATATGTGCGTTTGGCTATCCGAGCGCGACTCACGGCCACATCGAAACCCCCATATGTCGTCAACCATGTGTATACAACCTATACTCGTACATCCACTCCCGTAATGGCGAGACTTTCACTTGAAAGTTGCTTGCCCGGTGTCGGCGGATAAGCGGAAAATCGAGTCCCAGTCTGGCACAAATTTTCACTGTCGTCAATCCATAATACAGTTGATGATTGTCCATATTCGCAATTGTGATTACATTTCGAACGTTTCATAACGTCTGTAGTCCCCGCAGTGCCTGTTCCTTTGAACATGCATATATGTCCAGAGGAACATCGTATCGTAATCGGAATAACACAGGCACTGCAATGTCGAACAAACAAAAATGTCTGTTCTCGAGTGAGAAGTATCTATGATGCCACAGCCAGTATCCTTGCAACACGGGTTACGATAACGGATTTGCAAGCTGTACTCGCAAGTACGGTGTAGACATACACTATGCGATCAAAAGTACTGTACGCGAGATTTCCACACTCCTAAACAACTCTACGTCCACTGTTTTCGATGTGATAGTGAAGTGGAAACGTGAAGAGACACATACAGCACAAACGCGTACAGGCGACCTCGTCTGTTGACTGACAGGGACCGCCGACATTTGAAGAGGGTCGTTATGTGTTATAGGCAGACATCTATCCAGACCATCACACAGGAATTCCATACTGCATCAGGATCCACTGCAAGTTCTATGACAGTTACGCGGGAGGTAAGAAAACTTGGATTTCATGGTCGAGCTGCTGCTCAAAAGCCACACATCACGCTGGTAAATGTCAAACTACGCCTCGCTTGGTGTACGGAGTGTAAACACTGGACGATTGAACAGTGAAAAAAGGCTGTTTTGAGTGACGAAACACGGTACACGATGTGGCCATCCGATGGCAGGGTGTGGGTATGGTGAAAACCCGGTAGATGTCAACTGCCAGTGTAATAGAGCCAACGGTAAAATTCGGAGGTGGTGGTGTTATGGTGTGGCAGTGTTTTTCATGGAGGCTTGCACCCCTTGTTGTTTTGTTTAGCACTATCACAGCACAGGCCTACATGGATGTTTTAAACACTTTCTTCCTTACCACTGTTGAAGAGCAATTCGGGGATGGCGATTGTATCTTTCAACACGATCGAGCACTTCTTCATAATTCCCGGCCAGTGGCGAAGTGGTTGCACGACAATAACATCCCTATAAAGGACTGCCTGCACAGGGTCCTGACCTGAAACCTATAGAACACCTTTGGGATGTTTTGGAACGCCGACTTCGTGCCAGGCCTCACCGGCCGACATCGATACCTCTCCTCGGCGCAGCTCTCCGTGAATAATGAGCTGCCATTCTCCAAGAAACCTTCCAGCACCTGATTGAACGTATGACTGTGAGACTGGAAGCTGTCATAAAGGCTAAGGGTGGGCCAACGCCATATTGTATTCCAGCATTACCGATGGAGGGCGCTACGAACTTCTAAGTCATTTTCAGCCGGGTGTCCGGATACTTTTGATCATATAGCGTACCACTGCCGAAGTTGGTTCGAGCGCGCAGTGTTCACCCGAAGGCTTAACTAATGAATTTTAACTCCTATCTGCGTGCGAAAGAAGTGCCAGAATTCAGTGCTTTGCTTGTTGCACTGCAGACGCTTCGGAAGGAAGAAGCAGCCTGGTTCCATGTAAAGATTAGCGAGAGCAGTACTTACAAGTATTTCTGCACCGAGTTTCTGGCGACATATTGCAACCTGGCGAGTGCGGAGATGAAAGTATATCGGGGACAGTATGGGTCACGGTCACGCCAACTCCTGGCGACGTACGTTTTGTCGTTCTGGCAGGATAACTGGACGACAAAATGATAGATGAAGGATGCTGTAGCGCCTTGCGCATACACTTTCCTGCTCATGTGCAGCGCGCACCCGTCGGAGCCCTGTCGAGAGAACAGTTCCTCGGTATCTTAAGGCCGTTGGGCAACAATGAGGGACAAGACAAACAGAAAACGGTACACGCTGGAGCAATGAAGAAGGAAAATAGGGCTGCACAAGCGTTTGTGGGGAGTATTGACTAGCAAAACTGGCACAATAACGGGTGTAGGAGAGGAGAAAGGAATAGACGAGAACTGGACAGCTGCCTTGCTGAACAAGACGGGAGCGAAGTGCTGGATTACGGAGATGGCGCCAATTGCATTCGACCTGGAATCACATTGACTGTAGTAAAATTGTCTTCAGTGATGAGTCCCGCTTCGAACTGAGCCCTGATAACCAGTGAAGACGTATCTGGAGACGCCCTGGACAACCATGGGATACCAACGTGACTGTCCCCTGACATCCAGGGGTGCCATTTCTTTTCATGGCAGGACCCCTTGGATGTCACCGTGACACCCTTAAGCACAACGTTATGTCGAAGATATTCTACGCCCCTTTCTATTGTCCTTCAGAGCAAGCCAAACCTGGGCTTACATTTCAGCAAGATAACGCCCGTCCGCACACGTGAGAGTTTCCACTTCTTGTCTTCGTCATTGCCAAATCCTACCTTGGCCAGCAGGGTCGCCAGATCTTCGCCAATTGAGAAAGTTTGGAGCATTAGGGACAGGGCCTTCCAAACAGTTCGGAATTTTGACGACCTGACGCGCCAGTTGGACATAATTTGGCATGATATCCCTCAGGAGGACATCCAACAGTTATATCAATCACTGCAAATCCGGCTAACTGCTTGAATAAGAGCCAGAAGTGGATCAACGGGTTGTTGACTCGCTCAATTTGTGAAGCTGTTTCTCTTGAATAAATTATCCAATTTTTCTGACATCGTAATCATTTCTTTGTCTGTGTGTATACACCATATCTACCAAATCCCGTACCGTACGAATTTATATACACGCATGAGTTTTTCTTTTGTTTTATTGTTGTCATTTGAGTCTCTTCAAGCGGTTCCCACAACTGTCACTAGTAAATGTAGTGAATAGGGAGGATGCCTCTAGAGAACGGTGATTTGTACCTTATTCCTGATGACTGTGGTTAGTGTGATGGACTGGAAGACACCAGTCTCATTTTGTAAGTATTTTTACGGTGAGAACCAAACTCGCGGAGGAGGAACAGGGTGCACTGTTGTTAACAACGTTAAGGTATTACAAATCCCATCCTTTCCGGCCTGATCAATGGTAGTCTAAAAATGTGTCTCACCAATATTTATTGTTCTGCGTGACCAAACATATGGAACTGACACTCAGTTTGTAACTTTTTTTATAGAACTCGTTGATGAACATTGTAACTGTGTACGGTTCATTTCTTAATTATATGTGTCTTGTGTGTTCCACGTATTGTTGCTTGTGATTAAAAAAATGGCTCTGAGCACTGTGGGACTTAACATATGAGGTCACCAGTCCCCTAGAACTTAGAACTATTTAAACCTAACTAACCTAAGGACATCGCACACATCCATGCCCGAGGCAGGATTCGAGCCTGCGACCGTAGCGGTCACGCGGTCCCAAACTGAAGCGCCTAGAAACGCACGGCCACTACGGCCGGCTAGCTTGTGATTCACAACTTATTTATGAATATCATTACTGGGTAATGTTTTTGTGTGTTTCAGACGCCCTAGCTCTATGTGTCTTGTATGTGTATAGTATTTTCGTTTCTCACATACATCTCCATAAGGAAAATTATTGCTGTACATGGTTTATTTTTATTTTCACAGATCTTAATTCCATGCTTCTTGTGTGTATGTCTTATTTACATTTGTGACATTGTCGGCATGTTCAGTGTGTTGTATGTTCTTCATGTATTGTGTACTTGTTGTTGAACTTCATATGCCTATCGATGCGCATCTTGTATAGATTTATCAACAGCCAACCAGGCTTGACACGCTAGGATACAACAAAAAACGTCACATCTCTACAAAACCACTGAACTTGTGTGTGAAGTGCAATTTCTGTGTATTATCATGATGGAGTGAAGATTTTTCATTTTCTAAAGGTGTGTATGCGACACGTCAGGTGAAACGAGTGAGTGAGAAAAGTATTGAGACTTGTTTTTTATCTACCAAATTTTTAATTTTTTTTCAAACAACGATGTTATCCCCTTCAAAGTGGTTCCCTTCGGCAGCTTTACACCAGCGGAGTAGTTGTTCCCATACTTGTTAGAAGTGCTGAAGCCTTCAGTTGGTAGGGCCTTTAACATAGCTGTCACATTCTTTTAACTGTTCTCCAGAGTCCCAAATTGACGTTCTTTTAAGATATTTCTCGGTGTCGGGAAAAGAAAAAATGCCCTTTGAGTTGAAAATTTCCATAACGGAAGTAGCAGGGTGGCATGGGGCACTTGCCTGCAACAACCGGTCTTACTCGATTCACCCCTTTCCTGAGCCTTTCAAGGACATCTTTGTAAAAGAATTTGTTGTCATGGAGAAACAAATTCTGAGTGAGATTCACCATCAGCGTGTTCCCGACTTTCCAAAAACGATTTGTGCGAGAAAAAAAGTTGTACCCTTGATAAAGAATGTTTCCCACACCCCAGTTTCAACTTTTGAAAGGCCATATTCACGAATTCCCCGAGTTTAATACAAAACTTGATGTCATAACGTTGCTCTAAATTACGCTATTACATTGTCGAAGCATAAAACAAAAACACAGCTTCACTGACGGCCCTCTCCAAAATTACGTGATAGCTGTAAGGAGATGAAACTCGGACTGAGCATCTGAAAGGGACGAACACACTAGTTTGCGCAAGTAGAAGAACACAGCGTTGCCAGATTTCTAGCAGCTTTCTCAGTCTCATTACTTTTCGCACAACCTTGTAGATGGGTCCCTATGTCATGAGTCCCAACCATCCGTATCAGCAGTTAAGAACCTAGGAGCTGTGAAATACCTTCGTAGCCAGGCACTTTCACCACCAGCCAGGAAGATGGGAACGTCTTGGGACTGTTGGCAGCGACAACTTGGAAGTATGGACACAACTCCGTCCAAAAAGGCCTCTTAAGGGCCGACGGTACCGACCAACCACCATGTCATCCTCCGCCGTCAGGCGTCACTGGATGCAGATATGGAGCGGCATGTTGTCCGTACGCGGCTGCTGTCAGTTTTCGTTATCAGCGATGCTACTTCTCAATCGAGTAGCTCCTAAATTGGCCTCACAAGGGCTGAGTGCATCCTGCTTGCCAACGAAGTCCAACAGCGTTCAACTTCGGTGACCTGAAGGGAACCGATGCCACAACTGCGGAAAGGTCGTTGGCAGCCGCGTATGCAGGAAGGAGTTTCTGAATTCCTTGGCCGGCCGGAGTAGCCGAGAGGTTCTAGGCGCTTCAGTCTGGAACCGCGCGACCGCTACGGTCGCAGGTTCGAATCCTGCCTCGGGCGTCGATATGTGTGGTGTCCTTAGGTTAGTTAGGTTTAAGTAGTTCTAAGTTCTAGGGGATTGATGACCTCAGCTGTTAAGTCCCATAGTGCTCAGAGCCATTTGAACCATTTGAATTCCTTGGCTTTCTAAAAATAAACACCTTGCGTAGAACCTGACGGTCAATGAGAAAAATACCGTTACCTCTACAGGCATTGGGACGATGCATAGATGTAAAAACGTCCTTAACGCAGGGATTACATGTGAGACTTCTGGATGGCTACAGAAAAATTGGCTTGCCTTAAATGGCTCTGAGCACTATGGGACTAAACGTCTATGGTCAACAGTCCCCTAGAACTAAGAACTACTTAAACCTAGCTAACCTAAGGACAGCACACAACACCCAGCCATCACGAGGCAGAGAAAATCCCTGACCCCACTGGGAATCGAACCCGGGAACCCGCTTGCCTAAAGATTTTGGCGGACAGTGAGGAACGTGACGGTAATTCATTGAGCCCATCAAGCACTGAGACAGAATATAGACATTACAGCGCCAAGAATACGCATAGGCAGGCGACTGAACCTTTCGAACGCTGCAAATGAAATGACCTGCCTAAAACTGTTTGGTGGACTTTGAGAAGGATACATATAAGTTATGAACACCAGCAGATTCTTGGACATAAGACTGTCCTGGAATCACTCAGAGACAGCTGCTATATATGCAAGTAAGGCTGTGGTGCAGCTGTATACACGACAGCTAGGGAATACGGCCAAATGTCAGAACAATGTGCCAGATTGATTGCGACCGATGTTGGGAGTGGCCTCGACAGAGAAAACGTGAGAAAAACGACAGGGCCCGTGAGAGGTGGCATGAGCCCCCTCTCATACTTCTGTCTTACGATTTTCCTCTCTAATTGCATGCAGTGAAAAGTCGATATACCTTCACACGCGGACTTCCCACGCAGCGTCTCTCGTCACCCGGGTGGTCCGGTGACAGGCGGGCTCTGCTGATCGGGAAAGGATTAAGCTGACGGGTGTGAGGAAGTCGAGTGAATGCTTTGCAGACGCCGACATTGTCAAAAGACACGCCCGGAGGGGTCTGAAGTAGCGGCTGGGGTAGACGTTCCGTTACTTCGCAGAATCTTAGCAAAAACACTTTCTGGCAGGCTACCAGCGAGGCGTGGGAATGACTTGTGTACCCAGGCAGTTGTGGCGGGAAATTTCCCGCGCTTTCTGCAAAATAGTAACTGTGATTGGCTTGCTCAGGGCATAGCTCCGTGACGTAGCAAAATCAGTGCAGAAATTGGCGCCAAGAATCTCCATTGGTGGAATGGTAGTGCTCCGGCAATGGAGTGGAATTTTCCGCCTGTTTTCGAGTTGCTGATTGGAACGTTTAACCACGGCCACTGTCGTGGGGGCGGGATTGTTGTGTGTTCGGCCTGTACAGGTGCTCTAAGTAGTCGGCTCTCGCCTTTCGGTCGAGGACGTCGAAACAACCAGCCATCGCCTCCGGTACGCCAGATCGTGTTCTGGCAGTTAAGAAGACAGTTTGGTAATGTATGTCCACAGCACCGGCAGATAGGGATTTTCCTAGGTGATAATCAGAACTCAGCAGAGCGCGCCTGTTCGTCTTTTTCTAACTTTGTTCCGTCTTGAGCAGCAGCAATTAATGTTGGGTTAGCTGTGTGTCTCTCTTAAGATTTGAGTGGCAAGGAATTGGCTCCACGTACCACTTCGTCATAAACCTTACAATCTACGAGGGTCAGTCAAAAAGTAATGCCTCCTATTTTTTTTTCTACATTTAATTGTCAGGAAATTTAAATGCAATTACATAGGTTGAAAACCACAACATTGAGGATCATTTTGTCATTTTTCATTGTAATCTCCGCCCATCTCTACAGTTTTGGTCCATCTTTGAACAAGGGCATGTATCCAAGCACGGTAAAAATCACAGCTCTGCTTCCTAAGCCATTGACGCACGGATGTTTTGACGGCCTCCTCATCTTCAAAATGAATCCCACGATGAGCTTCTTTTAGTGGCCCAAACAGATGGAAGTCTGATGGTGCCAGGTCAGGGCTGTATGGGGGATGAGGCAAAACTTCCGATCCAATTTTGACAATCTCGTCAGAGGTGTGACGACTGGTGTGTGGTCTTGCATTGTCATGCAAAAGAAGAACATCTGCCATTGATTTTGTTGGCGAACTCGCTGAAGACGTGCTTTAAGTTTGTTGAGGGTTGTGACGTATTGAACAGAATTTATTGTGCATCCCTGCTCCAAAAAATCAACCAGAATCACACCCTCTGTATCCCAGAAAACTGTTGCCATAACTTTCCCTGCCGATCGCACAGTTTTGAATTTTTTCTTCCTCGGCGAGCTTGTGTGACGCCACTCCATTGACTGCCTCTTTGATTCGGGTTCAGAAAAATGCACCCATGTTTCGTCCCCGGCCACAATTTTTTTCAGAAACTCATCTCCCTCCAAACGGAAGCGCTGCAAGTGTTAGGAGGCTATTGTTTTCCTTGCCTCTTTATTCTGATCGGTTAACATTCTTGGAACCCACCGTGCACAAACTTTTGAGTACCCCAATTGTTTAATAATCGTGATCACACTGCCTTTACTAAGAGAAATAATGCGACACACTTCATCTGCAGTCACCCGACGGTCACCACGAATGATGTCATCAACTTGCTGAATGTTGTGTGGAGTCACTGCACTCACCGGCCTGCCGCTCCGCTTTTCGTCAGTCAACGGTGTTTGCCCTTCAGCTTCCTTACAACGACGAACCCATCGTCTAACAGTGCTGACATCCACTGTCACAACACCATACACCTTCTTCAGTCTTTCATGAATGCGTATGGGCGTTTCACCTTCTGCATTCAAGAATTCAATCACACAACGCTGTCTCAAACGAACATCGATGTCGCCCATCTTACAAACTTCTGCTGTGCTGCCACCTGTTGACACAGAAAGTTACTACTGCAGTGGATTGCAGAAGAAGGTTTGAGGAATGGCGCCAAATTCAAATTTTTCACTTAACTTAATTTCTTTAAGTAGAAAAAAAATGGGAGGCATTACTTTTTGACCGACCCTCGTAGTTTAGGGACAACTTCACCTTCACAGCGTTTGTTTGAGTATCCAATTTGAGCCAATTTGATGTATTATAAATGTTTCATGTGTTTTTGTTTATTATTTTGTGTTTAGTCTTAATAAATCATATTGTTATTTTGGACAGAACTTTCATTCTGTTAATCGGTAGAGCAACCCAACATTTCTCACTACGTTAATGAAACCTTCCTTTATTTAACTTATTTATCAAATTAAATTATTGCAGGTGCCAAACTCTTTTCTACTCCACTTGCAGGGTTGATTACAGTCAGTTTGCGTATATTTTTTAATCCTTGTGCAACAGCAAAAGTCGTAGTTAGAATAGGGGGGGCTTAGAGCATCATTTACATATGTAGATTCTAGAATTTAGTGTTAAATACACTGCTAGCCCCGGCACCTCGCATAAAATGGCGACCCTTAGCCTCGGATCTTTCCTGTGATTCACTGATTCACAAACAGTATTCTTAGTAGGAACATTCAAATTTTTTTCTCTACTATTTTTATGATTAGTACCCAAGTTCTTTTTCTTGTAGTTCCGCGATTAGTTTTTATTAGCGGCGCATGATTACTGTTTTTGTTTTCAGTGTATATATTTTTTGTGTGTTCATTGTTTTTTTGTGTTTCTTTGATGTGGTGTCCGTACCTCATCACACTTTGTCGGGTTTGTGTGCAGTTTCTGTACCACAACAAATCGTGCATGTAGTTACAGCGTTGGAACGGCGTTGTTGAAATTTTATGTCTATGTAGAAAAATATTGGGAGTAGATGATTTTTATTGTGAATTTTAGATAAATTTGTTTTTTCATGGATGATCACGAGAAGTAAGGGACGATTATTATCGAGCGAAACTAAAACAAAAGAGGATAGCATAATGGATAAGAGGCAGGTTACTGACGAGGATAGGTTCGGAGATGAGATGGGCACATTTTTAGCAGCACAGGACGACAGGGTCATTGATGAGGAAGGTGATTAGGACGCGATCTTAGAGCAACGTCGCGACCGTGATTATGATAGTGAATTGGAGGATGGAACAGAGACAGGCACACAGGTCGAGACGGTAGCAGAAGTTTATAGTCAAACGAACGAGTGCAGACAGAGGCCAGCTCGGTCACGTCAGAGCTCTAGCGCCCAGTTGTCCAGAGTTACATCGCCCATGTTTGAAGAGGATCAAAAAGATGACGTAAACCCAATACTGAGCTTCCTACGATCAATGAAAGAAGAAGCTGATGAACAACGTAAGAAGGAGAAGGAAGAAGATGAGAAACAATGTAAGAAGGACAAGGAAGCAGATGAGAAACAACGTAAGAAGGAGAAGGAAGAAGATGAGAAACAACGTAAGAAGGAGAAAGAAGAAGCTGAGAAACAACGTAAGAAGGAGAAAGAAGAAGCTGACGAACAGCGTAAAAAGGACACAGAGGCAATAATTTCGCATATAGGGGAAATTCGTGGGGAATTATTAACAATAAAGAAAGAATGTGGAGAAGCAAAACAAATGTCAATGGTAGCACAAAAAGTAGCAGGCCTAGCCAAAACTGCAGCAACAGGGGCAATGAAAATCGCAAGAGTAACTTCTCAACTCGTAGGGCGCTTGCGACGTGCGACACAAGTCCACCCCAAATCCCCAGCGGCCTTAAAGACTCAAGGTAATATTGCGGTTACGAACATCACGAAACGAATGAAAGAAGTAGAGAGTCGGATAGCAAAACTAGAGCGAAACGGGCACACGAGCACTGCGCGTTCGGATACCAATGATGGAGTACACAGGATTGTGTCTCCGAGGAAAAGCCCGCCGTGCTCTAGCCCAGTGACAGCGTGCGGAACGAACAATGCACACGCAGAAACAGCGAGTAATAGCTCCAATAATTGCAGCCCACTTAAAAGAGTGCATGCTGAATGCCACTTCCACTGTGATACAGACGTAGCACATCACAGTTATCAGCAAGATAGATCAGGACACTCAGCAGACGTGCAAGTATCGGAAACGAGTGACAACACCAGTGCGAGGATCGGACAGAATTTTGATCACAATCACTTCCTGTCGATACTAAAACTCCAGAAATTCAAAGATAATGGGGGGTCGATGCATCCGAAGAGCTGGGTGATGCAATTTACAAATTCATTACCGTCGTCATGGCCAACCCAGGCCAAATTAGAATTCATGTGTGGACACATCGAAGGCCAAGCCGCGGAAAAGATGCGGGGCGTGGCAGCGACGTGTCGGACTTATCAGAAATTTGATGGTGCATTCCTGCGGACCTACTGGTCAAAGGAAACGCAAGATAGGATTAAAGAGGAAATAATATTTTGTCCTGAACTGGAAGTGTCCGGGCATAGGAGCGCAACCAAATTTTTTGATGATTTACTCAAGAAGAATCAGTTTTTAGATAGTCCATTTAGCAACGGAGAAATCATTAAATTTTGCTTTTCCAAATTGCCAGTTAGGTATCAACAGACACTTGTCGGCAAGTGTGGATCTGACATAGATGCATTCAAGAGTCTACTGCGCGAACTCGAAGTAGTCTTCGATAAACAAGACGCAAAGGACAGGAAGAAGGCGCAAAATAACAAATACCACGGGCCAGCAAGGGCAGACGACAACAGATCGCATAATCGCACTGGTCAGTTAGGAAACCAGGGTTACGGAAATCAAGGTTACGCTGTTCAAGGTTATGGAAACCAGAGACACGGAAACCAGAACGTCAGGGTACAGGGTCAATCTAGACAAGCAATCTGGGACAGGAGGAATGACGAACGGCAAAGCGACCGTAATTGGAGAGAGCGAAATCAAGGACAACAGGAGAACCAGGAGATTGAAATTAGACCTCCAAATCCTAATGCACGTCAGAGGAGGGGGAGTCTAAGAAGGGATTGACGCTAGTCCATAGGACTCCACCACTTCTCTCACACAAAGAAGTTCGTGGAATAATAGTAGTTTAAGTGGTGTACATAGTAGAATAGGCAAATATATGAACCTTTCTTCGGGGAACAATAATCGTTGGATTAATAGATTAAGATTGTTAAAGTATTAACACGCTGCGTTTTCTCGCATAAGAATTTACTGCTGTTAACTTTTTTTGTCTGTGTTCGGGATCTCCTCTGTCGTTTGCGATAAGAGGCACTACCTTTCCATGAGCATGTTTTTGTCCTTTCCTATCTGGTGTCCATGTTAAGGGATAAAGATGAGTGACGAGATGTCGCACAAACGGGCACATACAAGAACGTGCTCTTAGAAGCGTTCTGAGAAGTCGTGATACGCTCCATAGCGGCCACAACCAGTTCGTGAGACGTTCATACCAATTCTTGGAGGCACGCGTCAGTGCACTGCAAGATTGTGGTATATTGCGTGATTTCGAGGATGAATATGGGCAGTATAGTTTTTGCAGAGCTGCGCCAGCATCGTTGTCTTGCAAGTCGGGGTGAACCTGTGAGCGTTTGACTCCAATGGTGCCCTAGACGATAGAAATGCGGGCATAAAGCCTACCATGCCAATGTGCTGGTTGGGGATTTAGCGTGCTGCTCGTGACTGTCACAGATAAATAACCAGGGACTTATACTTGGATATTCGTGACACACTGTGTAGCTGGCGTTTGTTGGGCGACTGAATCCGCAACAGGAACCAGTCCTGGCGTGGTCATATTACATTGCCTCTGGAAAGGTGTGCTTTGACCGCGAAAACCGCATCACATAGAGAAGGAAGTTGCAACTATAAATTTATTGTCATGTATAGCCATGGCTAACCCAGTCTCTGGAGTTCAGTGAGGCGTAATGAAAACCCGGAGGTCATGTCGTACGGCGCGCACATCACTGTCGTCAATAGCGGCGAGCAGCGAGACATCTCAACGTAACAGGAATTATGTAAGAGTATTGTATAACGTAAACAAAAAAAACATAAAAACAAAAAAAAAACAAAAAAAGGTACGATATACTAGGATAAGTTAAACTGTAGGATTTAACAATAACTAGATTAATATTGTGGGGGTTTTCTACCACAAGTGTTTGGCACGCGCCTGTTGGGATGTTATTTTTCAGGTCATCAAATCACAGACCCAAGATGGAGGGACGACCAGCGAGCGAACGTAGAATAGTTGCTTGTTCTTTATAAGCTCAGTAAAACTTCGACCTGCATAATAACATAATTTATTCAAAAGACATAGAATGTAGATCGTTGGCAAATGGTAGTTAATTCTTGAGCATGTCTACTGTCGATCTATATAATTAATAGTAATATTAGTGGTGTCCCGCACATTTAGCTGTTCATCCAGTGTAGCGTCACACACCATGTACAGTAGTGAGACCGGTCTCTACACAAATATCAAAACAAATTATTTCCATGTCTAAATTTGATACACCAAGATTTTGTTAAAATGATAGCCATAGATTAATAACTATAAAAGTAAAATAAGAGTATCTGAAATGACAGACCATCAATGTGTCATTATGTAAATTTATTATAACATAGAAGGTCATGGGAAAAAGTTAGGCATAAGATTTTTGTCAGAACTGTGCAGATGACGGGTATCGTGGCAATGCAGAGGCCAGCCAGCGCAAAAACAAGAGGTCTTCGGCTACCTGCAAGAAGGCAAGCGTCTGGTCCTGCAAGCTGACAGTCACCGGGCCATATACCTGTGGGATTAGGCGGGATCCTCGCCGGGCCACAAGCGAAAGTGAGGCTGGCCGTTGACACTGACATGCGACCCACACGCGACAGCCTGCTAGCTCTCCGGACGCGGCAGCCGTTTGGAGGGATTCCCTGCGGCAGACCACGTTGTCGTGAGTACACGAAGAAGATCACATATCGTGTCAGAACCTGCGCCTCATGAGCCTCAGGACAGAAAGGGACGCTATATACTCACCTGTTTGGGTTTTTACAACTCACTAGCATTGGCCGATCTGCATACACAAAGCAGTGTCGTGCCACACTAACAAATGAATGGTCTCATTTCTAACTTCTCCTCTCTATTATAGATCAGTTGCAGCAATCGTCGCTCCTAGTTCGATCCTGTATGGATGACCTCACACACTTGTGGAGTCACTCCACGTGCCATCATCCCTTGTCGGACTGCAATATTGGGAAACGTAAAGTACTGTCCAGCGAGAGAAGAGACCTAGACTAGTGATGTATCCCAACAAGTAGACATCAGAGACAATTAATCGACGTGAGGAGAGCCTATCACTGTGTCTTCCTACCGTACTGCCGTGATCATATGCGTGGGTCTTGGTGCAATCTCAACAGAGTACTGCAGATGCTCCAGCACACCCTATTGCCGTTGCAACAACGTAGCAACAACACCCGACGTTTAGCCCTATGTGATGTCAGTACTGTGGAATTTGTGAAGTGCTTCGAATATTTCTAACAATATGATTTAGTGCCTCATTCTCAGCACAGTCGTGAACTTTGTGCAATGTGCAAGCACAACTTGATGCCCCATGAACCTTGTTTTTTTTCTTAACTTTCTTTCTCTAGTGTTGTTTTTGTAATGTATGTTATACCTTGTATGTGTTTGTGTTTTACACTGTAATTCTTATTACAAATTACTGTATTGTTCTCCACACCATGTTTTTTTTGTTTTTGTATTTATTGTTGTGTGTATGCAAACAGTGTGCCTGAAGTCCCCATAAACTGAAGCAGATACCACCACTGTCATTGTGAATAGACCATCAGTTCAGGGAACGTTTTGTTATTCTTGCTGCAGGGAGACAGAATGAATCGGAGGTTGTAATTAGATTCTGAAAGCTCACAAAGAGATTGTTAACTCAAATAGTATCATGTGTGAGTGAGTTCAGGTTAGTTTAATGATTAAAATTGTTGTAACATCTTGGGCATTTAATTGCGGAGCACTCCAACTCTGATTGTAAAGAATAAATTGCTCCATATTTGGCTCACATGCCCGGGCTATATTTAGAGAGTGAATGTCTGTGTGAATCGGTGTTTGGAAGGGGCTCCCTGGGTATGGATGTGTGATGTGAGTGTTAGTGTTCCATATTAAGAAGGTGAAGTTGGCTACATCATAAATAATCCTCCCTCTATGAGCTGCATTTTTCAGTTGCAGTGATTTTCTTTATAGAGTGCAGCATGTGTAGCCAGTTTGCGAGAGTATTCTTGGGCGATTGACTCACTACCTTGCTCCTAAGTGAGCCAACCGCTCACCAATTACAATCTAAAATGGCGTAGGGGCTATGAGAGGTGGCATGAGCCCCCTCTCATATTTCTATCTTACGATTTTCCTCTCTAATTACATGCAGTGAAAAGTCGCTATTCCTTCACACGCAGACTTCCCACGCAGCGTCTCTCATCACCCGGGTGGTCCGGTGACAGGCGGGCTCTGCTGATCGGGAAAGGGTTAAGCCGACGGGTGTGAGGAAGTCGAGTGAATGCTTTGCAGACGCCGACATTGTCAAAAGACACGCCCGGAGGGGTCTGAAGTAGCGGCTGGGCTAGAGGTTCCGTTACTTCGCAGAATCTTAGCGAAAACACTTTCTGGCAGGCTACCAGTGAGGCGTGGGAATGACTTGTGTACCCAGGCGGTTGTGGTGGGAAAATTCCCGCGCTTTCTGCAAAATAGTAACTGTGATTGGCTTACTCAGGGCATAGCTCCGTGACGTAGCAAAATCAGTGCAGAAATTGGCGCCAAGAATCTCCATTGGTGGAATGGTAGTGCTCCGGCAATGGAGTGGAATTTTCCGCCTGTTTTCGAGTTGCTGATTGGAACGTTTAACCACGGCCACTGTTGTGGGGGCGGGAATGTTGTGTGTTCGGCCTGTACGGGTGCTCTAAGTAGTCGGCTCTCGCCTTTAGGCCGAGGACGTCGAAGCAACCAGCCATCGCCTCCGGTACGCCAGATCGTGTTCTGGCAGTTAAGAAGACAGTTTGGTAATGTATGTCCGCAGCACCAGCAGATAGGGATTTTCCTAGGTGATAATCAGAGCTCAGCAGAGCGCGCCTGTTCGTCTTTTTCTAACTTTGTTCTGTCTTGAGTAGCAGCAATTAATGTTGGGTTAGCTGTGTGTCTCTCTTAAGATTTAAGTGGCAAGGAATTGGCTCCACGTACCACTTCGTCATAAACCTCACAATCTAGTTTAGGGACAACTTCACCTTCACAGCGTTTGTTTGAGTATCCAATTTGAGCCAATTTGATGTATTATAAATGTTTCATGTGTTTTTGTTTATTATTTTGTGTTTAGTCTTAATAAATCATATTGTTATTTTGGACAGAACTTTCATTCTGTTAATCGGTAGAGCAACCCATCATTTCTCACTACGTTAATGAAACCTTCCTTTATTTAACTTATTTATCAAATTAAATTATTGCAGGTGCCAAACTCTTTTCTACTCCACTTGCAGGGTTGATTACAGTCAGTTTGCGTATATTTTTTAATCCTTGTGCAACAGCAAAAGTCGTAGTTAGAATAGGGGGGGGGGGGGGGGGGGCTTAGAGCATCATTTACATATGTAGATTCTAGAATTTAGTGTTAAATACACTGCTAGCCCCGGCACCTCGCACCCGAATCAACGTATTAGTCCACGTAAGATCGGAAATTTCCACCCTGCAGTGGGAGGCATGATCACGAAACGGCGACCAGTCAGTAGGTGGCGTTGCATATTCGGCCCGCCAGTGACTGAGAGGACAAAAAATTCTGACATTCTGTGAGCTGAGGAGTACCATAAGAGGCGAAGAGACATCTGGCCAGACAGTGTGAAAACAAGACTACATGGAGACTCGACAGCTCATTGTCTACTTAGTCTGCAGACCTAGAATTTGGTTCCTGAGATGAAATAATAATGTCGTGGGACTAGGGCCTCCCGTCGGGTAGACCGGTCGTCTGGTGCAGGTCTTTCGAGTTGACGACACTTCGGCGACCTGCGCGTCGATGGGGACGAAATGATGATGATTTGGACAACGCAACACCCAGTTCCTGAGCGGAGAAAATCTCCGACCCAGCCAGGAATCGAACCCGGGCCCTTAGGATTGACATTCTGTCACGTTGACCACTCAGCTACCAGGGCGGACAATTTGGTTCCTGCTCCCGTCTGAATGTTCGCCATTAATTTGTGACTAACTCTTTTCCCATTCTATCTTGAATGAACGAACACTTGCTGTCCAGTGCATGGAAATTAATCACTCGACTGCACATTACAGTTTCCTACCGTGACATTGGTTTTCCAACACTGCGATAATGCTGCTTTTGAAACTCAACCGCCGCGGCCTGTCAACGCGGAAACCGTCACAGCCTCGCCGCAAAGCCATGGAAGATACATTCTGACTGCCAAGTCGCCGCCACGCAGCTGCTATAAGATTCGCCGTACTCATCCAGTGTCTGCCACCCACACCACCACAGAACAACTGACTACGAAGAATGGTGAAATGATCCATCCTCGTAATCTCTAAATATGCTAGTCGAATCCATGCCACGTGCCGCCCGGTGTGGCCGAGCGGTTCTAGGCGCTTCAGTCTGGAACCGCGCGACCGCTACGGTCGCAGGTTCGAGTCCTGCCTTGGGCATGGATGTGTGTGATGTCCTTAGGTTAGTTAGGTTTAAGTAGTTCTACGTTCTAGGGGACTGATGACCTCACATGTTAAGTCCAATAGTGCTCAGAGCCATTTGAACCACTGAACCATGCCACGTCATAATGCCAAGTCAAATTGGCCCTGAGATTTGTATTTCTATAAAAAGCATTGCAAAAACTTTAAACACTCAATGTTTTAACTCTTTAATTAATCTGTTTGATCTGCATATCAATCCCTAGAACTTATAAACTTGTGCTGTTTGATTAAGCAGGTTCTTCTTTGAATTTACTACATTTTTTGCATCCATGAGATCACATTGGTAATTTGCACGCATGTCATATCAGAGTTTTTAATTTACAATAATGCACCTTACAGTCCAATTCCCGAGTCTCAGTCTGACCATGATATAATGCAGCTGAGATGTTCCTGTGTCTCTGGGCCTTTTCCAAGTATACCTCAGCCTTCTGTGATTTTTTAACAGAGTTTTCCGCCAGTACTAGTTAAAATTTGTTGTAGAAGTCAATTACTTTTTCCTCCTCTCTTCCTACTAATAAGCCCAAATTCTCCCATAACTGGCTTATATTCCTTCACCTACTACCGTATTCCAATTCCCCATGATCGATAGAGTATCGTCTCCTATTAAGTACTGAATTACCCGTTCAGTATGATCACACTCTTTCTCAATCTCTTAACTTTCTTCACGAAAATTCGACATGTATACCTGAACTATTTTGTTGAGGTTAGTTTGCTGTCGATTATGAGGAGAACAACTCTATCACTGAACTTTTCACGGAAATCCACTAACTGTACCAAGCCCACGTTCTCCAGTAATTCTTGCTTCTATTCTTCCGCTACAGCCTCACTCCAATCCCCCACGAATGTTTGATTTTCATCTCTCTTTTACATAATACCTGAACTATTGTTGTCGAAGTTGGTTTGTTGCCGAATCCGATGAGAACAACCCTGTCACTGAACTGTTCACAGCACCTCATTCTCTGTACTTCATTCCTATTCATAACGAATCCTACTCGTGTTTTTCTAACATTCCTTTAACATTCGAACTTATGGCGTTCCACACTTCGGCTCATAGAATATTATAGTTTCATCGAGTATTCAATCCGCCCCCTTGGAAGTGCCTTTCCGGAGATCGCAATAGTGGGCTAATCTGGAGTCCTTCATGAATGGAGATATCACTACGACACTTTCCCAGTTACAACATACATGTCCTGTGGATGCAAAGTGTATGTTTTTAATGGAATGGTTTACTTTGCCTTCTGCATCCTCACGCCGTTAATCACTGCTGATTGTTCCGCCTTTTAGGAGCAGTTTGCCGTCCCAGTAGCTAGAGGTTGTCATGAAGCTCTGTCCGATCTTCGCACTCTTTGACAACGCAGTGTGACTGCTTGTACCGGGAGTCTTAGGCTGTCATTTCTGATAATCGTTATTCAAATTTTAAACAGTAGCTGGGTTTGAACACGAGATCCAGGATGTTTCCATTACTAGTCAAAGACGCTACGCCTAGTTCACTGGTCCATAACGATTAATAACGCAGAGACGAAAAGGAGGATGTCATTAGTCAGGTGAACCCGCGGTCTAGAGGTAGTGTCTTTGACTGGTAATTAAAGTGTTCTAGGTCCCGGGTTCGAACCGAACCACCGGGAGTCTTAGGCTGTCATTTCTGATGATCGTTATTCAAATTTTAAACAGTAGCTGGGTTTTAACTCGAGATCCAGGATGTTTCCATTACTAGTCAAAGACGCTACGCCTAGTTCACTGGTCCATAACGATTAATAACGCAGAGACGAAAGGGAGGAAGTCATTAGTCAGGTGAACCCGCGGTCTAGAGGTAGTGTCTTTGACTGGTAATTAAAGTGTTCTAGGTCCCGGGTTCGAACCGAACCGCTGCTTAAATTTCTAATAAAAATCATCAGCAATGGCCACCGAAGACTTCCCGGCATAAGAAGTCCGTTGTTCTATCAAGAGCTTCGTCAAAGAGAGCAGAGGAGCGGAGAGAGGATCAGGGCATTTTCTTGTTCTTACGGTGGGAAACTGCCCCTACAGAGGAAGACTTAGCAATAATCAACTGCAGGAGGACGCAGAAGGCAATGAAACCACTGAATTAAAGATCCATAAAGTGTATCCACATGACATGTGGTCTGTAATTGAAAAGGTGTGATGATCTTCTCATTGACAAAAGATTCCGGATTACTTCCTCATTCGAAACTCTGAGAGGAGATTGCTAAAGGTTAGATAACCATGAGAAAAATATGGAATATCCTAGGAAGGGGTATTGTTCTATGAATCGGTGCAAGACATGTCAGAATTTGGAAAGTGGTAGGGAAGCTAAAAAATCTAATAAGGGAAATGCCAAGGCTCAGTCTTGATATAGTGGTGGTCGGTGAAGTGAAATGCAAAGAAGATAAGGATTTCTTGTTCGACACATACAAAGTAATATCACCACCATCAGCAAATGGTATAACTGGAGTATGATTCGTTATGAATAGAAAGGTAGGTCAGAGAGTGAACAGTTCGGGGATAGGATTGTTCTCATTAGATTCGACAGCAAACCAACGATGACAAAAGTAGTTCAGGCATACACACCGACAGCGCAAGCAGAAGATGAAGAGATAGTAAAAGTATATGAGGATACTGAACAGGTAACTGAGTATGCAAAAGTCAGATGAAATCTAATATTCATGAGAGACTGGAATGCGATTGTAGAGTAAGAAATAGGAGAAAGAGTTACGGAAGAACATCAGGTTGGTAGTAGGAATGAGATATGAGAAAGAGTAATCGATTTCTCCAATATATTACAGTTAGTAATAGCAAATACACTGTTGCAAAATCAGAGGAGGAGGTATACTTGGATAAAGGCCTGGAGATACGGGAAGTTTCCAGCTGGATTACATCATGGTCAGGCAGAGATTCCGAAATCAGCTACCGGATTGTAAAGCATACCCGGAAGCAGATATAGACCCCGATCACAATTTATTAATGATGATGAGGAGATTGACATTAAAGAGAATCGTACGGAATAATCAGAGTGGAAGAAAGTGGGATACTGGAGTACTTAGAAATATTGAGAACGGTTTGAAGTGAGCTAAAGATGTAGATAGTGCGATAAAGAATACCGCAGTAAGAAGTTAAATTGAAAAGTAGTGGACACCTCTAAAAAGATAAGATGTTGGAAGGATAAATACTGGGGTAACAAGTGAAATACTTGATCGACGAAAGAAGGAAGTACAAAAGCGCTCACGAAATGAAAGGAATAGGGCAATATAAATCGTTCAGGAATGAAGTAAATAGGAAGTGTAGGGAGCCCAAGGCGAAATGGCTACAGGAAAAATGTGAAGAAATCGAAAAAGAAACGACCGTCAGAAGCACTGACTCAGCCTATAGAAAAGTCAAAACAACTTTTGGTGAAATTTATAGCAAGGGTGGCAATGTTAATAATGAAATGGAAATTCCACTGTTAAATGCAGAGGTGAGAGCAGATAGGTGGAAAGAGTACATTGAGGGTCTCCACGAGAGGAGGGATTGTCTTATGACGTGATAGAAAAAGAAACTGGAGTCGGTATGTAAGAGATAGGGGATCCCGTACTAGAATCAGAATGTAAAAGATCTCTGGAAGACCTGAGATTAAATATGGCAGAAGGAATAGATAACTTTCCATCGGAATTTCTAAATTCATTGAGAGAAACGGGAGTCAGACAAATGCTCCAGTTGGCGAGTATATTCTATGAGCCTGACGACATTCCATCAGATTCTCGGAAAAATGTCACCCATTCAATTCCTATGTCTGCAAGAGTAGACAACTGCGAGAAATATCGCACAGTTAGATGAACAGCTCGTGCATCCAATTTGAAGATAAGAATAATAAACAAAAGAAAGGGAATAAAAGAGTATCTGTTACATGACGATCAGTGTGGCTTCCGGAAAGATAAAGGTACCAGAGAGGCAGTTCTGACAATGCGCTTGACAATGGAAGCAAGACTGAAGAAAATCAAGACACGTCCATTGGATTCGTCGACCTGGAAAAGACTCCGAAAATGTAAAATATTGCACGATATTTGAAATTCTGAGACAAATAGGCATCAGCTAAAGAGAACATCGAGCAATGTATTCGTACTATATGTACAACAACCAAGAGGAAACGAGCAGGTTGGAAGACAAAGAAAGAAATGCTGGGACTAAAACGGGGTAAGACAGGGAAGACTTCTTTCGCCCCAACTGTTCGGTTAAAGGCGCTGCAGTCTGGAACCGCAAGACCGCTACGGTCGCAGGTTCGAATCCTGCCTCGCGTATGGATGTTTGTGATGTCCTTAGGTTAGTTAGGTTTAACTAGTTCTAAGTTCTAGGGGACTAATGACCTCAGCAGTTGAGTCCCATAGTGCTTATAGCCATTTGAACCAGCCCTACTGTTCAACTATACATCGACGAAGCAATGATGGAAATAAGAGAAAGGTTCAAGAGGGGGATTAAAATTCGAGGTGAAAGGATATCAGCGATAATGTTCGCTGATGACATTGCTATCCTCAGAGGAGCTGAAGAATTAAAAGATCTGTTGAATGGAATAAGCAGTGTAATGAGTACAGAATATAGACTGCGAGTAAGCCGAAGAAAGGGGAAAGTAATGAGAAGCACGAGAAATAAGAATTGGGGAAACTGGTGGTCACAAAGCAGATTAAGTTAAGGGATTCTGCTACCTAGGCAGCAAAATAACCCATGATGGCCGTAAAGGAGGACACCAAAAGCAGACTAACACTGGGAAAATGGACATTCATTGCCAAGAGAAGTCTACTAGAATCAACCATAGGCCTTAATTTTAAGAGGAAATTTCTGAGAATGTACATTTGGAGAACAGCGTTGTGTGGTAGCGAAACATGGACTCTGGGAAAACCGGAACAGAAGAAAATCTAAGCATTTGAGATGTGATACTACAGAAGAATGTTGAAAATTAGATGGACTGATAAGGTAAAAAATGAAGAGGTCTTCTCAGAATCAGCGAAGAGAAGATCTTATGGAAAACGCTGACAAGATGAAGGGACAGGATGATAGGACATGCGTCAAAGACACCAGTAAAGAACTTACATGGTATTAGAGGGAATTGTAGACGGTAAAAACTGCAGAGGAACACGGAGATTGGAATATATCCAACAAATAATTGAGGACGTAAGGTGCAAATGCCACTCTAGGTGAAGAGGTTACCATAGGAAAGAAATTCATGGTCGGCTGGTTCTGTCCACACAGAAGACTGATGATTCCAAAGTCGTCAGCCTTCTAATTGGTATGATGCGGCCCACTACAAAAACCTCTTTTGTGCCAGTCTCTCCATCTAACAGTCGCACTTGCACCCTATGTCCTCAGTTATTCGTTGGATGTATTCTGGCCTCTGCCGTGCCCTACAGTTTCACTCTCAACAGCTCGCTCTCGCAGTATGGAAATTATTTCCTGATGTGTTAAGACATGTCCTATCATCCAGACACATCTTCTTGTCAATGATCTCCATATGTTCCTTACTTCTTATCAATCCACCAAACGCTTCGAGTATTTTGAAATACTCTTGACGATTGTTATCAACAAAAAGAGTGAAATTCTGAGTATTGGTTTAGGAAAAGAGCAGTAGTTGACGATATGGAAGAATGCTGTTGTCTGGGAAGCAAGGCGGTACAGTTTGTCACATGCAAGTGAGCGATTAGAAGCAAATTGGTGCTGATAACGAAAAGTTTCTGCGTTGCAGAACCTATACTGGTATCAAATGCTGACTTGAAGGTGATGAATATGTGAACTACTCTCAAACGCGTGCAAAAAATCTGTCATCGTCCCGTAATTTCTCTAGTTGCCAGTAGCAAAACTGTACACGACGTTCAAAGTCGTCGCCGTGCAATTCCTGGTGCATAGAAATATGGTACGGGTGCAATCGATGTTGATGTAGCATTCACATCACCGACGTTTTTGAGATTCCCGATTCTCGCGCAATTTGTCTGCCACTGATGTGCGGATTAGCCGCGACAGCAGCTAAAACACCTACTTGGGCATCATCATTTGTTGCAGGTCGTGGCTGACGTTTCACATGTGGCTGAACACTTGCTGTTTCCTTAAATAATGTAACTATCCGGCGAACGGTCCGGATACTTGGATGATGTCGTCCAGGATACCGAGCAGCACACATAGCACACGCCCGTTGGGAATTTTGATCACAGTAGCCATACATCAACACGATATCGACCTTTCCCGCAATTGGTAAACGGTCCATTTTAACACAGGTAATGTATCACGAAGCAAATACTGTCCGCACTGGCGGGATGTTACGTGATACCATGTACTTATACGTTTGTGACTATTGCAGCGCCATCTATCACAAAGCGAAAAAAGTGGTCCAACTAAAACATTCATATTTCTTTACGTACTACACGAATATGCCATAAAAATGGGGGTTCTCGTGTAAAAAAACGCAGTTGATATCCGTTTGACCTATGGCAGCGCCATCTAGCCGGCCAACCATAGCGCCATCTGGTTTCCCCCTTGAAGCTAGACAAGTTTCGTCTTTGTAGTTTTTTCGTTTGACGCTTATTTCGTGAGATATTTGGCCCAGTCACTATTAATGGATCACCACCATATATATATAGGGTGTCAAAAATAAGTATTCCATATTCTGAGAGATAGTAGCATGGATCAAAACAAGAAATAAATGTGCTATAAAAATGATCTCTAAAATATATACTTTATGAGCTATGAGTACTTCTTCATGTTTGCTACAGTGAAACACATCTCTACTGCGGAACAAGCGCTCACAGCCACTAAGGTAAGCATTTTACAGCCAGTGCTGACTGGACATTTGTTTGTTGTTTTGATTAATACTAGTACCTCTCGAAATATGGAATACTGTGCATGTGTGTGTGTGTGTGTGTGTGTGTGTGTGTGTGTGTGTGTGTGTGTGTGTGTGTGTGTATGTATGTATTTGAAAGAGAAAGAGAGAGAGAGAGAGAGAGAGAGAGAGAGAGAGAGAGAAAGAGAGAGAGACAGAGAGAAAGAGAAAGAGAAAGAGAAAGAGAGAACACAAACTATAAATCAGAGGAGAAAGTTGGGTGTAAGTGACATATGTTCTGTGGAAATCAGTAATGAAGATAGAACAATTTAAAGGTGATCTAGTTCGAGGTAGTAATAAACTAACTGCTGCTGGAAGGAAATGGCGAGAAAATAGTCCTTGGAAAGAACTGCTAGAAGAGTCGTATAAAGGACATACTGAAACGAAAATCGGGGTAGTTTTATGGAACTGGAAGGAGAAGCAGAGAGAAGATTGTAAGTAAAGTAAAAAGTTATAACATATAATACAAATCGTCGAGATTGAAAGGTGTAGCAGAAGCGTTGAGAAGACTTTTTTTATAAAAAATAGGATGTGAAATAGTAAGAGGACATATCAAACAAAAAAATAAGTCAGTAAAAAGTTGATGAAGGGAACCACATTGGGTTTTGAATAAACAGCAAATATTATACGTAGATGTTCACCATATGTTATATTATTTATGTACCTCTGGTACGTACTTCCGACAACATGGGGTTAGAACCGGGGTGATGGAAGTCAACTAACCTGAACTACAATTGAGGCCGGGAGCCAGTCCCAGCAGGGCCACGGAGGCCAGCAGAAGCATCACAAGGGTCTTCATGGTGCCCGTCGTGTACTGCTGGGCGTCTACGACGAGTCGTTGGCGGACGTACGGCGGCGGCGTCTTTTATACGGGGAGCCGACGGAGTGGGCGCGCAGCCTGCCAGCCCGCCCGCCGTGACCCCCTCCCCCGCCCCCCCCTCTCCAGCCAGCCATCCTATTCCGACTGGCCACACGTAGCCCACCGCTATTCGCAGATAACTGTCCGGGGACCAACTACTCGCCACTAGCCGCCATCCGTAATTCCTCTCACTGTTCTCGGCCGTAAATAGAGATGGGGCCCCTCCACGCCCGCACCAACGTGGTGACCAAACCAAAAGTTCTACTGTCACCTCCGTAAACATGTTAGTTATCTAGTAAGTGGATCACAGGATGCTGGGCTGTGATGTTGTCCGTGCGTCTGGGTAAGGCTACGCATTAACACGGTCCATCAGGTGATAGATAGTGGACGAAACGCGAGTGAGGGTAGCGATTTGAAGAGCAGAGGGAAAAAGGTGCCATGGCTCGTGCCGTGGGAAAAAAACCTCTGCGACAGTGGGATGGGTAGTAAGAGCAGTAGTGGCTTACTAGCTGCGATAGTTCATGGAAGGTTAGATTTGTTAGTATGGGTATCATGCATCATTACCGTGGCAAGCGATGGCGATGTATCCCAGTTGCTGCAGCTGCTACATTCCTGGAACAATCAAGATCGTTATACAGTAGTGAGAGATCGGCCATAGATCATCTCACTGTGTGGGGGATGTGTGGAGCTTGTTTGCATGCAGTGTACGGTACGACTTCCCTGTGTGATGCCAGTTATTCGGCAGTGTATTTCAGCTGGATATCCAGTAATGGCGTCTGATTAACAGGGGATCGCCTGTGCCGTTATGTTTGCGTATGCTTGGCCATAGATGTACAAGTATGTCTTTTGGTCTTTTATGTGTCCATCTATGGTTGTGGTCGTAGTTCCCCAGATTCAGAATAAACGGGTTCTGCGAATGTCTGGAGTTTCTGTATAGTCTTGTGGTGAGTTTTTGGATTACCTCCGTGAGAGTCTCAAGTCGGTATTCCCGGTGAAGGTCCGCGATGCGTGTGTATCGTGGAGCATTGCTTATGATTTTGAGTACTTTGTTTTGTATGAGCTGCAGGCGGCGCAGGCGTGTAGGCGCAGCGTATCCCCAGACAGGAGCTGCGTACGTCATCAGGGGTCGGATAAGTGTCATGTACATGGACCTCGACACCCTTCTGTTCAGTGTGCTACACCTGTTGAGCATAGGATAGAACTGTTTGAGCCTCGCGCTAGCTCGGTTGGTCATGTGTTGTATGTGGTCCCCCCAGAGTAATTTCCGGTCCAGCCAGACACCGAGGTATTTGACTTTCTCGCGGAAACGTATTGGACGTGCATGTAGAGTTATTGGTCTGCACTAGCGGTGTTTGCGCAGTTGCTTCGGTCTTCTAGTGAACAGAACGGCTTCGCACTTGTCGACGTTTACTCTAACACGGCATTTCTCCAACCAAGGCTCGGCCACTCTGAGTGCAGTCTGTAGGCGTGTCGTAATGTTTGATGGTTTCCAATCTTGCACAAGGATGGCTGTGTCATATGCATAGATTGCCGTCATTGTGTTGTGTGTGGTTAAGAGATCGTTTATGTAGAGGTTAAACAGTAGGGGCCCTAGGATGCTTCCCTGGGGTACTCCCGCGTGTATACCGTGTCGTGTTGATTGTTTTCCCTGCACGTCAGTGTTGAAACTCCTGTCTGTGAGGTATGAGTGTATTAGACGCAGCAGCCCGTCGGAGAATCCCGCGTCGCTGAGTTTGCGGATGAGGCCGTTGTGCCATAGACGGTCGAAAGCCTTTTTGATGTCCAGAAACACCGCCCCTGTAGCTTTGTTTATGTTGAAGCCATGTGTTATATGTTCAACGACCCGTAGGAGTTGTTGTGATGTGGAGTGGTGATTCCTGAAGCCGAATTGCTTCGGCTGACGGTTTCCTCAAAGCCGACACAGCTCCCATACGGCTCCTCACGTGTCCCCGCTCCGGAATTAGGCAATCTGACTCGGTCCCCCTCAGGAACGCACGCTTTCTGTATTGTTTATACCATACATCATTCTAATTTACGACCTTCGTATTACTATACCAATTAAACACTGCGTTTCGGTAATTGTTATTTCCAAGGGAAGGTGGGAAAAAGTATCCACTCGAAGGAAAATTGTATTTTCACCAAACCGTCCTTACTGATAGAAGCTTGCCGCTTACTCAGTTTGAATCTACATGTTACAAGCATCAAGCTAGTATTTTAAAGTGAAAATGAATATACACTGAAGCGGCAAAAGTCATCTCCTAATATCGTATTGGGCCTTCTTTTGCTCGGCACAGTGCAGCAACTTGACGTGGCAAGCACTCAACAAGTCGTTGGAAATCTCCTACAAAAATAATAAGCAGTGCTGTCTCTATAGCTGGTCATAATTGCGAAATCGGTACCGGTGCAGGATTTAGTGGACTGACTGACCTACATCTACATCTACATTCTACATCTACATTTATACTCCGCAAGTCGCCCAACGGTGTGTGGCGGAGGGTACTTTGCGTGCCACTGTCATTACCTCCCTTTCCCGTTCCAGTCGCGTATGGTTCACGGGAAGAACGACTGCCGGAAAGCCTCCGCGCGCGCTCGAATCTCTCTAATTTTACATTCGTGATCTCCTCGGGAGGCATAAGTAGGGGGAAGAATATATTCGATACCTCATCCAGAAACGCACCCTCTCGAAACCTGGACAGCAAGCTACACCGCGGTGCAGAGCGGCTTTCTTGCACAGTCTGCCACTTCAGTTTGCTAAACATCTCCGTAACGCTATCGCGTTTACCAAATAACCCTGTGACGAAACGCGCCGCTCTTCTTTGGATCTTCTCTATCTCCTCCGTCAACCCGACCTGGTACGGATCCCACACTGATGAGCAATACTCAAGTATAGGTCGAACGAGTGTTTTGTAAGCCACCTCCTTCGTTGATGGACTACATTTTCTAAGGACTCTCCCAATGAATCTCAACCTGGTACCGGCCTTACCAACAATTAATTTTATATGATCATTCCACTTCAAATCGTTCCGCACGCGTACTTCCAGATATTTTACAGAAGTAACTGCTACCAGTGTTTGTTCCGTTATCATATAATCGTACAATAAAGGACCCTTCTTTCTATGTATTCGCAATACATTACATTTGTCTATGTTAAGGGTCAGTTGCCACTCCCTGCGCCAAGTACCTATCCGCTGCAGATCTTCCTGCATTTCGCTGCAATTTTCTAATGCTGCAACTTCTCTGTATACTACAGCATCATCCGCGAAAAGCCGCATGGAGCTTCCGACACTATCTACTAGGTCATTTATATATATTGTGAAAAGAAATGGTCCCATAACACTCCCCTGTGGCACGCCAGAGGTTACTTTAACGTCTGTAGACGTCTCTCCGTTGAGAACAACATACTGTGTTCTGTTTGCTAAAAACTCTTCAATCCAGCCACACAGCTGGTCTGATGAAACTTCCTGGCAGATTAAAACTGTGTGCCCGACCGAGACTCGAACTCTTCTCGAGCTCGAGTTCGAGTTCGAGTCTCGGTCGGGCACACAGTTTTAATCTGCCAGGAAGTTTCATATCAGCGTACACTCCGCTGCAGAGTGAAAATCTCATTCTGGAGCTGGTCTGATATTCCGTAGGCTCTTACTTTGTTTATCAGGCGACAGTACGGGACTGTATCGAACGGCTTCCGGAAGTCAAGGAAAATGGCATCTACCTGGGAGCCTGTATCTAATAATTATGTCTCACAAACATAAATCTGGGAGTCCAAATCACGACCAGAATGTTCTTCAAACTAGTCACGAACAATTGTGGCCTGATAACATAGCCCATAGTGATCTATAAACATTCCGTCATTGTTTGGGACCATGATGTCCATGAACGACTGCAAATGATGTCCAAGTAACCGACCATAATGTCCAGCCAATGATCGGTTCATTTGGACCAAAGGACCCAGATCAGGCCATGTAAACACAGCTCAGACAATTACGAAGCTACCACTATGCTGCACAGTGCCTTGTTGACAACTTGGGTCCATGCCTTCCTGGGGTCTGCGCACACTCGAACCCTACCATCAGCTGTTACAAACTGAAATCGGGACTCATGTGACCAGGTCACGGTTTTTCAGCCGTCTAGGGTCCACCCGTCATGATCACGAGCCCGGGAGAGTCGCTGCAGGCGATGTCGTGCTGTTAGTAAAGGCACTCGCGTCTCTCGTCTGCTGCCACAGCCCATTCACGCCGCATTACACCGCAGTGTCCTAACTGATACGTTCGTCGTAAGTCCCTCATTGACTTCTGCGGTTACTTCACGCTGTGTTGCTTGTCTGTTAGCACTAACAACTCTACGAAAACGCCGTTGCGCTCGGTCGTTACGTGAAGGCCGTCGGCATCTGCGTTGTCCGAGGTGAGAGGTAATTCCGGAAGTTCAGTATTCTCAGCACGCTCTTGACATTGTGGGATACTGAATTCCCTAACGATTTCCGAAATGGAATGTCGCCTGCGTCTAGCCCCAACTACCATTCCGCGGTCAGAGTCTGTTCATTCCTGTCGTGCGCCAATACTAACTTCGAAAAACCTTTGCACATGAATCATCTGAGTACAATGCGCTAGCCTTTTATACCTCGAGTACGCGATACTGCCGCCATGTGTACATGTGCATATGCTGTCCCATGACTTCTGTCACCTGACTGTATAACAGAACAGAGCCCATTTTAAATAATATAAATTAAATAATTAACAATCGTCACAAAAGGACAGAACGAGGGGTGATAGCTTTTTATATAGAAGTGTTTAGAACTCAGTCCGATCTGTAGTGTTATGGGTGATACATGTAAGCAACTAACTTATTGCATTAACCACTTTGACCACATGTCCCCAAGAGTAGTATAAGCACTTTTCGAGATCGCACGCTATGTCGGTATTGGCGGTTCACAGATAAAACCACCGAACTGAAAAAAGTCCAAGTAACAACATTTGTAAGCCGAGAGATGTTGCTTAAACACTGAATACTCCAAAATATTGTAAAAAAAGTATTACCCTCTACATATGAGTAAAGTAACAATAATATCTGCCCTTACAGCAGACGACAGAAAATCATAAAAGTTTAGTCTTTCGGTCAAACTTGCTGACCACAAAGACGGTCTATCACGGAATTAGTCTGACCACTTCTCGACAGGCAGCAGCAGTTTTCAGGGTAAAAAAAAAGCTATGGCTATTTTTCCCGTTCTTGTCACCTCATTTATTTTTATTTGTTTTTTTTTATCCCACCTTCCCCTATTGTTATTATTACAGTCCCATTGAATTACCCTATGTGCTCAAAAGTATCCGGACACCCGGCTGAAAATGACTTACAAGTTCGTGGCGCCCCTCATCGGTAATCCTGGAATTCAATGTGGTGTTGGCCCACTCTTAGCCTTGATGACACTCTCGCAGGCATACGTTCAATCAGGTGTTGGATGGTTACTTGGGGAATGGCAGCCCATTCTTCAAAGCGTGCTGCACTGAGGAGAGGTATCGATGCCGGTCGGTGAGGCCTGGCACGAAGTCGGCGTTCTAAAACATCCCAAAGGTGTTCTATAGAATTCAGGTCTGGACTTCTGTGCAGGCTAGTCCATTACAGGGATTTTATTATCGTGTAGCCACTCCGCCATAGGCCGTGCATTATGAATAGGCGCTCGATCGTGTTGAAAGATGCAATCGCCATCCCCGAATTGCTCTTCAACATAGGGAACCAATAACGTGCCTAAAACATGAATGTAGGCCTGTGCTGTGATAGTGCCACGCAAAACAACAAGGGGTGCAAGTCCCCTCTATGAAAACACGACCACAGCATAACACCGATGCCTCCGAATTTTACTGTTGGCACTAAACACGCTGACAGATGACGTTCACCGGACATTCGCCATACCCACATCCTGCCATCGATCGCCACATTTTGTACCGTGATTCGTCAGTCCACACAACATTTTCCACTGTTCCATCGTCCAATGTTTACGCTCCTTACACCAAGAGACGTCGTTTGGCATTTACCGGTGTGGTGTATCGCTTATGAGCAGCCGCTCGACCATGAAATCCAAGTTTTCTCACCTCCCGCCTAACAGTCATAGTACTTACAGTGGATCCTGATGCTGTCTGGAATTCCTGTGTGATGGTCTGGATAGATGTCTGCCTATTACACATTACGACCCTCTTTAACTGTCGGCGGTCTCTGTCAGTCAACAGATGAGGTCGGCTTGTACGCTTTTGTGCTGTACGTGTCCCTTCACGTTTCCACTTCACTATTACATCGGAAACAGTGGGCCTAGGGATGTTTAGGAGTGTGTAAATCTCGCGTACAGACGTATGACACAAGTGACACCCAATCACTTGACCACGTTCGAAGACCGTGAGTTCCGCGGAGCACCCCAGTCTGCTGTCTCACATTGTCTAATGACTACTGAGGTCGCTGATATGGAGTACCTGGCAGTAGGCGTCAGCACAATGCACCTAATATGAAAAACGTATGTTTTTGAGGGTGTGCGGATACTTTTGATGACACAGTGTATGCCTAAATTAATGGTAATAGACTGTTTAAAATGTAACAGCCACGATTGCTCGTGTATCTCACAAAGAGGTAGAGAAATAAATATATGGAAACAAAGAGCATCGTACTGTCACCAACAAAACTTGTTCTCTCACCCCGAGGGTTGGTAACCTCGTATTTGAGGAGACTGGAGATTGTAGATTTCTCCCGCCCTTTGAACTGAATGAACGAACATTGTCGAAGATAAACCAAACCATCTCTTCTCTGACAGCAGGTCCAATCAGGGTGGGCTTCGAGTCAACAACTATTGTGAACGATTCATCTACATCAAACTCCGCAAGCCACCTATTTGTGTGTGGCGGTGGGTGGGAGGGGGGGGGGGGGGCTTACTTTTACTATCACTAACTGAGCGCTCCAACTCTGTTCTACTCGTGAATAGTGCTTGCCTTAGTGTTATAATTCTGCCATCTCCTTTAATATTTTTACTCGGCTAGCTAACATAAGATACATTAACAACGGAATTGGAGCTATCGAAAAATATTTATTGAATTCATAATTTTTACTTATATTTTTCTGCGACTTACTGAAACAACTTCTAGGCGACTGGTATTTGTCCATTTTTTCAGAGGATTGATATCTGGCTCTTGCACTTTCTCTCCCTCCACTTGTCATAGCATACGAACAACAATGTAGTGTACGTAGGCTCACCACATCCATTTACTTTGAATATATGCAGTTCCTTTATTTGCCTGTACGAGGTGTCTGGTCACCTTCTATTGCCATCTCCAACTGTATTACAGTAAGTAAATCATTGCGTACGTAACATTAACTTCTCACGACGTATTACGTACAAATATCTGAAGGAGAAAATTAACGAAGGAAATAAGTGAAACACCTTCAACTGCACTGCTTCCTCCTTGGGCATAGAGTGCTAAACATATTTCTGCTGATTAGTTTATATTCCCTTGCCTGATTTCTCTAGCTTATCTAATAAATGTCTAATCAACGTACACTGACGTTAAGTTGTATTTACATCGAAAGACCTCGTGTTCAACGGGGCACAATAACCCTAACATACCTTCAGGTCCGTGTTCCCTTGTTACTCGCTGAAAGAAAAGTTGCCAAGGAGACATCACGTGATGTCGGACAGTCATGTGGTGAATGGGCAGAGTAGAAAATTACGCCAATGACGACGCAGAAACGGCTGTTGACAGTCGGGCGAAAGATGGCATTTTGTGCAGTGTTAGAACCTCAGAGCAACTCTTTTTTCTTCTTTTTTCAGCTTTTGACTGCAGCCTACGTCCCAGTTACTTGCTGAAAGTATTCCAATCTCTGTCTTCCTCTACAGTTTTTACCCTTTACAGCTGCTCTAGTATCATAGAAATACTTGATGTCTTAACAGGTGTCCTATCATCCTGCCCTTTCTTGTTGTTAGTGGTTTCCATATATTCCTTTCCTCGCAGATTGTGCAGAGAACCTCCTCATTCCTTGCCTTATCAGTCCACTTGACTTTCGACTTACGTCTGTAGCACCATATCTCAAATGCTTTGATTTCTTCTGTTCCAGTTTTCCCACAGTTCACGTTACACTACCATACAATGCTGTGCTCCAAACGTACATTCTCAGAATTTTTTTTCTCAAGGTCTACGTTTCATAAAAGCATTGGCCAGGAAAGCACTTTTTTCCAGTGCTAGTCTGTTTTTTACGTCCTCTTTAACCCGTCCATCATGGGTTATTTTGCTGCCTAGGTAGGTGAATTATTTAACTTCGTCTATTTTAAGATTCCCAGTTCTGGTGTGTTTCTCGCTTTTGTCATATCTGCTATTTCTCAATACTTTCGTCTTTCTTCGATTTACTCCTAGTCCATATTCTGTAGTTATTAGACTGTTCAATCAATTCAACAGGTACTGTAATTCCTACTTGCACTGAGGACAGCAATGTAACAGTGTCATCAGTTAATTTTATCACACTCTTGAATCTTTCTTGTGTTTCCGTCATTGCTTCGTCGATGTATAGGTCGAACAGTAGGGATGTATGATTACGTTCCTGTCGTACGTTCTTTTTAATAGGAGCATTTCGTTCTTGGTCTTCCAGTCTTACTGTTCCCTCTTTGTTCTTGTACAAATTGTATATTACCTGCCTTTCCCTACAGCTAAACCCCATTTTTGTCAGAATTTCGAAAATCTTACATTATTTGATACCCTCAAATGATTCTTCTAGGTCGACAAATCCTGTGAACGTGTCTTGATTTAACTTCAGCCTTGCTTCAGTTATCACCTGCATGGTCAGAACTGCCTCTCTGGTGGCTTCACTTTTCTTAAAACCAAACTGATCGTCATCTTGCAGATCTTCAATTTTCTTTTCCATTCTCCTGTATATTATTCTTGTCAGCAACTTGGATGGCATGAACTGTTCGGCTGATTGTGCGATAGTTCTCGCACTTGCCGACAATTGCTACCTTTAGAACTGTGTGGATGATGATTTTCTGAAAATCTGATGATATATCGACACTCTCATACGTCCTACACACCAACGTGAATAGTCGTCTTGTTGCCACTTCTCCAATGATTTCAGAAATTTTGGTGGAATATAATGTAAGTCATCCACAGCTCTTTTAAATTCTGTCTATAACACTAGATCCCCTATCTTCTCCCTGTCGAATCCTTTTTCTTCTTCTATCACGTCGTCAGACACGTCCTCCCCTCATAGAGGCCTTCACTGTACTCTTTCCACCTATCCGCTTTCTCCTCTGTATTTAACTGTGGAATTTTCATTGTACTCTTCATGTTACCGCCCTGGCTTTTAGTTTCAGCAAAAGTTGCTTTGACTTTTCTACGTGCTGAGTCTGTCCTCCCGATAATCATTTCTTTTTCGATTTCTTCACAATTTTTATGTAATCATTTCCCCTTAGTTTCCTTGCACTTCCTACTAATTTATTCGTAAGTGATTTACATTTCTGTATTCCTGAATTTCGCTCAACATTTTTGTACTTCCTTCTTTAATCGATCAACTGAAGTATTTCTTCTGTTGCCACGGTTTCTTCGCTGTTACCTTCTTTGTACCTATGTTTTTCTTTCCAATTTCTATGATTTGCCTTTTTAGAGATGTCCATTCATCTTCAAATGCCTACTGAGTTATTCACTATCGCAGTACCTATAGCCTCAGACAACTTCAAGCGCATCTCATCATTCCTTAATATTTCCGTATCTCGCTGCTTTGAGCATTAATTCTTCCTGACTAATGTTTCAAACTTCAGCCCACTCTTCATCATACCAAATTATGATCTGACTCTCCAGATGACGACTTGCAATCCAATAGCTCGTTTTGGAATCTCTGCATGTAATCTAACTGGAATACTCCCGTATCTCCCGGCCTTTTCCAAGTATACCTCCTCCTCTTGTGATTCTCGAGCAGAGTATCCGCTATTACTAGCGAAAATTTATTGCAGAACTCAGTAACTATTTCTCCTCTCTCGTTCCTACTATCAAGCCCATGGTCTCCTGTAACCCGTTTTTCTACATCTTCCCCTACAACCGCATTCCAATCTCCCATTACTCTCATATTTTCATCCCCCTTTGCATTCTGAATTACAATTACAGTATCTTCATATACTTGCTCTTTCTCTCCATCTTGTGCTTGCGACGTCGGCATGTATAACTGAACTATTGTTGCCTGTGTTAGTTTGTTGTCGATTCTGATGAGAACAGCTCTATCACCAAACTGCGCACAGTAAGTCACTCTCTGCCCTGCCTTCCTACTCAGAATAAATTCTACTCCCGCTATACCGTTTGCTATCCTCATCTGACCAGAAATCCTTGCCGTCTTTCCATTTCACTACACTCTGACCCCTGCTATATCTACAGGGGGAAAAGTATTTAAACCGACAAACTCTGGGAGGTTGTAGGGGACATCAAAACAAATATTTTTCGCTAGTGTCATTTTTTACTATGAGGAGTATTTAACCCGGTAGAGGAAGATATCTCTGGCGGGAAATTAATTAAACCAACAAACACTTTTCCATTTTATATGACCAAGAGACAACACATTAACACAACCCAATTTCAATTACAGTAGATTTTCAAAAATGCCTTCATTGACACGTAAACAAAGGTTACACCGTCGGTTCATGTTCTGTCTGACACGGGCAAAAACCCCAGGAGTATCCTGAATTGTTCCTGCTGCTGCTACTATCAGGGCAACCAGATCCTCTTCTGATGCAACAGGGGTTGCGTAAACAAGGTTGCGCATCTCTCCCCACAAAAAAAGTCCAGAGGGGACATATCTGGTGATCGAGCAGGCCATGGACAGGACCACCTCTGTCAATCCACGTTTCTGGGAACCGTCAGCCCAGGAATCTACTCACACGACGACTGAAATGTGCCGGCGCCCCGTCATGTTGGAACCACATGCGTTGTCTTGTAGGGAGCGGGACGTCTTCCAGCAATTCTGGCAATGCTCTAGCGAGAAAATTGTAATAGTGACTGCCATTTAATGGCCTACACAGCACATACGGCCCAATTAAACAGTTCCCAACAACACCGACCCACACGTTAACGAAGAGCCGCACTTGATGAGCGCTAGTAACTGTGGCACGTGGGTTATCCTCACTCCAAACATGCGAATTGTGCAAGTTGAAGACTCCATCACGCCCGAAAGTTGCTTCATCGGTAAACAACACAGAGGATGGAAATGTAGGATGTGCGACGGCGTCCCTGTCCAGGTAATCTGCTAAATGACGCGGTCTCACGCAGACGTTGGTACACAGCAACAAAGGTCGTATGATGCGGGATACGGCGATTAGGATATTGTTATTGATAAACCCGCTGTGCAGCTTGTCCGTTGTGGTGCCCTACGTAGTACGCACCAACCATATCCGTGTACTCACTCCAGATGTATCGCTCGATTAGTAAACAGAGACAATGCACTAGTACACTGGTGGACAGCAGTTGCCTACACCTGAAGAGTGTAATACGCCCTCTAGCAACTGAAGATCGTAATACGGCCCCTAACAAATGAAGAGCGTAATACAGCCTCCACATGTTTAAATAATCCTCGTAGGAAAAAATGACATTAGGGAAAAATATTTGTTTTAATGTCCCCTACAACCTCCCAAAGTTTGTCGGTTTAAATACTTTTCACCCTGTATATTGAGCCTTAGCATTTCCCATTTCAGTTTTTCTGGCTTCCCTGTCTCATTCTAACTTCTGACATTCCACGCCCCGATACACAGAACGTTACCCTGTCGTTGGCTATTCAGTTTCTTTCCACTTTCTTCAATGTCCTCATGCTGTTGATCGTTGCTGATACATCCGCCTTTTAGGGGCAGTCTCCCACCCCAGGAGCAAAAGAGTGCCTTCAATCTCTGTCCGCTCTTCCGCCCTCTTTGACAAGGCGTTGGCAGAATCAGGGTGACCTCTTATGCCGGAAGTCGTTGGCCGCCATTGCTGATGATTTTTATTCAAAATTTAAACACTGACGAAGTTCGAATCCAGGACCCAGGACGTTTTGACTACTAATCAAGATGCAACCACTTTTCTGTCATTGTTTTCGTCATTTGACCTGAGCAGACGTCATAAGACACTTGTTAAAATTTTTCGTTGAATACCTCACTCATTTTTTAAATTTTTTTCAATATGTGTACAGAAGCCAATCAGACCTCTTTACCTCCAGGAAGTAAGAGAGGGGGTAATTTTCCAACCCTACAGAACGGTTCTTGAAACAAGTCCAAATCGCACGTGCTGTTGTTGCCGCGCAGATCGGCCCTAGAGACCTGTCGGTTGCTACCCTATGTGGCACGCAGAAGCCGTTTCACGGCACATTTGCCCGAAGCTGACGACTAACGACAGTTTCTTTAAGTAAGCTGCCCTCCGCCTGATACGGCACGAGTAGTCGTGTCTGTTGCCTCGGCACACTCCAGCGTAAAAAGCTGTGTTTTGTCCGTCATGTGTGATTTAGTCTCTGAGACCACGGAATCGCTTAACTTCGTGCTCCCCTATTCTGATGATAACTTTCTTACTAATCTCATTTTTGCTTCTTCTCATTATTTTCCTCTTCCAGGATTTACACTAATCCACTTTCTGTGGTCATTAAAATGTTCATTCCATTCAGTACCTATACCCTCCAACACTTCTACCCTTCCACGCAGGACAGTAGTATCATCAGGAGTGATATCCTTTCAACCCGAATTTTAATCCTAATCGTGAGTCTTTCGTTTATTTCTTCATTGCTTCCTCGATCTATAGACTGGAAAGTAGGGGTAAAAGACTGTATCATTGTCTTATACATTTTTCTATACGAGTACTTCGTTCTTGTCCTTCTATCTTATTTTTCCATCTTGGTTTTTTCATATGCTGTATCTCACCCGTCTTTCTCTATAAATTACTCCTATTTTTCTCAGAATTTCTAACTTCTTACACCGTTTTACATTATCGAACGCCTTTTCAAGGTTGACGGATCCTGTGAACGTGTCTTGATTTTCTCAAGACTTGCTTCCACTACCAATCGCAACGTCTGAACTCCCTCTCTGATGTACCAGACAAATGGTTGTCTGATAGAGGCTCAGTTTTATTTCCAGTCTTCTGTATATTATTCGTGTCAGCGATTTGAATGCATGGCTTGTTAGGATGATTGTGGTAGAAAGGCTGATGTTACGTCTCCAGTCTCATAGATCTTACACACCAACTTGAATAGCCAGTTGTTTGCCACATCCTCCAATGATTTTGGAATTTCTGGAGATACTTTACGTATCTCTTCTGCGTTATTTGATCACAAATCTTCCAAAGGTCTCTTATCGACTCCCATTCTCCTTCTATCCCCTCATCAGACAGTTCTTTTCGTAGAAGCCTTCAGTGCACTCTTTCCACCTAGGCGTTCTTTCCCCTGCGTTTGTCAGTGGAATTCCCATTGCATTCTTAATATTCAAGCCCTTACTTTTAATTTAGTCGAAGGTTGTATCAATTTTTCTATATTCCGACTCAGTCCTGCCGATTATCGTTATGTTTTCCATTCCTTCACGTCTTTCCAGTAACCATTTCGCATTGGTTGCGTTGAATATCCTATTTGTTTCATTCGTGAGTGACTTATACTGCTGTATTCCTACATTTCTCTGAATAGTTTTATGCTTCCTCCTTTCGTCAATCAATTGAAGTATTTCTTCTGTTACCCAAGATTTCTTCGCATTTCTCTTTCTTGTACCTTTGTTTATTGCAAATGCATTTCACCTTTCCTCAATATCAGATGTACGACATCATTCCTCTGTACTTCAGTATCCCACTTGTTTCCACACTGATTCTTCCGGGCGATTCTCTTACAGTTCAGGCTACACTCCGTCATTATTAAATTGTAATCCGAGCCTATATCTCCTCATGAGTGCGCTTTACAATCTAATATCTGGTTTCGAAATCTCTGTATGAGCATCATGTAACCAGCTTGAATCTTCCCATGTCTCCTGGTCTTTTCGAAGGGTATCTTCTGCTCTTGTGGGCTTCAACAGTGAGTTCGCTGCTACTAGCTGAAATGTATTGTAGAACTCAATTAGTTTTTCTCCTCTCTCATTCCTGTTACCGAGTCCATATTTTCTGCAATTCTTTCTTGCATTTCTTCCCTGGATAACGCATTCCAGTCCCGCATGATTATTAGATCATCATCACTCTTTACTTACTCAGCAACCCTTCCAGTACCCTCATATACTTTCTCTTTTTCTTCGTCGTATGCAGGCAACGTCAGCATGTATACCTGACCAGTTGTCGACGGCGATGGTTTGCTGTCGAATCTGACGAGAACTATCCTTTCACTTAACTGTCCACAGAGGCTCAATCTCCGTCGTCCTTTCCTATGCCCAACAATTCCTATTCATTGGACGTAAAATACTTATCTTCCTTCCATTTCACTTCACTTCACTGACTCCCCCTGTATCTAGGTTGAGCCTTGGCATTTCCTTTTTCAGATTTACTGCCTTCCCCTCCACGTCCAAACGTCTGATATTCTCCGCTCATACTCGTAGTATGTTACCCTTTCGTTGATTATTCAATCTTTTCTCGTGGTTACCTATCTATTGGCAGTTCCTCCCCGGAGATCCGAATTGGGGGACTAATCCGGAATCTTTTGCCAATGGGAGATCGTCATGACACTTTTTAGATAACAGGTCACATGCCTTGTGGATAGACATTGGTCATCTTTAATGCAGCGGTTTCCACTGCCTTCTACATTCTCATGCCGTTGATCATTGCTGATTTTTTCGCTGTTCACGGGTGGTTCCGCCTCAAGAGTAAAAGTTTGCCGTCCGCAGCTCGTGGTCGTGCGGTAGCGTTCTCGCTTCCCACGCCCGGGTTCCCGGGTTCGATTCCCGGCGGGGTCAGGGATTTTCTCTGCCTCGTGATGACTGGGTGTTGTGTGGTGTCCTTAGGTTAGTTAGGCTTAAGTAGTTCTAAGTTCTAGGGGACTGATGACCATAGATGTTAAGTCCCATAGTGCTCAGAGTCATTTGAACCATTTTTAAAAATTTGCCGTGAACCTCTGTCCGCTCCTTCGCCTTCTTTGACATAACGAGGGTAACTTCTTCTGCCGCCATTGCAGATGATTAGGAAAGTCACTTGGAGCTGAAACCAGTCACTGATTATTAGATCCGGCAATGCAACAAAACTGCGGGCATGTTGACTTCTACATTTCCAAATAGTCGGTTCCCATTGCTATGGGATTAAGACTGGGTAATATAGCAGGCCAGGTGTGGTGAGATAGGATGCCTGATAGATCTTCACACCAGGAATGAATTTGTGGGGCACTGTGTACACGGTTGGTTGAGGGAAGAGACCAAACAGCGAGGTTATCGGTCTCATAGGATTAGGGAAGGATGGGGAAGGACGTCGGCCGTGCCCTTTCAAAGGAACCATCCCGGCATTTGTCTGGAGCGATTTAGGGAAATCACAGAAAATCTAAATCAGGATGGCCGGACGCGGGATTGAACTGTCGTCCTTCCGAATGCGAGTCCAGTGTGCTAACCACTGCGCCACCTCGCTCGGTGCTCTGTGTACACGGCCATTGTCATATTGGAAGATGCGAGTGTTCACACCACACTAATCATAACGATGTAGCAGAAATGACAACACTTGGTCACCAAGGCTGTGCTGAATAATTCAGACGACGTCGGAAGGATAGGACTGAGGTAAATCACAAAGGGAGCCCACAGGGTTCCTATTCCTTATATACGTGAATGCCTTTCCACTTAACATTCAGCTAGCAAAACTGGTAGTTTGTGCAGACGAGACAAGTTTTAAAATAAATCTTATTAGAGAATGCAACAGAAGAATTAATAAATGTTATTTTCCAAAGAATCATTAAGTGGTTCTCTGAAAATAGACTCTCTATAAATTTGAAAAAAACACATTACATTCGGTTCTGTACAACGAATAGAGTCATATGAACATGAACATGAGCTATTAAGATGGGTAGAATGCTCCATATTTTTGGCTGTATATGCCAATGAAAACTTGAACTGGACGGAGCATTTCAACTGCGCTGTTGGGTCTTGTCGGCTCGTTTTCCGAGCTGTTATATCGTTGCTTACTGGCACGATCCGTTTTCCTGCACGCTCTTTGGTTAGAGGAAGTTGGAACCAGGCTGTTGACGGACGGTGGGGCACTGAGAGAGAGGAACCGGTGATGAACGGTGAGCGTGCGATTACAGGGCCTGATCGGCGGTCGCTCGTCCAAGTGGGCTGGTACTTGTACTGGGCCGTTTTGGTATGGAGTGTTGGGCTGTTCGCAGTTGCGTCCGATTGACTGTCTGGGTTTGCGAGTGGCCGTCTGCTGATGGCGTCGTGATCACGTTGATTTTCCCTGGTAATTGAGTGTCTTGCGGTAGCCACTGAGGCGTCGCGGTCTCCTCTCTTACCACTGCATGCTTCCAGAAGTTAAGTTCTTAATCTTATGGCATTGGGACTTAAGTTTAAATCAAGGTGTCCACTACCCTAAGCCAACCTAGCCAAGCCTTGCCTGCGTCAGCTCGGCCTTGTCTTCTATTGCTACTCGATTTGAAGATCTTTCAATTCTTAATTGTGGATTGCTGTAAATTTTAAAATCGTTGTTACCTTCTGTTCGAAAATTATTAGTGGCCCAAGGCGTTCCAAATCTCTGTTGTAATCGTGGACCTGCAAATTTTAAAATATTATCAAATGCTGAACTCTTAAATCTTTGAACATTGTTACCTTTCTGTTTGGTAAGTTGCTTAATTGCTAGTGCCAAAAGCGCCCTCAAGTTATTTTGTATCCCGCCTGGATAGGCGGTGCGTGGGCCTGCTGCTGTGAACTGCTTCTGTAATATACGCCGAGAGTGAAGGAAGCGATTAGGAGCAGGAGAGGTGAAGCACTTCGGTACAGCATGTAAAGTAAAAGCACATTTAATAGAGTCAAAAAACAAGTAAATATCAAATGCATACATAACTTTGGCTAGGACGAGCACGTAAGTGTGAGGCCGTAGTCCATGTCTTATCAAAGTCTCAATAGCAAGCTAGCCCACTCGAAACGATGTTTCCAGGCCGTCTGCTCTTGGTGAAATGGGGATAAATCGTAACTATCGACGCCACAATTTATTTTAATGGTAATCCTGAACTTGTAAATTTTTCTAAATAATCGGCAACTTGCTTGTTTTGAAGTTTGCTATTCAAAGAGTGGTTTTCAAATTGTTATGGTAATGCTCTTTCTGTGATTGTTGTGAGGGTCAGATTTGCCTGGTTGAAATCTTACCGATGCATAAAGGGTTCTCAAGCTGTATTTTCATGAATGTTAAACTTGTTATTTTAGAGAGATATTACTTGCCCTGAAAAAGAAAAAACTTATTGTAAGTTAGGTCCTTCTGGTTCACCATCCAGAAATCAATCTGAGAGTTATTACCGATTTTTATGTTTGTGATGTTTTTAAGAATGTCTCGTTAAATAAAGGACTTCTAGCTATTGTGAAGCAACAAATGGCCTTCGGTAAACTCAGCCTTCAACTTCCCCCCCCCCTCTCCCCTCCCACTCCCCTAGCTAGGAAGTTGTTGTCGTATCCTGGATGCTGGGGCGTCCACTGAGATTTCAGCGGTCACAATACGTGATTCAGTTCAGACGGGAAAGTCCCTTTGCCGTGACATTATTCTCTAGTTCGTTGTAGCCTGGATTCTACGGAAAAGTATATGACTCCTTCTTAAGACGCTGACGGGAGGTTGTCCCAGACTGATGAGGCGTGTCGAAAAAGGAATTTTCTAATTTCGCGTGTCGCGCTAGTCCGATTAGCGCGATTTTGTTTTCGTTATTGTGTTTGTAGCCTAACAAGCACGAAAAGTACCTGAACAGCGTTTGCCATGTCGCAAGTTCGCCAGACAAAAAATTAGTCACCCCTAGAGAAATCATTACAGGCATCATTTTAATACCGTGTAATTCCGCCCCTGGACTTGATAATCGACTGGATTTGATTTGGAAATGAGTCTATAAAGTTATGCAGATACATCGTATACAAGTTGGGCCACCCGCTGAGGATTCGATTGCGCAATTCCGCCAAATTGCGGGGATGCTGCTGTCGGCATTTTATCCATTGTTCCAACATGTCCCAGAGATTTTCTTTGGGGTTAAGTCAGGTGTTTTTGCAGGCCAGTCGAGATGTAATAGGGTGGGTAAGTATTCAGAACACCAGTCACATCCTTCTGATGAACTTTGCTGTTGTCGTTTTTAAGAACACGGGTGAGAATAGCGTGCTCATGATGCAGTCACTTCAGTGAGCGGGCCAAATTCATGACAAGAAAAATATCACCAAAGCGTCACAGACTCATCTCCGGTTTGAAACTGACCCTGCTCAGGATGAAGTGCTCCAGTTGGCCTTCGATGCACTCGACTACGTGAACATTGGCAAAAATGTGATTCGTCAGACCACTTTATGTTCAGCCATTCAGCAACTATGATTTTTTAGGCTATTGAAGACGCGAAGCTTTACGTAGAGATGACAGAAGTCACGGGATTGCCATATGCACTTATACAGATGGTGGTGGTATCGTGTAGATAAAATATAAAAGGACAGTGCATTGGAGGAGCTCTCATTTGCATGACGTGCATCAACAGACTTTCAGCAAGGAATGGTAGTTGAAGCTAGACGCATGGGAGATTCCATTTCGGAAATAGTAAGGAAATTCAATATTCCGAGATCCACAGTGTCAAGAGCGTGCCGAGAATATCAGATTTCAGGCATTACCTCTCACCGCGGTCAACGCATAGGCCGACGACCTTCACTTGACCGGGAGCATCGAAGTTTACCTTGAGTTGTCAGTGCTAACAGCCTGCAGCCTGCAGAAGTCAATATGGAACGCACACGAACGTATCGTTAGGACAGTGCGGCGAAATGTGCCGTTAAAGGGCAGACGTCCGACGCGAGTGCCTTTGTTAACAGCATGATATCGCCGACAGTGCCTCTCCTGCACTCGCGACCATATTCGTTGGGCCCTAGACGACTGGAAAACCGTGGTCCAGTCAGATAAGTCCAGATTTCAGTTGGTAGGATCTGATCGTAGGGTTCGAGTGTGGCACAGGCATCAGGCAGCCATGGACCCAAGTTGTCAACAAGGCACTGTGCAAGCTGATGGTGGCTCCATAATTTGTGTGTTTACATGCCAGTATTCGGCAACTAGACTATTTGCAGCCAGTGATGGACTTCATGTTCCCAAATAAGAATGGGATTTTTATGGATGACAATGCGCCATGTCACTGGACAACAATTGTTCGCGACTGGTTTGAAGAACTTTCTGGACAATTCGAGTGAATGATTTGGCCTCCCAGATCACCCACCATGAACTCCGCCGAACGTTTTTGGGACGTAATCAGAAGTCAGTTCGCGCAAAAAAGCCTGCACCGACAACTGTTCCGTAATTACGGACGACTATGTTGCAGCATAGCTCAATTTTTTTGCAGGGAACTTACAACGGCTTGTTGAGTACATTGCACGTAGAGCTGCTTGACTACGCCGGGCAAAAGTAAGTCCGACAGGAAATTTGGATGTATCCTATGAATTTTGTCACATCAATGTATGTGCACGTGCGAGGAACGGCTTCTTGCGAGGTGACCGACTCTAATTGCTCAATGCATGCAGTTGCTATCGCAGTGTTCTCTCGCTAACAGGTCGAGATAGACCTTCTTTCACTGCCTCTAGCCATTGCTGTCGGACTTGGAAGTAATTTTGATTCACAAGCTGTGAAATGCACTCCAGTCCCTCTGAGTCAGGATCTCTTTCCGGCCACAATTCGGACTACGTGTTTCGTGGTTACGTGTGTTACGCAACTGCCTGTAGACACGCTGATCTGTCCGCCGAGAAACACCAGAAACTTCTCACACCGTTTGACCATGGGAAAGGCCAAACATGATTGCCCCTTCTTTTCATTCTGTCGCGTCTTTACATCTACCCACTTTTACGTACAACGTTCACTTGAAAAATTTCCTTATGCTCATGTAGAAGCAAAGCGCACGTGGTTGAGCATGTGACACGATCGCTGCGCCACTTTAGAGGGCCTACAGATTCATCTATGCGTCCGCAATGAGATGACTAATTATTCATCCGGTGAGCTTACATTAAGTCTGTTAACAGCTGTAAAAATGGATACATGTGGTTTGACAGTATCGGTTATCATTAATTTTGTCTAAAAATTGATCAGTGTGTATTAAATTTTGCCATTAATACGAAATAAAGTGCAGAAGTGTTTCAGGAATATTAAATATTGTTTTTGGTGAGTCCGCTAAACAAGGATTTACGAGTAATATAAACGCTTCGGAGAAAAGCGTTAAGATGTTGAAGATGACGAACGCCCTGTACGTCCCACCATATCCTGAGCCGTTAAAATAGCTGAAAATTTTAAAGAAATGTTTATGAACGTTATCCGAATCACACTCAAATGGGTCAAATGGTCCTGAGCACTATGGGACTTAACTTCTGAGGTCATCAGTCCCCTAGAACTTAGAACTACTTAAACCTAACTAACCTAAGGACATCACACACATCCATGCCCGAGGCAGGATTCGAACCTGCGACCGTAGTGGCAGCGCGGTTCCAGACTGTAGCTCCTAGAACCGCTCGGCCACTATGGAGCACAGCGATAACGAAGCAATGGGGAATAGTCAGCAGCGAAAGAAATTGTGACAGATGTACGCCTGGTAACGATTACATTAAAATCGTCTATTTTTTGAAACTCAGCAAGATACTATGAATAGATGAAACTGTCAGTCAGCGTCACACTGTCTGTGACAGGTCGATAACACTGTGTTGAAAAATTTAATGTTTTGTTTGTCTTTACATTTTAACTTTTTTCTAACTGTTTATCTCTAAGTAGTTTGCGAAGTACTCATTGTTCCTTTGCTTTTGTTATCAGTACATTGACATTCGGTAATTTTCAGTGCATTACTGATATGATACAAAATGATCTTACATTCACTAGTCAAGTTTATCTCCGCTATGGATGGAAGATAACAGGAGATCCTGAAATATTTGGTTTTCTGATAGATCTCCACAGTGATTATACTTTCTCGGTGCCTTCTTTATCTCTTGGATAGAAGTGAAATTGATGGTCACTGTAAGAGACGAGACTGGACACACAGCACTGACCAAAGAGATACGAATTCTGTGTGGGAAAGAATAATATCAAATATCAATCACATGACGGCGGGTTAACTGAAACAGGTTATTAGAGGTCTGATTGAGGCTTCGGCAGGTTTCAAATACCTGATATGCTTAGTTCCAAAACTGTCTGATGAAAGGTCAAAGTTGATATTTTTGCGTGATCACAGGTAAGGAAGGTGCTGTACAAAGAAATGCCGGAAATTTCCAAAGATGCTCACGGATGTAAGGACTCAACAAGATTTTTTTCCCTTTTCTTTCTTAAACTGCTAAACTTAATTTGAAAGGACAATGATGTCTTTTTTTCATCTGTAAACGTGACTGTTATCACGAACAAAGGACTCGGACGCTATTTGGACTTCAATCATAACAGCGCTGATTTATTATCTCCATGAATAAGAAAGGAGAAACTCTGTTGTTTTTGTATCACTTGATTCTAGGTCTCTCTCTTGCTGTCGGTTCTGATCTTTACCTTTGGCTTGTAATCGAACATGAACAGAGTTCGTGTAAGTTAAGTTAAATAATAAGTTATGATGAAGACAATGTACTATATTGTGATACATCATTTTCATATTGTTACTGTCCTTTAATACCTCACCTCAAGGATGAGTTTTTGGTGAACAGCATTAGCCAGCTTGGTCGCAATCAGTTTAGTCTCCAACGGAACCTGCATATTTCTGTTTTAACGAGGTCCGATTTGCCATGGTGAACAGAAATTGGCGCACTCATAATTTTAAAATTTTTGGTCACGGATTTATTTTAACAAAGACTGTTAATTGAAAAGAAAATACTTCGTGGTCAGTCTAATGATTAACAGTAATTTCAAGACAATCCTCTCTCACCAATGTGATGGCCTCGTATGTGATCTGAAACCGCGATTCGTTAATTAATCAGTCCGATTTCGGACATTATATGATTAGAAAGATTTTCAGTAATTTTTTCTCTGCTCAGATCGCATATAACGGACGTTACGCTAGCGACCGAGTACATCCCTAGAAGCGCAGTAGTTTCGTAGACAGAAGGCCTGACGAATACAACTATGACATTATGTTTGTACTTTCAACATTGCGGCCCAGTCAGCAATCGTGATAATCTAATATATAAGAAACTATCAGCCTCGATTGCGGTAATGAAACTAACCTTTACCTAGGCTTCAGCCCAAATAATTGAGCCTTCTTCAGAAGATGTACCTGAATCTATAATTTGTCAAAGAGGGTATGGTCTAGAAATAAAACTAAAACAGCCTGAATAGGCGTAGTCACATTTTAAAAATGCGGTACATTAGTACAGAGTCAACACCAAGACTTAAGCTCTGGCGTGCGCCTCGTGTCCATGGACGCCATGTGGTGGGCCTCGGGAGCCTCAACCTAGGTAAAGGTTGGTTTCTTTACCGCAATCGAGGCTGATAGTTTCTTATATATGACATTATGTATTTAATGCTGTTAAAATTCACAAAATTGTTGGTAAAATTTACACAAACGTCAATTTTACAATTAGTAAGTGCTCGTCAAAGCCGGTGACGTAAAAGGGCCAATCAGTGAAGACCAAAAAAGGTCGCATGTGGGATATAATTCTCGCAATCGCAAATTTTTGTACAGTGATACCAGCGTGTGCTATGAACAACATACCAGAAATTCTTAATGGTGATGGCTGAGTGTGGGGGTGTGGGTGCATTTGAAGGTCATTTTTGTACGTTTTCCTTGAATAACTCGGGAACTACGGCCTCTATAGTAAACTAAGATTGCGCGTAGCGAACGAGAGGATATTAAAATCTCGCTCGTGGTTTATGAAGGCCAGCTATATAACATTGCAGGTTGCATAAAGCGACAGCGGAAGGGGCACCTGACTCACCCTGTACAAAGCTTTTTATTTGGTTTGTTGATTTGGGAGAGTTCACAACACCGATCCGCTACAGAACTGGAGTAGATGGCACCGTACAGCTCTATGTCCTGCAGGTAGCGCGCGAAAATACTCCTGAATGTCTCTCAATTGCGGAAGAAAAAGTCTTCATGCACTTCATGGCAAGTGGCGGAATGAAAAGACAATTTAATAAGAAATCACTCTTTCATACTTGATCAGTCGTGGCTTGATGAGTTTTCTGCACTGAATACAAGAGTATTTCGTATACTATTAGCGTTTTCAATATCGTACCTTTGCGAAACTGATTTTTATGTGTTGGCTGCTTTTAAAACAAAGTATATCTATCAGCAAACATAGGACAAGAGCTCGGAGTGTCTTTTAATCTAATATTAAACTCTCCTTAAAAAATGTTTGCTCTGCAAATCAGGCCCAAGGGATTTACTAGTAATTACATAACTTGTTTTTAATGTAGTATTCAAAAATTAATTATCACACGCATGGTGTAGTACTAATACATTCCTATTTATAAGTGCAGTGCATCAGCGTAAATGGAAATTTAAATTTTTTATTATATCATATTGTATGTTGCCTTGTTTTCTTACAGTAAGTTCATTTTTGAATTCACATGTTTTTTTTGTTTTTTTTCAATAACCTCGCTCCTCCTTCCCCATTTACTGTTATCACGCCCCCTAACGGTGCACGCCCCAAAGGTTGAGAATCGCTGATCTTTGTTATGAGAACAACTGACACTAATCGTATCTGGCGGGCCGCTTGAATTTGTTCACACAACTGCCTCATTGGCAAACTTGAATGCTAATTAACTCGGAGACTGTGCAACAGTTCAACGCGTACCCTACAACATGCTTCGAAGCATTTCAAACTGTCTCTCCACCCTGCATAAATGAGCTTCCTCAGTGGTGGATTGGCCACAATACATACTGTATCTCTGTGGGCGTTGGTGAAAGATTCCATCTATGTTGCCCCCCCCCCCCCAGCCTCTCAATAACATTGAGCTGCGAGGCAGCACAGCAACAACAGTGAATTCAGTAGCTCCAGACATGGTCGTCAAAGTAAGGGAACACTTTGATCCTGAATTTAAGTGTAATAAATATCCCAATGTTTATTTTCATGGCGCCGCGTGGGGTAGCCGAGTGGTCTACGGCGCCTTGTCACAATCCATGGGGCTTCCCCCTCCGCAGGTTCAAGTCCTCTCTCAGGCATGGGTGTGTGTGTCGTCCTTAGCATAAGTTAGTTTAAGTTAGATTAGTGTCTAGGCTTAGGGTCCGATGACCTCAGTAGTTTGGTCCCATAAGACGTTACCACAAATTTACAAAAAAAATTATTTTAGTGTATGTAATTCACACATCCTTTTATACTGGGATGTTTATTTTGAAAATAAAATCACAACTATTGTGATTATCAAAACAAATTCTACACGATGCGACAGGTTTGTCAGTCATACTGTCGTATGTATCCAATGAAGAATGATACAGCGTCAATGCTTGGTTTATTACTTTGTGATATTTGTTGGATGCTGTATTGTTCTACTATGTCGATGGGTGGGAGGAAGAGTGACAACTTCATTCTTGTGAGAACTTTGCCTGTCTGTGACATTCCGAAGAAAAAAAGACTATTCAGTACTCTTGTCCATGGAGAAATGGCGCTGGTCCCAGTATAAAGGAAAAAAAACTAATCACCTGGAAACAATATATTTAACTATGTGAATTTGTAAGATAATGTTAAAGGATAATGGAACCTCCGTTGATTTTATAACTAATGGTGTTTTAGTTAGATGATGTTGAAAGCTTGTCTGGAGCAGTCTGAAGTGTCGTTAGATTAAATAACCATTTTCATTGAGACGTTTGTACCTGCCACTGAGCAGATGCATATCCGATGATTCTCATTAGATGTTTGTGCAGTTTCAATAGGATAGGATGTAATTTGGTTCTGAGTTTTGAAGTGGTGTAATGATATTCATTAATCGACAAGTCAGATCATAAAGCGTCCGTAGCTTAAAATGAGATTAATTTATCACACGCCAGAAGGCAGTGTAGGCTCACAACAAAGGAAATATAGGTGTTCAACATGTCTTTCGTTCTCCTTGATTATTGACTTGTGGATCCATCATTGAGTAGTACAATGGTTATTGTGAAGCTGATTAGTGAGTAAGCCAGCGCCTAAGGTGGTGAAGTATTTTTCTTTTTATTACACACAGTGTTGGAAGCATAAAACTATTTTTGTTTCATTTTTAAAATATATATTCAAGACCAGTCGAGCGTATGAGAAAGGGCACTTTAATCGCTGGTTGACATGTCCAGGTGCTGTATGAGAAAGAAAAAGAACAAATAATTTTCTAGTTAAGTATAAAAATGTTCACTGGTTATTAATACTACCTGACATACAGATGAGTAAAAATATTAATCATGAATTTCAAAGTCAACTTTTACAAAATAAGACATTGGAAACAAAATTTTAAAAAAGAGAGAAAAGGCTATCCTTAGTATATAAAAAAAAGAAGTGACAGATGGAGTAGTGTAAGATTTCAGAGCGATATGAAATAGTTTGAGGGATTTTCATTGGTAGCTAATAATTTTAGTTTCAAAAGTATAACATTATAATACTACGAAAGAAATGTTCAGAGATAGTATAAGGACAGATGTGTAAATAATCCAAGAAAATGTATGAACATCAAGGCTCTTCATCACTGTATTGTGGATTAATCTAAAACGTTTACTTCAGAATATATACATTCTGAAGTAATTATATATATATATATATATATATATATATATAGTATATATATATGTGTGTGTGTGTGTGTGTGTGTTTGTGTGTGTGTGTGAGTGTGTGTGTGTGTGTGTGTGTGTGTGTGTGTGTGTGTGTGTGTGTGTGTACGTGAGAGAGAGAATAAGAACTAACTAAAACGATACTTCATGGGTATGAATGTCAGCTGCAGTAAGAGTTTTCAAACAGTTATATAATTGGGTATAATTGGTGATTTCAAAAGTTATAAATACTCTCCTGAAGTAACTTACATTGCAGATTTAATGAGTAGTATTTTCAAAGATTGGGTTTTCTCATACTGTGGCAATGCAGCATATGATGGCATTCAGTAGTAGAGGGTTTTGTGACTATCATTTCTAGCTGTTATGGCTCAACATACAGGAGTTTAGGATGGTGTTCACAAAAGTAGCAGTCATATTAGGATGTTAAAGTGGCTGTGAAATTTACTACCATAAAATATAGCATCAAAATACTTAACGAGATTCTGTTGAACAAGTATTTAATTATGACAATATCAATCTGCATCCAACATTTTGTTTAGAAAAGAAAAGATATTTTATACAATTATGTAATTTAATGTAATATGTTATTAATATAAAATTAACTTTATATTAAATTAACTTAAATATTAATTAGTTAAATAATTTAATTATAGACCATCATATAATTATATTATCATAATTAATATAATTATTTATATTAATATAACATTTTATATTTAATATTATTAATTATATTTATTATATCCAATTATACGACTTATCTCATCTAAATTGAAGTTACATTAAAATAATAAAATAGAATAATCAATAATGAGAGCGACGGGCGATGTGTACACACCTCAGAGCCAATATCAGTTAAATTAAATAAATTAAATTACTATCAAATCCACCTTCATTAATAGTATTTCACCATCAAATCCGTTATAAACAAAAATCTATTGTAACCCACCTCCTCTTAACTATAAGCTGCACCTTGACCTGAAATATTTTATAATTATAAATCTTGAGAACTCTAAAAAGATTCTCTGGTAACGGAGATATACAAACAAATAAATTAACTAGAGTAAATCGTGTATTATCAATAATGGGGTAGGTTCCTCTGAATGGAATGAGATACCGCCAAATACTTTGGGTTTAAAGACCTTAACTAATAATACCCTGATAAATATAATTAACATTTAAAATAATAGGGTATCTAATCCTAGTTTATTACTTAAATTTCACAGATTCATAAAAAGAGCTATAAATAAATTTTAACGTTTCACCTTACAAATCTACATTTTAACCCTAAAAATATAAACAACTGTTTTAACCAATAATATTCACTTGTATCAATCGTATAACCGCGGCTGCTGGCACGAATTATGCCGATACTAAATCAATTGCTAAATCCAAAATCACTTGATAATTAAATCAAATTACTGCAAAAAGAACATTTAGTTTAACAAAACTTATATATAATTCAAAGAAAAAGTGAATAAACAAGCAAGAATAAAACTTTTGGAAACAAAATAAGAAATTTGATAATTTATAAAATTAAGAAAAAATAAAAGATTCAAATACTTAAAAAAAAAGAAAAAACACAAAAAATCATAGTTAAGTAGAATCTAATCATACTCAAGCATTACAAGGACTATACTTTACAGTTTTACTAGGATTATACTTCACTATACTTCAAGCATACGGATATTGAGAAGCACCCTTTACCATTGCAGATGCAGTTTATGGATCAACATTCTTTGTTGCAACATGTTTCCATGGTCTCCATGTAATTATCGGAACAATTTTCTTATCAACATGTCTACTTCGACATTCAATAAACCAATTCTCACCAAGACACCACTTTGGATTTGAAGCAGCAGCATGATACTGACACTTTGTAGACGTAGTATGATTATTCTTATACATCTCTATTTATTGCTGAGGTAGATAATTGTTTTTCTAGTATAAATAGTACATTTGACTTCCAATCAAGAAGCTTGATATAAATCAAGAAAAACAATCCTAATTCTATCTACAAGTTTTTTATTACATTTATTATTCCAATAATTGTTATAATCCTTGCAACAACATTATCAAAAAAACTAATTAATGACCGAGAAAAAAGATCAACATTTGAGCGTGGTTTGACCCAAAATGATCAGCACGAATACCGTTCTCACTTCGATTCTTCTTCATTGCAGTTATTTTCTTAATTTTTGATGTAGAAATCGCACTAATCCTTCCAATTGTAATTATTTTTAAAACTTCAAACATTATAATCTGAACAGTATCAACAACATTTTTTATTATGGTATTACTAGGTGGACTATACCATGAATGAAATCAAGGAGCCTTACAATGAGCAGAATAAAGGGTTGTAGTTAACTATTGCATTTGGGTTGCATTCAAAAAGTATTGATATAATCAATCAACCTTAAATAGAATAAGAAGCGAAATATTGCAGTCAGTTTCGACCTGGAAGGTTGGTAAATAAAATACCCTTATTCTTATTAACTGAAGCCAAAAAGAGGCGTATTACTGTTAATAATATAATTGAACTATAAAGTTCCAATTAAGGAAATGTAAAGCCAATATGAAAGCTGCTAACTTTTTATATTAGTGGTTAAACTCCGTTAACATTTCTAAAATTTATATAGTTTAAATAAAACATTACATTTTCACTGTAAAAATAATATATGTATATTTATAAATACCTAAAAGCAAAAATACTTCCTTAACATCTTCAGTGTCACGCTCTATTTATAAGCTATTTAAGTAAACGAAAAATAATATCATCAAAATAAATATTCAAAAAATAAAAGTTAAAAGATAAATCTTAAAATTAGAATCATATCAACCTTGTATACAACCAATTAAATAAATAAATAGTCTATATAAACCTTGACCACCAAATAATTCACCTCAACCATAATCAAATGATTTAGATGAATAATAACCTAATTTTAAAGGAATATATCTAATAAACTTAGTTGAAAGAAAGGGTATAAACCACATAGAACCAGCAAATCTGACAAAAGAAAGTATACTTAAAGAAAATAAATTTTGAGACAAATCAAAATTAGAAATAAGATAACCCAAATAAGCACCTAAAACAACTACAGTAATAGTTAAAAACTTTAAATAATAAGGCAAGGCAATCACATGAGGAACAGGAAAAATTAACCAAGACAAAAGGCTACCACCAAAAACAGCAACGAACAATAAGCCAATTATACCAAACGAAATATAATAACCCTTATCATCAAAAGAAAATCTAGAATAAAAATTATTATCACCAGATATTGAATAATAAAAAAGACGAAAAGAATAAGAAGCAGTTAAACCAGTAGAAAAGAAATAAAGAAAAAAATCAAACAATTAATTCATCTTAAACAAACCATTTCAAGAATTAAATCCTTTGAATTAAGCCCTGCTAAAAAGGGTATACCACACAAAGACAAACTAGAAACATTAAAACAAACTGAAGTTAAAGGTATAAAATTAACAATTGAACCTATAAAACTAATATCCTGAGAATCCTTTAAATTATGAATTATTGAACCTGCACACATAAACAATAACGCCTTAAATAAAGCATGAGCTAATAAATGAAAAAGTGCAAGTTTTGGATAACCCATAGCCAAAATTCTTATTACTAATCCAAGATGTCTTAAAGTAGAAAGAGCAATAAATTTCTTCAAATCAAATTCAAAATTAGCCCCCAAACCAGCCATAAATATAGTTATACAACCAATTAAAAGTAAGAATCAACCACAATTATAAGTATCTAATATTGGTCTGAAACGAATTAATAAATACACCCCAGCAGTAACAAGAGTAGAAGAATGAACCAAAGCAGAAACAGGATTAGGAGCAGCCATAGCAGCAGGAAGTCAAGAAGAAAAGGGAATTCGAGCTCTTTTAGTTATAGCTGCTAAAACAATTAATATAGTAATAAGCTTTATTTCAAAAAATTAGAAATAAAATCATAATAATAAATATAATTTAAACCACCAAAATTCAATATTCAAGCAATAGAAATTAAAATAGCAACATCACCAATACGATTAGAAAGTGCAGTTAACATACCTGCACTATAAGATTTCACATTTTGGTAGTAAATAACTAAAGAATAAGAAACTAAACCCAAACCATCCCATCCTAAAAAAATTCTAATCAAATTAGGACTAATAATTAAAATACCTATAGAGAGAATAAACATTAAAACAATAACAATAAAACGAATTATATTTTTTTCTCCCGATATATAATCCTCTCTTTAATAAATAACCGAAGAAGAAATATATATAACAAAAGACATAAAAATAAGAGACATTCAATCCAAAGTTAAAGTCATAACAACCATAGAACCATTTAAATTAAAAAGTTCTCATTCAACAAAAACTCTATAATCAATTATTAAATAATAAATACCCAAAATAAAAATTATAGTTCTAGAAAAAAATAAAGAAAAAAATCTCAAAGAACAAATAGAAAATAAATTCATGGACTAAGATGAAAAATTCATATCATTGATTCCACAAAACAACATTTTTTATTAAAATACTTAAGCAACCTAAACAAAAAAATACTCACCCTTTAAACAAAGAATATTTAAAGGCAATCAATTAAAAGTAAAAGATGATATTCACGAAAATAACCAAGAGAACAAGTATAAACACCAGAATAATAATTACCATGCTGAGAATAAGAATACATATATAAAGTATAAACACCTCTAAAAAAAGACAAAAAAATTAAAGCAAAAAATCTAAAAGAAGATCAAGACATAATTCTATTTAATAATCTAAGTTCACCTATCAAATTTAAAGAAGGAGGAGCAGCTATATTAGACGACCTCAAAAGGAATCATCATAAAGCCATTCTTGGTATCAAGTTAATTATACCCTTGTTAATTAATAGTCTTCATCTACCTAAACGTTCATAAATAATATTAGATAAACAAAATAAACCAGAAGAGCATAAACCATGACCAACCATTAAAGAAAGAGATCCTATACAACCTCATCAAATCATAGTCATCAATCCTCCAATAACCATTCTTATATGAGCAACAGAAGAATATGCAATTAAAGACTTTAAATCAACCTGACAAAAACAAATAAATCTAACAATAACCCCACCAGACAAACCCAAAGACAATCAAAAATAATTAAACTTTAAACCCAAATAGGAAATAACCTTCATAACACGAAAAGTAGCATAACCACCTAACTTTAATTAAACACCAGAAAGAATCATTCTACCTGAAATAGGGGCCTCAACATGAGCCTTAGGAATTCATAAATGAACCAAAAGTATTGGCATCTTAACTAAAAAAGCAAGAATTATAAACACATAAAATATAAAATAATAAGAACCAAAATCAACCAATAAAGGAAAATATAAAGTATTAGAAAAATCATAAACCCTAAATAATACTAATAATAAAGGAAATATAGCAACCAAAGTATAAAAAATTAAATAAACACCAGCCTGTAAACGTTCAGGTAGATAGCCTCAACCCAAAATCAAAAGTAAAGTAGGAACTGATCTAACCTCAAAAAAAATATAAAAAGAAAGAAGACTCAATCTAGCAAACGAACAATAAAGCATAATCATTAAAATTAAGACCATAAAGACAAAAAAATTAGAATGATAAGAACTTAAATAAACTGAACCTCTAGCAGTAATTATTAAAGAACAAATTCAAAAACTAAGAAAATCAAACTAAAAGAAAAATAATCAATACCAAAATAATATCTAATTACATTCAAATCTGCGTATGAATAAACACAAATCATGAAAACAAAACTAGACAGAAATATTAAAGAATGAACCAACCATCAACAATTATTAACCAAACAAAGAGGGATCAAAAAATAGTTATAAATAAATACTTTAACATAAAGATAAACCAAAAGAATTAAAAAAATCATTTCCATCAGAACGAATTATTGAAACTAAAATAGAAAGGCCTAAAGCACCTTCACAAACAGAAAAAACCAAAAAAATAACAGGAAAAAATAATCATAATCAAACTCAATAAGAAAAACATTAACTAATATAAATAAAGAAAGAACAATATATTCTAATCTCAAAAGAACCATTAATAAATGCTTACGTTTAGAAGAAAAAACATAAACACCCGAAAAATAAACCAATAAAGAAGTAAAGACAGAGAATATAAACATTAGTTTTAATAGTTTAAAAAAAACGCCGGTCTTGTAAACCGGAAATAAGTCCAGCCCCCACTTTTAAAACTTGAGAGGTGAAAAAGCTTCCCATCATCAGTCCCCAAAACCGATATTTTTAATAAACTAACCCCTGAAATGATCAAAACAATAATTATATCGCTATCAAACGTAATAAATATTAATTTTATTAAATTAAGACACCCAATATCAATAATGCTTTTCATTATCCTACAAACTTTTCTAGTTGGACTGATAACAGGAACAATAATGGAAAGATATTGATTATCATATATTTTATTTTTAATGTTTCTTGGTGGTATATTAGTTCTATTTATTTATATTACGAGAATTGCATCTAACGAAATATTTCAACCTAAATCAATTACGATAACTATTACCTTAACAATATGAGTATTTACTATATCAACATTAATTAATTTAGATACAACAATATTTATAGACTTTTTCAAGAATTCTGAAACTATAAATATCGATAATTCAATCAATTTTCAAGATATAACAATATCTTTAGAAAAACTATATAATAGACCAACATTCATTATCACAATAATAATAATAATTTATTTATTTTTAGCACTATTAGCAGTTGTTAAAATCATTAATATTAACCAGGGGCCTATTCGTAAAATAAGATAATTTACTAATGAATAAACCCTTATGATTAAGACATCCTTTAATTAAAATCATTAATAACTCTTTAGTTGATTTACCTGCACCAACAAATATTTCATTTTGATGAAATTTTGGGTCCCTACTAGGGTTATGTTTGGTAATTCAAATTGTAACTGGACCATTTTTAGGTATACATTATACATCAAATATTGAAATAACATTTAGTAGTGTAGTTCACATCTGCCAAGACGTAAATAATGGTTGAATTATTCGAACCTTACATGCAAATAGAGCTTCTATATTTTTTATTTGTATTTATTTACATGTAGGACGAGGAATTTACTATGGATCTTACATATACATACACACCTGAATAATTGGTACAGTAATCCTATTCTTAGTTGTAGCAACTGCATTTATAGGATACGTTTTACCTTGAGGTCAAATATCATTTTGAGGTGAGATAGTAATTACTAATTTATTATCAGCAATTCCATATTTAGGAACAGATTTAGTTCAATGAGTGTGGGGAGGGTTTGCTGTTGATAACGCAACATTAAATCGATTCTTTACATTCCATTTTGTTCTACCATTTATTATTGCTGCAATGGCAGCAATTCATTTATTCTACCTTCACCAAACAGAGTCTAATAACCCCTTAGGCCTAAATGGAGATGTTGAAAAAATTCCATTTCACCCATACTTTACTTTCAAGGATTCTATTACATTTGTATTAATAACATCATTATTAATTATATTGTGCTTGATTAATCCTTACCTCGTAGGGGATCCAGATAATTTTGTACCTGCTAACCCATTAGTAACCCCCGTTCATATTCAACCAGAATGATATTTCTTATTTGCATATGCAATTCTACGATCAATCCCTAATAAGCTAGGAGGTGTTATTGCATTATTCTTATCAATTAGAATCCTAATAATTTTACCATTTTATAATAAAACACCATTCCAAGGTATTCAATTCTATCCTATTAATCAGATTTTATTCTGAATTATAGTAGTTGTTGTATGCTTATTAACATGAATTGGTAAACGACCTGTTGAAGAACCTTATATTATAACAGGACGAATCTTAACAATTATCTACTTTACATACTTCTTAATTAATGTCCATGTTGCAAACGCATGAGATAAATTAATTAAGGAATAATAAGTTAATTAGCTTACGAAAAGCATATGTTTTGAAAACATAAACCTAAAAGTTTAACTCTTCTATTAACTTTTCTTAAAAAATTTCACTAAATAAATGAAATAAATAAAATCTTTAAACCAACAAAGAAAATAAAAAAATTCAAAGATAAAGGCAAAAAACTTTTTCCAGCTCAGTACATTAACTTATCATAACGAAAACGTGGTAATGTACCCCGAACTCAAATAAAACCAAAGGATATAACAGCAAGCTTAATAAAAAATATAAAAGAATAAAAATCACCACCTAAAAAAATTAAAGCTAATAATATTCTTATAAAAACAATTCTAGTATACTCAGCTAAAAAAATTAAAATAAATCCGCCTGCACCATATTCAATATTAAAACCTGAAACTAACTCAGATTCACCTTCGGCAAAGTCAAAAGGAGTACGGTTAGTTTCAGCTAAACAAGAAGCAAAAAAAGATAAAGCTAAAGGAAAAGAAATAATAATAAATCAACAATAAAGCTGATAATTTATGAAATCAAACATGTTAAAACTACCAATTAAAATAATTAAAGATAATAAAATTAAAGCCAAACTAACTTCATATGAAATTGTTTGAGCAACAGAACGAAGAGAACCTAGTAAAGAATAATTTGAATTACAAGACCAACCAGCAATTATAACAGTATAAACACCTAATCTAGTACAACATAAAAAATACAAAAATCCATAAGAAAAAGAACATATAAAAGTTAAGTAAGGGAAAATCACTCAAACAGCCAAGGAAATTATTAAATTAAAAACAGGAGAAAAATAATAAAGTAAATAATTAGATATAATCGGAATTGGCTGCTCCTTACAAATTAACTTAATAGCATCACTAAAGGGTTGAGGAATTCCTGCAAACCCTACTTTATTTGGACCCTTTCGAATTTGGATATAACCTAAAACCTTATGCTCCAATAAAGTTAAAAAAGCAACACTAATTAAAACACAAATAACTAATAAAAGAAAATTCAAAATAAACATAAATAAATCATAAAGTATCAATACTATTTGTAGAAAAAATCTACATAAATGAATTCTAAATTCAACACATTAATCTGTCAAAATAGTAATCTAATTAATATTAATCAATAAAATAAAAAACATTTCAACCATATGGTCCTTTCATACTAATATGAATTAATAATCTTTGGATAGAAACCGACCTGGCTCATGCCAGTCTGAACGCAGATCATGTAAGAATTTAAAGGTCGAACAGACCTAATTACTGGGCTACTCCAACCAAAATTTTTCTTAATCCAACATCGAGGTCGCAATCTGCTTTGTCGATATGAGCTCTCAAAAACAATTACGCTGTTATCCCTAAGGTAACTTCATCTTATGATCATAAATTATGGATCAAAACAACAAACATAAATAAATTATATAATAATGAAGAGTTTATTTATTCTTCATGTCACCCCAACAAAACATCAACATTAAATATAGAAAGAGAAACAAAAAACTATATAAAAGTAAAATGTTAAGCTCTATAGGGTCTTCTCGTCCTAAAGAAAAATTTAAGCCTTTTGACTCAAAAGTTAAATTCAAAAATTTATTAAGAGACAGTTGATTTCTCGTCAAGCCATTCATTCCAGCCACTAATTAAGAGACTAATGATTATGCTACCTTTGCACGGTCAAAATACCACGGCTCTTTAAAAATCCGCTCAGTGAGCAGGCCAGACCTCAAAGTATTTTCAAGAGGACATGTTTTTGATAAACAGGCGGAAATAAATTTTGCCTAGTTCCTTATAATAAATTCACAAGGTAAAAATTATATGCAAATAAATATACTAATTCTATCATTATTACAAAAATTTTAAAATTAAATAAATAATCTTAATAAAAAAACTAAAATACTTATAAAATCAAAATAAAAAATAATGAACTAAAGTGTAATCTTAAAGATAGCTGGTTTAAAGCTTACTATTATATTTTGTAAAACAAATTATAGGTTATTAACTTCAAAGCTTATCCCTTAAAGAATAAATAAGTTAATATTTATACTTAAAAAATTAAATAAAAACAATTAACTTCAAAAAATTAAATTTTTTCTTAAGAAACTAGATATCTTGGGAAATGATTAACATCTCATTTCTATAAATAATTTAATAATAATTATGATACATTAACTATAAATTATTTATAAATCAACCCAAATCGAGACAAGTAAAGTAATTACTAAAATTTTGATAAACCCTGACACAAAAGGTGCAATAAATAAAATCTACTTTTAAAAATTTAAAATAATATTTCATAAAACAATTACATTACCAATAAACTATAGTCTAAAAAATCAATTCTACAAAATATACTAAGACAAAATTCGACAAAATTATTTTTATTAAATAATTTAATAAACAAAAAATAAATATATAAAATAAATAACCAAGATATCCTGATTTGCACAGAAAATTTTTCAGTGTAAATGAAACACTTTACTAATAAGTTATACCTTGAAACTCTTCCTAGATACACTTTCCAGTACATCTGCAATGTTACGACTTATCTCATCTAAATTGAAGCTACATTAAAATAATAAAATAGAATAATCAATAATGAGAGCGACGGGCGATGTGTACACACCTCAGAGCCAATATCAGTTAAATTAATTAAATTAAATTACTATCAAATCCACCTTCATTAATAGTATTTCACCATCAAATCCGTTATAAACAAAAATCTATTGTAACCCACCTCCTCTTAACTATAAGCTGCACCTTGACCTGAAATATGTTATAATTATAATTCTTGAGAACTCTAAAAAGATTCTCTGGTAACGGAGATATACAAACAAATAAATTAAGTAGAGTAAATCGTGTATTATCAATAACGGGGTAGGTTCCTCTGAATGGAATGAGATACCGCCAAATTCTTTGGGTTTAAAGACCTTAACTAATAGTACCCTGGTAAATATAATTAACATTTAAAATATTAGGGTATCTAATCCTAGTTTATTATTTAAATTTCACAGATTCATAAAAAGAGCTATAAATAAATTTTAACATTTCACCTTATAAATCTATATTTTAACCCTACAAATTTAAACAACTGTTTTAACCAATAATATTCACTTGTATCAATCGTATAACCGCGGCTGCTGGCACTAATTATGCTGATACTAAATCAATTGCTAAATCCAAAATCACTTGATAATTAAATCAAATTACTGCAAAAAGAACATTTAGTTTAACAAAACTTACATATAATACAAAGGAAAAGTGAATAAACAAGCAAGAATAAAACTTTTGGAAACAAAATAAGAAATTTGAAAATTTATAAAATTAAGAAAAAGTAAAAGATACAAATATTTAAAGAAAAAAAAGAAAAAAAACACAAAAAATCATAGTTTAGTAGAATCTAATCATACTGAAGCATTACAAGGACTTTTCTAAAGGACTAGAAAAGAGACTGAGTTGTTATCTATACCAATCTAAAATTGTAAACTGCAAAGCGACCCAACAAGTCAAATAATCTTCAGTGCAATCATTCCATATTAAGTCCAAAAATATACCTAACTATTAGTTGATAGTATCATCTGTGAATAGTACTGTAGAGTAGTGGTGTATTGTGTGTAACACTTATAACCAAACGGAAGCATAATTTGGTGTTTTCTCGGTAAAAGATTGTTGGAGTAGTTAATGAGTGTGTTTATTGCTAAGGATTGCAATATGTTACTTGAGGTTCAAGTCTCAGTTTTAATTAGAAAATTGAGGAAACTCTAGGACGGACATATTTTCCCAGATAATTGCAAAGCAGGAACACCAAGAACAGTTAAAACATTGACAACAGGAGACAGAGAAAACGGAAGAAATTGAAAAAAGTAGTCTTGAAAATGAATCAAGACAAGGTCAGTGGTCACATCAAAGCTTTGCAGGAAAATGTACAGGAGTTCAGTTACCTCTCAGAAAAATTAAATAATTTGAGGGAATCCCAATATATTACTCTAGGTTCAACTTTTAAATATGTAACATAACAAGTTGATGAAAAATGGAATAAGATATACAATAATTTTGAGATTCGTAAGAAGAATCATTTTTTCAAATCAAGAAAGGTAGAAACGAATTACAAGAACTGATCAAAGGCTTAGGGATTACAGGAGGATGGGGAAACAAATCAACCATGCCGTTTCCAAGGAAACCATCTCACCATTTAGCTGGAGCGATTTAGGGAAATTATGAAAAACCTTATTCTGGATTTGAACTGTTGCCCTTTCGTATTCGAGTCCAGTGTGATAACCACTGCCTCATCTAGCTTAGTAGTAAAGAAGTAATCAATATAATAGTGGAGGAACATCCCTAGAGAACAAGAGGTCACAATACCTGTAGAGTAGGAGAGATGGTAATGGTACTTTCAGCAACAACAGACTAGATGGATGGATAAAATAAGATTTCAGATGAAGATAAGTGTTAAGCATTTTCCCTATTTTCACCAATTGATGGAATACACGAAACATTTATTAAATTGATGGTCCAATTAGATTATTTCAGTAAGGCCACAGAGAAAACTGACCAAGGGTCGCTCATTGGATTATTGTTCACAGTAATAGGAATAGGAATGAGAAGAAAATGATTCAAATGGCTCTGAGCACTATGGGACTTAACATCTGAGGTCATCAGTCCCCAAAACTTAGATCTACTTAAATCTAACTAACCTAAGGAGATCACACACATCCCTGCCCGAGGCAGGATTCGAACCTGCGACTGTAGCAGCAGCGTGGTTCCGGACTAAAGCGCCTAGAACCGCTAGGCCACAACAGCCGGCTAGTAAGAAGAGAAAGGGTAAATAATACCAAAATAAATTTTTGCTCATAGTTATGACCCACTTAATTACGAAAACCGGAATAACTGAGACAAATTTCAAGGAAGGAAGTGGAGACCATCGAATAATAATAATAATAATAATAATAATAATAATAGTAAAAGTAATGTCCAAATTCACATCCAATAAGCTAGCAGAAAAATCAAGGTATAGTCTCTAGTATTTCGAAGGAGCAAGGGGAGGTTATGCGAATGGTGTTCTGAGGCATCAAGAAAAAATGCTTTAATTAATGAATTATTACAAAAAGGGAAATCCCCGAGCGAAAAATGTTATCATCAATGGTAAAGAGTTTTACAGAAGGAAAACCTAAACTTTTTTACTACTACTGGGAGTCAAGTGAGCTTCATAGCGCAAGATCAATGAGAAGGGTATAGAGAAAGATGAAGAAGTACTGAGCATAAGTGTGTCAAAAGGGAAAAAGACAGAAGAAGAAGTGTTGTTAACTTTTAACTATATTTGGTGTTACTATTAAACGTTCGACATTAGCACTGCAAAATAATTATAAGTTGCCCTTAGTATGGACTGAATGATGAACCACAGAGTTATATTAAATGTTCCTAGGGAACATATGTAGATGCTCAAATGACTTGAATAAAGTTGAATAATGGAAACACTTATTTGGGAAGTGTAATCTTAATGACTGGAAAATATGGGATGGAAACGGTGTTGATGTTGTCATAGATTCAGATCATGCTGAAAAGTAGGTGGCTTTGTATTGGCAAGACTGAAAAGGAAAAGTCGAAGAAAATGTAAGGGATCAATAAGATCACAGGAAGCTGGAAAAGCACAATAAATAAAAATTTTAGCCAGTCATTCCAGAGGATTCAGTGAAAGGCTAGGGAGAGTTAAGGTTATGTTAGTAGACTTAAGAATAAAGACCATGTACCATTCTAAAAAACCTACAGCCCATATCCTACATGCAATGCATTTAGAAAAGAACTAAATAGGATGTTAAGTTGAGGAATTATTCAGCACTCAGACAGCCCATACTCCACCTCAAGGGCAGCAGTGGAAAAGCCTAATAATAACTAGCACTGGATGCTCACTTCCTAAATCAGAAAACAGAACTAAAGAAGGATGGAGCATTCGCCATGGAGGAAATCTGATTCAGGTTTATAAAGTTAAATATTTATTTTCTCTTCCTTTCACCATACTTCATTAACTCAATACAGGAATAGCCAGTGAATATGGCAAATGTATCATTTAAGCACTGAAGAAGTATACTGAAGCATTAAGGTATGACCACCTGATAGTCAATTCAGAGCAATCTGAACAAGAAAATTTAAATATTGAAATCTTGGTTCAAGAGAGAAAAGCGTAATTTACAGTTAATTATGTCACAAGATAACCCAGTTTTGTCAAGTAAAATCGCTTACCAGACACCTGATAAAGTAAATCATTGCAGAAAGCCACAATAGCCAACATAAGTAATCACAAATCACTGAGAACATGAAATAAAATATATTAATTCACTCAACTGAGAAGCTTCGAAAGTTAGAGCACTTGTATGGAATTATTGCAGAATTCAGTTTGACATTCCACACAACTCAAAATTAATTTTAGCTCTTAACTATTCACAACAATAATTTCAGTTTACACCTGATCTGCAGAAACAGAAGTGTTAATTTACCCTCACAATTTTGCAAGCACACAGGGCAGTTACTGCTCCCATAATATTCAACGTTAATATGTACTGAACACACATCACTCTCCTCACTTTATCAGATCAGCACGAGTTTACAGTTGAATGCAGAAAAGTGTAACAATATAATAACCATTGTTCCAGCATAGTAAACTAAAACTTCATTACTTCATGGACTGAATACCTAAATTAAGACTCACTGAACTGATTAATTCATAAATAAGTCACTGGTTATGATTCACTGCACCCACATGCACTAGAATGATTACTGAATGACTGAGGTAGAGCTGCAACATGAAATAACGATAGAATAAATAAATAACTTGCAATTACATCCCCTTGAAGATGCTTTATGTAGGAAAGAAGTTGCACTTGACTGCCAATATCAGTGGATTCGTCGATCTGAAGCGACGAGTTACAGCTGGTCTCTGTTTTTCCCATTCGGCAGCTGACTGGATCAGCAGAGAGAGGAATTTTTGAATTTTCAGAAGCAACTTCTAAACCATGACTGTTTTTACAATAGCTTTACGTGCAGGCATTAACAACGTTTTTACTATTGTGTGGTTTTTTATGCCTTTACGAAAAGTTTACATACCTTATAGCTCAGTTCCTGTACTTTTTGTCGAAACACCATGCTAACGTAGTCACGAGCTTCACTTGTTTTTTATTTTGGTCCAGTCACAGACGAAAATAATTCAAATCTTTGCTTAACAGAGAGGAATGTTTTGTTGACATATGTCGTTTCTATTTATTGGGAACCATAGCAGCATAACTGAGTTTTTCACCAAACACAACACATTCGGGGATTGTGCATATTTTGCCACCACACCGAAAAGATCGGGAGATAAATAATTATCACTTTATTGCCTTTGAACGACTTTCTGTTTGTTTTACGTGCGTGACGGTTTCACTACTTGCACACCAGGACGGAACTCTCCATACGTTGAACATATCCATATCGAAAAAAACAGTGTAATAACATTATAATGGGAAAAACAAGTGTGGGAATCACAATATTCGCACTGCTGCAGAATACAGGTCTGACAAAACGGAACTGAAACACTCAAACAACAGAAAGTGTAGGAAAGCACGTACAGACAGCCATAGACAAAAGACATGTTGTAAAGTACTCTCACGCTAGCGGCATTGCCGGTGCAGTGATACAGGCGAAAATACAGTAAATTTAAGTAAAGTATGACAACAACATTGGGTAAACAAACTGCATATAAATTCTATGAAAAATAACGCTTATCGGCATGTATTACATAATTAAAGAATAAACAAGCACCTTCTCACTTAAAATCGAAGGAAAGAAATTACATTTTACTTCTTTAAAAACATAAACATTCATGTCTTGTCTAAAATCGAAATTCCTTAATTTCTTACAATAATATTCAAATGTCTGCGTCACATCCTTCACCTTGTGGTGGTATATCAATGTGCCACAGCACTCGGATTGCGGAATGCTGCCCTAGAGTTCGAGAACTCTCTGTAAAACACAGTTGGCATTGCAGCCCAACATGATGACTTTTTTATTTTCAACTCTTCCAGTTGCTTCTTTACTCCAGGGATGCCTATTACTATGTCCCCCACAAGGGAGTCCGTACGACGGCCAAAAGTTTGTACGACCCTCCTGTGTGCATGACTTCTTAAAACTTGGGCTTTCCTTTTACTGTTTTCTGTTGGGTCACCAGGCTGGTCAACGAGTGACGAGGTAGAAGACTTCGACCCACTTAGCGTTTTATTCGTAGAACCAGAATTTTCTAGGGTTCTCAGCAAAATCTTTTGCGAAGGTATGACGCTGGTAGTTGTATGCTTCACGCTTTGATCTTTTCACAGGCGCACGGATTTCTGCCTCTAAGTTTAGCCTACCGTAACTTGCGCATTTTGTTTTGAACCGACACTGCAACAGTCTCTGCTTATTCAGCAATTTTCTAATTTTATTAAACTACAATGGCTCTTTTCCGTTCTTCATCCACTTACTTCTCACATACTTCTCCAGGACGCGATTTACAATCTGTTTAAACTTTGCCCTGAATTCCTCTACATACATCAAACTGGAACTAAATGATGTCCGTTCATTTTCTAAGTGGACACTAAATACTTTCCTGGCCTTCTTGATGGTTTTATTAACTTCGTTAAATACACTCGCGATCATGACATCACGATCACTAATCCTTGTCTCTATACTGGCGTCGTCGATAACGTCAGGCCTGCTAGAAGCTACAAAGCCTAAAATATTTCTGTTGCGTGTGGGACTATTAGATGCTCAAGACAGTTCTTGGGAAAGTGTTCAAAAGTACTTCGCAAGACCGCCTGTGCATTTCCCTGCAGTTAATGCGTACACGTCCCAGTCAATCCTCCGTAGGTTACGTCGCCTCCAACTAATATTGCATGATCTGTGTATTTCCGCGCTACTGAGCGTAGACTATCTTTTAATAATTCTAAAGCTTTCACGTCGGAATAGGGTGACCTGCAAAAAATCCGATAGTTAACTTGAGATCGCCTAGACCTGTCAGGCGCATAAAGGTAAGTTCACAATGAGACTCAATTTCGACCTCACTTTTTTTGTTGGCTACAGTAAACACTCTTTCCCCTACGGCACCTAATCAGCCTTTTCAATGTGCATTCCATGCCTCGCTACATATTTCAGATCTTTCCACTTAGGGTTTCAGCCAGCTCTCGGTTCGGAGAATAATATGAGCGCGACAGTTTTCGTGAAGGGCAGTAAATTCAGGAACTTTGTTACGAATACGTCGACAATTTAATGTTTAAAGTATGACAGTCGATATGTGCTTTACGTTGCACGCGATGTGATCTCACTCTCTGCGTATTGACTTGACTGGCGAGTGTTTATCAGGACACTTCCAAATACCGCCTAGCCTAAAAAACCTTATGTGCACTCCACAAGTACTCTGCTACTCGAGTAGCTGCTTCCTATTTGTACCACTGACCTATCAAAGGGAGTCCAACAATTCTCCCATGATACCAGTCCAGAAATCTGTAGCCAAGACCATCACAGAATCGACGGAGCCTTTGACTCAGACCCCTCCACTTGGTTCCAAATCAAAGGACCCCGACCAACTCAGGGAACAATGCTGCAAATTGTAAGGTCTGTTTGCACGCCACACATGAGACCAGCGCCGGCCGGAGTAGCCGAGCGGTTCTAGGCGCTACAGACTGGAACCGCGCGACCGCTGCTGTCGCAGGTTCGAATCCTGCCTCGGGCATGGATGTGTGTGATGTCCTTAGGTTAGTTAGGTTTAAGTAATTCTAAGTTCTAGGGGACTGATGACCTCAGAAGTTAAGTCCCATAGTGCTCAGAGCCATTTGAACCATTTTGAACCATGAGACCAGCAGTCCTCGTCACTTCCGCCAGACGCCGTATGAACTGAGTATGGATTCAGAACCTAATGACAGACGTCGTTGGTACCAACGTGAGGCACAACTTGCAGACGACTGCACCCTGCACGCTCGATAGCTGAGCAGACTTTTAAGAGTTTAATGAATGCCAGCTACAGCTAAATTGTCGACAAAAGTGGCACCCATATGTCTGTCGTTTATATGACACACTGTGGAGTTTCTACTGGAGTTAGGTCGACAAACTCTCTGTCCATCGGAAGAAACCATAGCTCATCTCTACAACGTGTGCTGCGTATCAGTGAAAGTGGATTTACCAGATGTGGACACTGAACTACGATCTTATTTATGTTTGTTTATGTACCCAGCTATAAGTGGGATTTAATAAAAACCCCTGTATTCCAGTGAAAACGAACAATTACCACCAGGACTGAGTGGACAAAACAACCTCACCACATGATTCTTGTAGTAAGCGACTGGTCCTGCCATAATGAAAGCCAGAAACTTGAAGATCAAGACGAATGGACCATTACTTCATGACATTAAACGTGCTTTGGTTATTAGGCTTTGAGCTAGTGGGAAAATTAATCTTGTTCTAACATTGCTAACAAATTCTGAGTGAGTGGGCTACTAGTATTTTTTTTCAAAAATTTTGTTTCAGCCAAAATATCAGCTATTGCAGGAGATTTTGTGTGGCACTGAGGGACTAACATACTAAACGTTCAGCGAAAGCAGTGATATTCCATCGCATGAAAAGGTAAAGCCAAACAGTATATTCATATTTGATGACGTCGCAGTGTAAAATCAAGATAAGATTCGCAGATATTTCTCCCTTGGTCGCTATGTGCAAGTCAACATATTTCATTTGAGCCATATATACTCAAGAACCCTGAAGCAGTTGGTCTGGGATAATCCGAACCTTATTATAGCTCCCAAACAGGACAATCTGAATTTACCAAATACATGTAGAACAGAAGTGTGATTCAATGAATTCATTACCATATGTGGGATTGATAAAATAGCTCGCAGTATGGCTTTCTGGTTACAGACAAAGCTATGAAACTGGATGAGGATTGACATAGACGGAAATTGAATGAGATGCTGCATAAAAGGCAGTGCATAAAAACGTAACACCGAAAATGCAGATAAAATACCTTCTGCAACATCTAGAAGTTTCGCCGTTTAATATCCGTTGATAACTTGCACTGTACTTTTGATTTTGAAGTTGTCAGCTGTATTACAGAAACTTTATTTAATTTGTAGTCGATTTACTAGTGTATTTATTTTTGACTGTATATAACTGATTGTAATATAATGAAAATATTGTAAATTACTGGGTAATGGCCAAGGGAACTTTATTGAAATGTATCGAAAGCATCGAAGAAATGTTAGTAGCTGTGCCGTTGTCTATCTTTGCGTATGTAGAGTGTCTGTCGCGTTGCGAGCAGAGAGGAAGCAGAGAAGTGTTTGTTCGGCGTTCCCGCCAATACGCTGTGCAGCTATGCTCGCGCCAGTGCAGAAGCGTCTGATTCGTTAACCTGCGAGTATTGAGAGGACGGTAGGGGTGGACAGGCGTAGGAAGCTGCAATTCCAACTATTGCATGTCCTATAATTATCCGTGGTTCTAGAGACGACACAGGGTTCTCTTCGAACAGCAGCAGCAGCAACAATGGCAGCTCAGCATTGTCGTTGGCTACATTCTTCGTCGCCCGCACAGCTACAACATCGTAAGACTGTTAAGTGAAAAACTATAAACTTACGTTGACCTTGTCCAGCAACATTTCTTTCAAAAATTATGAATGGGTTGACTTATAGTAGTTAAAACTTGTAGGGCACCTGTGTTGCCATTGTACTCAGACATTATTACAACGCAGGGTCCCCTTCCTTTCCATACAAACACCGACTGTCGTAAGAACATGGAAATTGGTTAAATGTTTACAGCCAGTTTTGTGTGTTTGCTAATGACAAGGTTCAGTCTACATTTTCTGCCTCAGTAGCTGTTCATTCCTGCATTTCACTGCCAAAACTAATGACTAAAGATACAGCACAAATTAAGAGTGCGCAATTTCATTTATTATGTATTTAGCTTAGCGAGTGACGTCTGCTGGCTTGGTATGTATTTTACTGCTGTTATTTTAAAAGTAAAACCAACTGTTCATTTGCTTAAAGTAAATTCAGTTTAGTCTTTCAATAGCCAAAAGTACATCGCATGCCTTTTTCTAAATTTTGCATTACCTTACACTAAGGTTGCTGAAAGTAATATTTTTTACGTAACAGAGTTTAAGTTGAGCCAGTCATTCGTTTAACTAGTAACGCCATTTAATTTCACTTTCAAAATTTAGTATTTCAGAATAAATAACTGCAAACTCAGTGCTTCCTGATTCATTTATTTCTCGTGAACTGTTGTGCAGTGGAAAAGCGCGACAACTTTCTGTTGCCACTCCAGTGATTATTAGCTTAAATTTCTTTGCCATTACCTTTCTCAAGATGCTAGAGATTCATTGCTCTAGCAGGCTGGCGACCATTTAATTATTCTTTTTTTAGCTAATCAGTGTTTTCTTAATGTTATCAGGGATTTTTGTAATAAATACTACGTGGTACCCTCTTTCCCCGCCTGTGCCGTTCGTGAGCGGTTGTACTATACTCCAACCATTTCAAAATTATCATCAGTATTTAGCTTCAGTTTAGAATAGTAGTATAGATTCTTCCACCAGAAGAGTTTGTTGTACACTTTCCGCCAACTAACTGGCGTTATTTTCCTTCGGTAACGATAGCCTTACTCACTGTAAAATTTCATTAGGCATATGGGATCACTGTCACTTATATCGCAATCCAGTAGGTCCATTGGGATGGGGGATGTTACAACGTGACTGCACCATTATTCGGAGCCTTTGACTCAGTGACAAATTTGCACGCGTGTCGCAAACTCGCTCACAAGCAAAGGACATGCGCCTGTTTGACAATCGAGGCAAACAACGATAAATTAATGGAACTGGAAAGTCTTATCGAGGTGGGGGCTATAAACGTCGAGGTACTGAATGCTAGAATGCAGCAATGTAAACTACACTGAAGCACCAAAGAAACCTGATATAGGCGTGCGTATTCAAATACAGAGATATGTAAACAGGCAGAATATGGCGCTGCGGTCGGCAACGCCTATAGAAGACAATAAGTGGCGCAGTTGTTAGATCGGCTACCGCTGCTACAGTGGCAGGTTATCTAGATTTAAGTGAGCTTGAAGGTGGTGTCATAGTTGGCGCACGAGCAATGGGACACAGTATCTCCGAGGTAGCGATGAAGTGGGGATTTTCCCGTACGACTATTTCACGACTGTACCGTGAATATCAGGAATACGGTTAAAACATCAAATCTCCTACATCGCTACGGCCGGAAAAAGACCCTGCAAGAACGGGACCAACGACGATTGAAGAGTATCGTTAAATGTGACAGAACTGCAACCCTTCCGCAAATTGCTGCAGATTTCAATGCTCGATCATCAAGTGACAGCGTGCGACCCATTCAACGAAACATCATCGATATGGGCTTTCGGATCCAAAGGCCCACTCGTGTGCCCTTGATGACTGCACGACACAAAGCTTCACGCCTCGCCTGGTCTCGTCAGCACCGACATTGGACTGCTGATGGTTGAAAACATGTTGCCAGGTCGGGGGAGTGTCGCTGCAAATTGTGTCGAGCGGATAGACGTGTACGGGTATGGAGACAACCTCATGAGCCCATGGACCCTGCATGTCAGCAGGGAACTGTTCAAGCTGGTGGCGGCTCTGTAATCGTGTGGAGCGTGTGCAGCTGGAGTGATATGGGACTCCTGATACATCTAGATTCGACTCTGACAGGTGACACGTACGTAAGCATCCTGTCTGATCACCTGCATTCATTCATGTCCATTGTGCATTCCGACGGACCCCAGCAATTCCAGCAGGACAATGCGACTCCATACATGTCCAGAATTGCTACAGAATGGCTCCAATAACACTCTTCTGAGTTTAAACACTTCCGCTGGCCACCAAACTCCCCAGACATGAACATTATTGAGCACATCTGGGATGCCATGCAACATGTTGTTTAGAAGACATCTCATCCCCCTCGTACTATTACGGATTTATGGACAGAAATGCAGGTTTCATAGTGTCAGTTCCCTGCAGCACTACTTCAGACGTTAGTCGAATCCATTCCACGTCGTGTGGCGGCACTTCTGCGTGCTCGCGGGGGCCCTACTCGATATTAGGCAGGTATACTATTTTCTTTGGCTCTTCAGTGTATATGTCAATGACAAAATTGAAGAGTCAGCGCAAAACTAAGAGATGTGCGTGGATATATCAATGCACTTGAGTCCATTACCAGTAGTCTCAAAGTACAAGTTGTAAACTGTCTATAAAACGGCTTAATATACGGCAGCATGCCGCCAACAGACTGTAAAGTTATTAAGGAGCGAAAGGCTATTCGACAGAAGTTACAACTGCTAAAAGTTAGTGCAGCTGCAACAAGATCAGCATCTTTCTGAAACGTTTAAGCCATTAACCAGCAGTCTGAAAGGCCGTCAAGAAGTAGAAGAAGCAGGAGACGAGGGAGTAAATTCTCTTATTGACTTCATTAATCATCACAGTAATGCTGAGATGGAGGTTTAGGGAGAAGCTGGACGAAACCATATACATTAGGTAAGCGCCCAATATACGTATTTAACTGAGAATGCAATAAGAGTTAGTTGAGGATAAGGAATTGGAAAGAACCCGAAGTTTATTAGAGCTGATATTCTGAAAAATGTCGGACATCAGAAGATGTTTTTCCCCCAAAGATAAAAGCGTCTGATCAAATATTAGACATGACCGACTCACATACGACAACAAAAGGACAAATGAAAGCCTCAAAGAGTGACAGACACAAGAATATAATTAAATCAGCGGTAGCAGCTGCACATAGCGCAGCTTAAGAGGCTGAAGTACAGTATAAGCGAATAACCTACCTCTAGGTCCGCCCCCGGTAGCTGAGTGGTCAGCACGACAGATTGTCAAGCCAAAGGGCCCGGGTTCGATTCCCGGATGGGTCGGAAATTTTCTCTGCTCAGGGACTGGGTGTTGTGATGTCCTAATCATCATCATTTCATCCCCATCGACGCGCAAGTCGCCGAAGTGGCGTCAAATCGAAAGACTTGCACCAGGCGAACGGTCTACCCGACGGGAGGCCCTCGTCACACGATATTTCATTTACCTACCTCTAGAATATATTTGTTACGATGACCAGAATGATTACGACTGCTTGATGCGTTAGCTGCTGCAGGGAATACAGGTCACGCGAACGAAATATTATCAATCACATCTGAGCTTCAAGAAAGGCACATCATCGAGCAATTATGGAGACAGTTGATCATGAGCTTCACAGTCCTTCACGCAGAAAATTCCCGTGCAGACGTGTGACACCTTGAGGACCAGGTGATTTATGGCAGGCTGATCTCGTAGACATGCGAGACTACTCATGATCGAATAACAATTTCAAGTCTAGTGGCCAAAATACATATTCCGAATTCGCTTGGGCTCAACCAGAGAAGATAAAGACGTGGAAGGAGGTTTCAGACGTTTTTAAATAATTGTTGCAGACTGGAACGAATTGGTGGCCCAATAACCTTCAGACGACCTTGGAAGTGAACTTTACAACAGATATTTCAAAACAGTAATGGAACGATATGGAATAAATCACTATACTGCATTCTCCGATTTGGAAGATAGTATTGTCGAACGCGTGAAAAGGTGACCAAAAACCGGATGCTGAAGCAATTAAATCTTCAAGGGATGTACAAATGTCTAAATACCCTTTCACAAATCATTGACGAGTATAATCGCACTACTCGCCATACATTTATGGCAGTCTAATTGTCTAGACAGTGCATGTTGTAAGCAGACCATATTTGCGTTCAGGGGGCTGTTTCTTCATGGGTGATGTAAGCAAGCATTGACATTGGCTGTTTCCTCCCAATTCTTTGGGACCTTTAATCACGTTTCACGTCTCGGATACGGGAAGGATGAATTTTATCGCTGATGTAATGAAGCATCGACTGTAGCTATCTGGCTGTTATCTCCCATTTCTAAGGGGCTTTTAATTACGTTCGACGCTTCGGTCACGATTAGCGAGAGTTCTTATCGATTGTTTGACGATGCCTAGAACACGTGAAATGCATCACATGAGAAGACTAAATAAACGTATCTTGTGCAAACAAGACTGTTTTTTCTGCATCTAGAGATCTATTGTGGTTGCTGTGCCAGTGCCTCCGCGGTAGTTATGGAGTGGGGTGATTTTAAGTAAACGAATTAGGTCGCCCCCACCTGTTGGCCCCGAGCTGCAAACGCCTGATAATGTCACGCCTAACCTTTGCCAAAATAATTACAAAAAAGTATGTTATTTTATGTGCTTGGCCCTCCCTTAGTTGCAGGTCTTAAAAGTACGGCACTCATGCCCGCACACTCCATTGTAATTTGATACATTGTGGTTTAAGATAACACTTTAAAAATCAATTTTTAATTAAAGAATTGTAGCTCAGGTGCACTACTGACACTGTCCACTGTAATGTGCAGTTTAGATGAATTAAGATTCATTACGATATCAGTTCAGGGAATAATAATTATATATGGTGAGTCGAAAAGGACTTTACAACATTGGATTGATACAGAAATTTATTGAGATAACTTACAGAATAGGTAGTTGTGTCATTTTGTATTAAAGAACCTCAAGTTTGATTCACGTAGTGTAGCAGTTCCCTACTCCACCACCAGATACGCCAACGTAGTGCACAGCTAAATAGGCTACTTTCACTGATGCAGAGCGTGCCAGCTGTGTGTTTTGGCTTCATGAATCGAACTCTGCAACAACGATTCGGCGCAAATTTTGCATCGAATACGCTACAGAACATCCAAGCAGGCCTACAATTTACTCTTGGCACAAGAACTTTGCTTCCTTGATAATCGCTTCACAGGTCGGTGGAGAGGCCAGGGCCAATCGCATGGCCACCTTTCTCTCCAGGCACCACCGGATTTAACCTCTGAGATTTCATTACAGACCTTGAGTACGTTCCTTTCCTGTCAAACAACTTAGTCGATCTGAAAAATCGAATTTACGCTGCCGTTGCACATGTTAAGCCTGATCTGCTGTAACGCACCTGGGGAAAAATTGATTACTGGTGGGATGTTTGCCGCATCATAAATGGTAGCCACATCGAACTAAAATTACACTTTTATGTCAAACTACAAAATGACAAATCTATCGATTCTGTGGGTTATCTCAATAAATTTCTCTATCATAACAAAGTTGTAAAGTCCTTTTTGACTCACCCTGGATTAACATCCACTAATGTTTTTACATTTTAATGTGGTTCTATTTTAGTGTTGGGCTGTCAATGAAATTAGTTACTAGAAGGGCTAGCGACCCAAAAATACTGTTTAACTGATTCAGTTCCCAGTCTATTGCTGAAATATTCCCGCGGGCGTCAACTGATGCGCCCTTCGATGGAGTGTTAAGAGTTCTACCTGACACGGAATTGCGTGGCCTGGCCACCACACCCAATTCGCACGACCGCCAGCTGGCGCTGCGACTGGCACCGCCAGTACTTCGTCACTGCACTCGTCGTCCTCGCCACGCCAGTGCATTGCTGCATCACCACCGCCACACTGGCTAAAGGGCTGCCATTGTAAAGATCTACCTGAGATACAGCCGCAACCATCCTCCGCGTGACTGTCGTTATTTTTACTAATGATTTACACTCTACCTGAATTACTTCTGCTACGAACAATGTAATGTCTACTTAAATGTAATTTCCTTGTCAAATAAGACTCTGTTAGGTATTATCTATCCTAGGCAGCACTTAAAATTTAAAAAAATATTCTCTTTCTAGTGTTTTGGACCAATACTCTGCTCCTGAGGAAGGGGGAGGAATGTACAAATTGGGCAGGCATTATCGACAACAAATCGATTCATCTCTTTAAATTTTCATTCGCGGTTAGCTCGTGAAGTTTTTCCTGAGATGCAGCAGGTCCTGGATTGGCTGACATCGGAATTAGCCAGATGCCACCCACTTCACTACCCATTCGCCTGATGGATATGTGAACCTATTCTCGCTGAACATCGCTGACACTCAGACAACGAATTGTATAGGATGGCACCAATTCCGGGAATGGGATCGGTCACATGGGGCTCTGGGGTGAGCTGGGGAGCGTGGGCGGCGTCTTCCCAGCCAGCTATCGGACTGTTCACACCTGTCTTCCGCTCCTCTCCAGCCACGAGGCCCCTCCTTGTACAAATATTTCAGATTTAATTACTCTGTCCCTTAGAGACAGGTAATAAATCCTACCACCATTCAGCTTCAATGGAAAGTCCTTGTTTCACACCCTCCAACCATCTCCTAAATGTCAGATGACCCAGCCGCTCCTGATGTACATCCCTCCGGCCAAACGTACTTGCAGAATTCGATTGCAATTTGAAAGCGCTACAATCGAGAAAATCTTGTGAGTACTGTTTTTAGCCGTCTGTCTGTTACATTATTACTCCAATCCACGACAATAACCAGTAAGTGAAATCAAATAAATCAAAATTATTATAAAAAAGCAGCTACAAGTTAAATTCATTTTGAGACTGAAGCTACTGGAAACTATCACAAACTTCTGTATTTGTGACAGGTTAAGCTGTTAAAACTTTGACGAAACTCGGTTACGTTTGGTCTGTTTACAACACGCACTGTCTAGACAATTAGACTGCCAAGTAAGTCAGTCTATTTGGCAGTCTTGTTGCCGGCATGACAGCACGTGCTCAAAGTGTTGTAAATAGACCACATTTGTGTTCAGGAGCTGACATTGGTTATCTGGCTGTTTCCTCCCAATTCTCTGGGACTTTTAATCACGTTTGGTGCCTCGGATGGGAGTAGGAAGAATGTTATCGTTGATGTAGTGAAGCATAGACCGTACCTATCTGGCTGTTCAATCCCAGTTCTATGGACCTTTAATTACGTTCGACGCCTCGGTCACGATTAGCAAGAATTTTTATCGATTGTCTGATGATGCATAGAACAGGTGAAAAGCGCCACATGTGCAATCAAGACTTTTTTCTGCATCTAGAGATCTATTACTGTTGCTCTACCAGTGCCACCGCGGTAGTTATGGAAAGGGGTGATTTTAAGTAAACGAATAAGGTTGCCCCCACCCGTTGTCACCGAGCTACAACCACCTGGTGAATGTCACGCCTAGCCTTTGCCAAGATAATCACAAAAATGTATGTCATTTTATATGCATGCCCTCTCTTAGTTGCAGGTCTTATAAATTCAGCATTCGTGTCCGCGCACTCCTTTATACTTTGATACATTGTGGTTCAAAACAACACTCTTCCTAAAATCAAATTGTAATTAACAAATGGTAGCCCAGTACCCCAGCTGTACTATTGACACTGTCCACTATAATGTGCAGTTTAGATGAAGTAACATTCATGACGATATCTGTTCAGAGAATATCAAATTATTCGTTTACAGTGCCCCCTTTATACGCAAACCATGTGGCTAATCCCTGCCGGGTAAAGGTGAAGGGGACAGATACAGTACTTGGTACGACCACGTCATAAACATATTGCTTCATACGCCATTCAGATATTTGGGAAGTGGCACGATCTATAGTGATCTGACCCTTCTCAGGGGCTATTAGCCTATCGATTGATTGAGTTAGGTGGTTGTTCGATCGATAGGCAGCGAAGGCTAGCTGTCAAGTGACGGTAGTACAACGGGCAGTTCCTGCATACACAGTAAGAAGGATGTAACACTTGCATTTTGCACTTATGGGAAATGAGCTGACAATTTAACGGTAGACGTTATTACCTCGCAGCTGGAACTGTTCTATAGGAGTCAAGTGCCCATAAGTGTGACTCGGTAAGTCTCAGATGCGAAGATAGGATTATATCAGAGCAGAGCTACTGCAGTTGGCTGTGGTACAGTGTACAGAAGGCTGTTGACTACGTGCACAAACACTGGATCGTGCACCATTACGACTGAGCGGGCGCAGGGAGGAGCTTTGACTTCCTTTAGGAAAAGAGCCATTTCAAACTCGGGAACGCCGCTGTATAACTCTGAAGCGTATCACAAGTAAACTTTCACATGCCTGTGTAATTGTAGTTCGGTGGACTGCATGACTGACAGTGCAATCAATTGCACAAAGCGGATTGTTCAAGTGGATTTGTGGAACTTGTTTAAAGTTCACGTACATTGATGAACATTCACTGAAGACCCTAAGAAACTGGTACACTTGCCTAATATCGTGCAGGGCACCCGCGAGCACACAGAAGTAACACAACGTGACTTGGCGTGAACTCGATTAATGTCTGAAGTAGTTCCTGGAGGAAATTGACACCATGAAACCTGCATGACTATCCAGAAATCCGTAAGTGTACAAAGGGATGGAGATCTCTTCTGAACAGCACGTTGCAAGGCATTCCAGAAATACTCAGTAATGTTCATGTCCGGGAGTTTGGTGGCCAGTGGAAGTGTTTGTCCAAGTCTGTCAGAATGCACGATGGACATGAATGGAAACCGGTGATCAGACAGTATACTTACGTATGTGTCACCTGTCAGAGTCGTATCTAGACATATCAGGGGTCCAACATCACTCAAAATGCACACGCCCCACACATTACAGAGCCTCCACCGGTTTGAACAGTCCTCTGCTGACATGCAGAGTCCATGGATTCATGAGGCTGTCTCCATACCCATACACGTCCATCCGTTCGATATAATTTGAAACGAGACTCCTCCGACCAAGCAACATGTTTACAGTCATCAACAATGCAATGTCGGTGTTGACGGGACCAGGCGAGGAGTGAAGCTTTGTGTCATGCAGTCATCAAGGGTACACGAGTGGGCCTTCCGCTCCGAAAGCCCATATCGATGTTGTTTCGTGGATGGGTTCGCACATTGACACCTGTTGATGGCCCAACATTGAAATCAGCATCAATCTGCGGAAGGGTTGCACTTCTGTCATGTTGATCGATTTTCTTCAGTCGTCGTTGGCACCGTTCTTGCTGGATCTTTGATGTTTTACCGGACTCGTAATATTCAACTGAACACTCGTGAAATGGTCGTACGGGAAAATCTCCACTTCATCGCTACCTTGGAGATGCTGCGTCCCACCGCTCGTGCACCGACTATAACACCATGTTCATACTCACTTAAATATTGATAATCTGCCATTGTAGGAGCAGTCACCGATCTGTGCCAGACACTTGTCTTATATAGGCGCTGCCGAGCGCAGCGTCGCATTGTGCGTGTTTGCATATCTCTGTATTTGAATACGCATGCCTAAACCATTTTTTCAGTGTATTGAGTTACTGTTGGTGTAAGAGGAACATAATGAAATATAAGAGTTTACAAACAGGAAGAACAAATTGAAAATTAAAAGTAGAATATTTGTGGTTACATTAAGGTAACAGTCCTGATCTTTTGCTCGAGCTTGTCTCAGCCTAGGCAACCCATGCGTTGCGCACCGCATCAGAATATCCGTCACGTGACAAACAGGAGACAGATGTTCACACAAAAGTTGGTGTGGAAGCTGATCACTTCAGCACTAACTAAATCAGATTAAGAGAACCCCCGACAGAACACAGAACTGAGGTTTTTGAATAACGATAGACATAAAAATACAAGAAATGGCATTTTGTAAGGCGATTACACTGTGGCAGGAGGAAAGCAGAGAATGTTTCGTTTCCAGTGCGCCTATAATTCACTGGGAAAGGACAAGCGTCGGTAATGCACGTGTAAAAAGTAATGTTTCTGTAAATGTATTATCACATAAATCAATATGGTTAACAATGATTAATAATCTGGCACCGAAAGGAATTGAAGCATAAGAATTTGTGGCGACACTGTAACCGTAATTACGGAAGCAACACCATTATTACTTTTCACAATGACCAGACACAGAGGCTCTATTTCAAATCCTGTCACGATATCTAGTCCTGTAAAATGATAACAGACGTAAACAAAAGAGATACAACAAAATTAACTTGAACAGGCTGTTCGAACTAGTCACCTAATCAACTAAAAAAGGGGAATACCTTAAAAATCTATACAATGTCATTAGCAAAACACAGCAAAATAAGTAACCTTGCAAATGCAGCGTAATCAGTCTCAAAATAATATAAGAGAACTTAAACGTTAGAACTCAAATTTCAAAGTGACTTGAGCAGTAGATTCTCCACAACGCAGTTATGATTATAGCATTTTTTGCTTTTTCTTACATAAACTGACCTTATTCCGACACAGTTATTCCTTGCTTGGCGTGTGAAGTGAGCGAATTACGGATGCCTCTCTCTCTTTATGTCAACTAGTATAAACTTACTGTGAGCATCCTTCTAGTATCCTTCTTGTCCCTCTATAGCCACATGTTACTGAGGCTTAATGAATGTGGCTGTGAGATAACGTGGTGTCGTGCCCCGAAGGTATAGTCACTAGAACTACTTTCATTTGCCAACCTGCGGCTAAGTACTGGTTTGTTGTAGAGCCGATTGAAGATTTCAGCGTGCAGCGACGATCAGCAATAAGTGACTTACCGTGACAATAGTTCCCTCCTTTCATTTACAGCAGACGCTTTATTTATCTATTTATTTATTTATATTTTGTTGTTTTTTGTGTCAGGATTGTACCCGAGTGGTAACGGATATTATTCTCTGAACTGTTTGACTGGTGTACTGTCAGAATATTTCGGCATGAACTGTTGTGCTTGGATAATGCTCTCACATGTACTTATCGGCAAAATGGTGATCAAGTAAAGACAGTTGACTTTAGAAGAGAGAGCAACCACGTGGCACATACGAAATCTGTCTTGTTTCCTGCACAGTTCAGTTGTTTGTATTACTTCAAATATAGACGTAAAAACTCCCTGACTGATATAGTTTAAATTACAATGTATCGCTTTACTGTTTTGTCTGATGTGTTGTGCACAAAGCGAAATTTTAATTCCTCGTAATGAGATTTCATCCAAGACATTTTTAACTTATTTAACCACAGATCCCACGTTAGAGTGTACGGAACTGGTCTTTCTGACGAGTGGTGGTTAGAGCAGTGTGTTCGGTAGCGTCTTCAAATGTACCTAGGTCTAATGTTGGTTGCAAGAATTTACGTGTGCCAGTATAACATATATACTTAGTTCTCTAGACTGAATAATAACTGTCCACAGTCGACCTTAGCTAAAACTGTTTTACATAGAAATTTCAAGTAGTACAGTATAATATTTCTTACTGAATACAGAATAAACTGATAAACAAAGCTACATTCCTACTATTTTGTCGCTTACCCCTAGTATACTTGGACTGCTAGAACTGGGAATATTACTAGGTCGTGTGTTAGGACATTCGTAATCTGCTCACTTATGTTTACTAGTCAGGAAAACAGATGTTAACAGTTCAGTTTTACCGGTTCAATTCACGGCGCAGTTACTTAGTTCATTTTTACACTTCGAAAATCACTTCGGGAGGAGTCTCTGCTCTCATCATCTTCCTGAATATTGTAACAAACTAACTTAAGTATAGCACATGAAATAAATTACAGCATAAATCATCGAGCACTTTCTCCCCTACAACTTATTTGTTTGTGCAGTAAGAAACAGGAAACATCCTCTGGTAACCACCAAAATCAATTTTCTTTTATGTATATAAACTGAAGCGGCGAGTGAAGATTTGTACCAAGGCCGGGAATTGCACCCATGTCTTCTGCTTACTAGGGAGGTACGTTAGCCACAAAACCACTGGGGTACAGCGGTTCTCACAACTGCACAGATCACCCTGGCACACCTCCCTCCTCGATCCAAATCCTCCCTACCATCCAGTCTACTTTAAATTCCCCCTTACACACTAACAAAATTGTCGAGGCTCGCCATGTTCTGGAATAGCACCTTAGCATCGAACGAGGGGGAGGGGAGGGATCCAGCCTGAAATCCAAATGCAGGTACTTATAAAAATGAAATGACACAATTTCAGAGAATATACTGGTCTCATACAGATATTATTTTATGTATATACACTCATGCTCATAAATTAAGGATAATGCTGATACATGGTGAAACAATGCTCTGGTAGGCGGTTTGCTGGTTTACAATCACCTCGGGGTATGCCCATGCGGTGTATTTGACTTGCGGTCGTCACACGGTGGCGCTGGCAGCAGTCCACATACGCAGAGGTATGTTGGTACATCTCAGAGTACGGTGCAGCGAGTAAGCGAACAGACGCTTTCAGACGTGCTAATGATAACTGTGTGTTGAAAATGGCTCAAAGAACACGTATTGATGACGTTATAAGGGGTAGAACACTACGGCGACTGGAGGCTGGTCAAAGGCAGCAGGTTGTAGCACGGGCCTTCCGTGTACCACAAAGTGTGATCTCAAGATTATGGCAACGATTCCAGCATACAGAAACGTGTCCAGGCGCTACAGTACGGGACGTCCACAGTGTACAACACCACAAGAAGACCGATATCTCATCATCAGTGCCCGCAGACGGCCACGGAGTACTGCAGGTAGCCTTGCTCAGGACCTTACTGCAGCCACTGGAACAGTTGTCTTCAGACACACAGTCTACAGACGACTGAACAGACATGGTTTATTCCACTGACCCCTTGCCACAGGAGAGCCCGTAAAGCCTGGTGACAAGAACACAGTACATGGTCATTGGAACAGTGGTCCCAGGTTATGTTCACGGAAGATTCCAGGTATAGTCTGAACAGTGATTCTCGCCGGGTTTTGATCTGGCGTGAACCAGGAACCAGATACCAACCTCTTAATGTCCTTGAAAGGGACCTGTACGGAGGTCGTGGTTTGATGGTGCGTGGTGGGATTATGATTAGTGCACGTACACCCCTACATGTCTTTGACAGAGGAACTGTATCAGGTCAGGTGTATCGGGACGTCATTTTGCACCAGTATGTCCGCCTTTTCAGGGATGCAGTGGGTTCCATTTCCTCCTGATGGATGATAACGCACGGCCCCACCGAGCTGCCATCGTAGAGGAGTACCTTGAAACAGAAGATATCAGGCGAATGGAGTGGTCTGCCTGTTCTCCAGACCTAAACTCCTCGAGCACGTCTGGGATGGTCTCGGTCGACGTATCGCTGCACGTCTTCAAACCCCTACGACACTTCAGGAGCTCCGACAGGCACTGGTGCAAGAATGGGAGGCTACACCCCAGTAGTTGCTCGAGAGTATGAGAACCCGTTGTGCGGCCTGTGTACGTGTGCATGGTGATTGTATCCCATATTGATGTCGGGGTACAGGCGCAGGAAACAGTGGCGTTTTGTAGCACATGTGTTTCGGGACAGTTTTCTCAACTTATCACCAATACCGTGGACTTACAGATCTGTGTCGTGTATGTTCCCTATGTGCCTATGCTATTAGCTCCAGTTTTGTGTAGAGCCACGTTGTGTGGCACACAATTCTGCAATTATCCTTAATTTATGAGCATGAGCGTAGATTGAAGCGGTGAGTGGAAATGTGTACCAAAGCCAGGAATCTAGCCTGGGACTCCTGCTTACTTACTTACTTTTGTGGAAAATCTGCTGCACAACTCCGTTTTGCAGCACAGAACAATAACAAAATTACAAAAAGTCTCCGATACGACAACCAATGGAACAGAATGGCTTTCCAAGCTAATACTCTCATACTGACAACAGAACACTTGCAAATGACAAATATACTGACGGAAAAAAATCACAACATCAAGAAGGAGTTGTACGGCTTAACCTTAAGTTGATCAGCTGTTTCCCCTTCTGAAAAATGATGTCTGCTCAGATTTCGTGCCAGTCGCACATGAGTAGGGCTGGTAGGATGCAGATCAGGTAGGATGCAGATCAGGTTTGCTTTAAATGCACCTTGTAACAGTAGTCAGCGTTAGTTTCCTTTGAAATCTGACGTGGTGAGTTGACTTTTGTCAATTATGCCTTTAAGGCGACAAAGACGCCATTAACAACGCTTCACTGAGTTGAACAAGGTAGTGTAATAGAGCTACGTGAAGATGGATGTTCCATCAGCGATACTGCAAAAAGACTTGAGAGGAATGTAACTACTGGACATGATTGCTGGCAGGAGGGGTCATGGAAATATATGGTCGCAAGTACATCGGCCTCCAGACGCGACTTGGCACTACCGAGAGGAAAGACCATCGTGTTCGTTGTATGTCTGTGGCGCATAATACAGCATCTGCAGCAGCATTCTCGAAAGCAGTTGGCATAACAGTGATACAACGAACTGTTAGAAATCGGTCACTTCAAGGAGCCAGATGTCCTGTAGCATGTGTTTCACTGATCCCAAACTAAGGCCATTTACGACTTCATTGGTGTCGAGCGAGAGATAACTCGACGGCCGGGTGGAGGTCTCTGTGTTTTCTGACGAAAACCGGTTTTGCCTCGGTGCCAGTGGAGGCCGTGTGTTGGTTAGAAGGAACCAGTTGAGGGTCTGAAAAACCAGCCTGTCTACGTGCTAGACACATTAAACACACCTACTCGTGGAGTTATGGTCTGGGTCGCGATTTCGCGTGACAGCAGGAGCACTGTCGTGGTAATCGCACGCACCCTGATTGTAAATTTGTGGGTCAGTCTGGTGATTCGACCTGTTGTACTGCCATTCATGAACAGCATTCCAGGGGATGTTTTCCAACAGCATTACGCTTGCCCACATACCGCTGATGTAACCCAACACTCTCTACAGAGTGTCGACATGTTGCCTTGGCCTGCTCGATCACCAGATCTGTCTACAGTCGAGCACATATTGGATACTTTTGGACGACAACCCCACCGTCATCCACGACCAGCATTAACCGTCCCTTTATTGACCGACCAAGTGCATCAGGCAGGGAACGCCATTCCACAAACTGGCATCTGGCACCTGTACAACACAATGCATGCTTGTATTTAACGTTCTGGCTGTTACAGCCGTAATTAACGTACCACTATTTCACATCTGCAATGGCTGACCTGGCACTTACGTTAACCTGAAATCTCGCAAGGTTAATAACTTAAATATGTTAAAAAATGGTTCAAATGGCTCTGAGCACTATGGGACTTAACATCTGAGGTCACCAGTCCCCTAGACTTAGAACTACTTAAACCTACCTAACCTAAGGACACCACACACATCCATGCCCGTGGCAGGATTCGAACCTGCGACCGTAGCGATCGCGCGGTTCCAGACTGAAGCACCTAGAACGGCTCGGCCACACCAGCCGGCTTAAATATACCTAGACAAATGTATTCCCGAAATTTCATTACTGTACATTAATTATTTTTTGTTGTAATAATTTTTTCCGTCAGTGAAGATTCGTGGAATTCACAACACCACTGTTAGCAAAGCTGTACGCAATAAGGCACGGATGTTTGTTTCTCAAAGCAGACACATGGTCGGGCAGGAGGCCGTTTAATCACTTTCTTCTCAGTTTCTTCATTATAGTGTGTTTTCATTGATATGGGCCTGAAGCTGCAACAGGAGGCGGCGGAACTTGTCCGTGGTATAGCTTTAATCTGTCGAAGTGGATAATAACAGCACGGTCAGGTAGCTGAATTTCGACATCGACAGGGGATGTTAAACGTAAAATTGGATAAGGGCCTTCATACGGGGATGAAATTTCTTTGTTTTCCCCTTATTAATGACTGGTTTTCGAAGCAAAACCAAATCACCTGTTTTGTAAGGGGAAGGAAGAGCTCCTTTGTTGCTATGTTACAATCGTCTTGCAGCAGTTTTGACATTGTTCTGTTGCACTCGACGCCTGGTGTCCACTTTGAGCGGTGATTTCATAGGTCTTCGTAGAGGAATATACAGTCGACTAACGGAATCAGCTGTTATATGCAGAAACTACATACATAATATACCAGTTGCAATCATGTGCGCGTGATTTACATAATAAGATAGCATTCATACTGTAGTATGGTGCCATTCGCCTCCTTATGGAAGGTCGTCGCTCCAGTTCCCTTATTCGCAATAGCTTTCATACCTGTACAAAAAGGGAGAACATGAAATTCGTTCCGTGGTCGGTAAGGATAGCGTTTGGAGTGCCAAAGGGTGAGACCAAATGAGTAACAAATGATCGAGATACAGTTCGTGCTGTCGTATCAGCCAGAGGTACCAAAATTAGATATCTGCAAAAATGATCAGTGATGGACAAAATGTACTTATTAACTTGTGTACTTTGTGGAAAAGTGCCGACAATGTCGACGGCAATGGTTTGAAATGGTGTTGTTGTTTCTGGGAAGGTTTCATTCAGAGGATCCATTGTTTGGGGTGGGTTGTATTCTGTGTGCACAAGACAATCAGTTATGGATGTACTTTTATCACTCTGTCTACCTTCCCCCCCCCCACCCCCACCCCCACCCCCTCCCCCACGAAGGTGTGTCTGTAGCCCTTCGTCCACTGTGGCATGCTTGTAAACTGTCATGGCACTGAGCTATGGTACCTCTCGGGGAATTACCACTATCTGGCCACGGAATCTTATAATACCGTCCTCTGCAACGAAATCAGGTGACAATCCACATGTCTTTCTTGTGCTTCTGGAACTTCTATTAAAACACCGTCTGTCCGCCATCCTTTTCAGCTTAGAGCATCAGCAAGCGACCCGGTTTGTGGTGCTCGTCATGATTATTTCCCGGTGATTTTTATGCCCAGCAGGTTAAACGACTACTGGTGTCCTTTAAACCAACACCCACAAAATGGCAGCGCAGTAAATTTTCTTCCATACAAGTAACATTTAAAATAGTTCACTCCAAATACAAGGACAAGTAATGCTTTTTCAGTTGTTCATCATCATCATCATCATCATCATCATTTAAGACTGATTATGCCTTTCAGCGTTCAGTCTGGAGCATAGCCCCCCTTATACAATTCCTCCATGATCCCCTGTTCAGTGCTAACATTGGTGCCTCTTCTGATGTTAAACCTATTACTTCAAAATCATTCTTAACCGAATCCAGGTACCTTCTCCTTGGTCTGCCCCGACTCCTCCTACCCTCTACTGCTGAACCCATGAGTCTCTTGGGTAACCTTGCTTCTTCCATGCGTGTAACATGACCCCACCATCTAAGCCTGTTCGCCCTGACTGCTACATCTGTAGAGTTCATTCCCAGTTTTTCTTTGATTTCCTCATTGTGGACACCCTCCTGTCATTGTTCCCATCTACTAGTACCTGCAATCATCCTAGCTACTTTCATATCCGTAACCTCAACCTTGTTGATAAGGTAACCTGAATCCACCCAGCTTTCGCTCCCATACAACAAAGTTGATCGAAAGATTGAACGGTGCACAGATAACTTAGTCTTGTTACTGACTTCCTTCTTGCAGAAGAGAGTAGATCGTAGCTGAGCGCTCACTGCATTAGCTTTGCTACACCTAGCTTCCAGTTTTTTCACTATGTTGCCATCCTATGAGAATATGCATCCTAAGTACTTGAAACCGTCCACCTGTTCTAACTTTGTTCCTCCTATTTGGCACTCAATCCGTTTATATTTCTTTCCCACTGACTTTACTTTCGTTTTGGAGATGCTAATCTTCATACCATAGTCCTTACATTTCTGATCTAGCTCTGAAATATTACTTTGCAAACTTTCAATCGAATCTGCCATCACAACTAAGTCATCCGCATATGCAAGACTGCTTATTTTGTGTTCAAATATCTTAATCTCACCCAGCCAGTCTATTGTTTTCAACATATGATCCATAAATGATATGAACAACAGTGGAGACAGGTTGCAGCCTTCTGTTACCCCTGAAACTACTCTGAACCATGAACTCAATTTACCGTCAACTCTAACTGCTGCCTGACTATCCATGTAAGCCGGCCGCGGTGGTCTAGCGGTTCTAGGCGCTCAGTCCGGAACCGCGTGACAGCTACGGTCGCAGGTTCGTATCCTGCCTCGGGCATGGATGTGTGTGATGTCCTTAGGTTAGTTAGGTTTAAGTAGTTCTAAGTTCTAGGGGACTGATAACCATAGAAGTTAAGTCCCATAGTGCTCAGAGCCATTTGAACCATATCCATGTAAAGACCTTTAATTGCTTGCAAAAGTTTGCCTCCTATTCCATAATCTCGTAGAACAGACAATAACTTCCTCCTAGGAACCCGGTCATATGCCTTTTCTAGATCTATAAAGCATAGATACAATTCCCTGTTCCACTCACAACACTTCTCCATTATTTGCCGTAAGCTAAAGATCTGGTCCTGACAACCTCTAAGAGACCTAAACCCACACTGATTTTCATCCAATTGGTCCTCAACTAATACTCACACTTTCCTTTCAACAATACCTGAGAAGATTTTACCCACAACGCTGATTAAAGAGATACCTCTGTACTTGTTACAATCTTTTCTGTTTCCACGTTTAAAGATTGGTGTGATTACTGCTTTTGTCCAGTCTGATGGAACCTGTCCCGACTCCCAGACCATTTCAATTATCCTGTGTAGCCATTTAAGACCTGACATTCCACTGTATTTGATGAGTTCCGACTTAATTTCATCCACCCCAGCCGCTTTATTGCACTGCAATCTATTGACCATTTTCTCCACTTCCTCAAATGTGATCCTATTTCCATCATCATTCCTATCCCATTCTACCTCGAAATCTGAAACATTACTGATCGCATTTTCACCTACATTGAGCAACTCTTCAAAATATTCCCTCCATCTGCCCAAGGCATCCACAGGATTCACCAGCAGTTTTCCTGACCTGTCCAAAATACTTGTCATTTCCTTCTTACCTCCCTTTCGAAGACTGCTAATTACACACCAGAATGGTTTTCCAGCAGATTGACCCATAGTCTCCAACCTGTTTCCAAAGTCTTCCCAAGATTTCTTCTTGGATGCTGCAATTATCTGTTTGGCTTTGTTTCTTTCTTCAACATAACTTTCTCTGTCTACCTGAGTTCTAGTATGTAGCCATTTTTGATATGCCTTCTTTTTCCTTTTACAGGCTGCCTTGACTGTATCATTCCACCAAGCTGTTTGCTTCATCCTACTTTTACACACTACTGTTCCAAGACATTCTTTAGCCACTTCTAGTACTGTGTCCCTGTACCTTGTCCTTTCCTTTTCCAATGACTGTAATTGACTACATTCAACTAACTTGTACCTTTCTGAGATCGCTGTTATGTACTTGTGCCTGATTTCCTTATCCTGAAGTTTCTCCACTCTTATCCTCCTACATATGGACCTGACCTCCTGCACTTTCGGCCTCACAATCCCAATTTTACTGCAGATTAAATAATGATCAGTGTCATCAAAGAATCCCCTGAATACACGTGTGTCCCTCACAGCCTTCTTGAATTCGTGATCTGTTATTATATAGTCAATGACAGAACTGGTTCCCCTGCCTTCCCAAGTATACCGGTGAATGTTCTTATGTTTAAAAAAGGAGTTTGTGATTACTAAGCCCATACTGGCACAGAAATCCAAGAGTTGTTTCCCGTTCCTGTTGGCCTCCATATCCTCTCCAAATTTACCCATAACCTTTTCATACCCTTCTGTTCGATTTCCAATCCTGGCGTTAAAATCACCCATGAGCAGAACACTGTCCTTGTCCTTTACTCTAACAACTACATCACTGAGTGCCTCATAAAAACTATCCATCTTATCTTGATCTGTCCCTTCACAATGCGAATATACTGACGCAATCCTAATTTTCTTGCTAGACACTGTCAAATCTATCCACATCAGTCGTTCGTTTACATACCTTATTGCAACTACGCTGGGTTCCATTTCTTTCCTGATGTAAAGCCCTACACCCCATTGTGCTATTCCTGCTTTGACTCCTGACAGGTAGACCTTGTATTCTCCCACTTCCTCTTCTTTCTCACCCCTTACCCGAATGTCACTAACAGCTAAAACGTCCAGCCCCATCTTACTTGCAGCCTCTGCCAGCTCTACCTTCTTCCCAGAGTAGCCCCCATTGATATTAATAGCTCCCCATCTCATTACCATTTGTTTGCCAAGTCGTATCTTAGGAGTCCCTGGTTTGTCAGTTAGAGGTGGGACTCCGTCACCTCCAAAGGTTCGAGGCATTTTGCTCTGATTGTTGCCAGCATCATATTTAAAGTACCAGGGAAGCAGATTGCTAGCCTTACTTGCCCCGAGTCCCATTGAGTTTTACCCCTAACGGCTGAAGGACTAACCGGTGGATTTGGTAGTCTTTGCCGTATGAGCACAAAGGTGACCACGACTCAGAATATGTCCGAGATGCCCAGTCTTATTCCAAAGTAACTGGTATCCCGACTGTCGGGACCACTTACTTGGCCACTCATACGTTGCCCGTGGTTCATGAACTAGGACATGACTACAGGAACCCACACCATGAACCACTTTTCTGTTGTTCTGTAGTTAATTTCTGGCTGATAGAGCCTTCGTGAAGTATAATTAATAGACCTTCCTTCAGCATTGTGTTCTTGACTAGAACTGCTCCAGAAGCAAAATTCGAGGATAAATAGTTTTGATAAATCTGGGAAAATTAACAGGGTTGAGTTTATCAACACCTGTTTGTCTTGTTTCATAGCTAAATCATATTCTTCTGTCCATTCAAAAACTGCATGTCTTTTCTCTACTCTTGTTAACATCTTATTAATCGCGGCATAGTCTCTCACGAAATGATCATAGTAGTTTGCTGATCTGAGAAAAGACTATAATTCTTTTATGTTGGCAGAACTTGGAAAACACTTTACTGCATCCGGTAAATGGGGATGTGGCTTCACTCCAGAAGGACTGATGATATGCCCCAGGTACTTGACCTGTGACTCTGCAAAAGAACATTATTCTGTCTTTAAAATTGGGTGCACATTTTGCAACCTTGAAGATGCATTCCTCGATCTATGCACATGTTAGTTAATAGTCTTTGAAATAACGACTATTTCATCAAGACAGACATGACACATGGTAGGCTTCAGTCCTCTCAACAATAAGTTAGCAAAGCCTTGGAAGGTAGCTGGCATATTTCTTAGACCGAAACGCATCCGCAAAAACTCGTTCAAAACAGGTGGTACTACAAAGACGGTTTACGATCGGTTGTGGGGTGCCATTGGAATTTGGTGTCACCCAGAATGCATAATGGGGTGGTAATATACCTACAGTTTCTTAATCTGTCCAGTGTTTCGTCGATACGGGTTGTAGGGTTCATATCCGGAGTCATTACTCTGTTTATTGCTCTCTTATCGACAAATATATGATAGATTTTCTCCTCATTGATTGATTTCTTTGGGACCAGAACAATTGCTGAAAACCAGGTGCTAGCTGAAGACTGGATGACTCACGCATCTGGCTAATTTTTGATATTATCCTCCACAATTAATTGTAGATATAAAAGTAGTCAGTGTGGTTTCCACGTAATTGGCCTATCATCTCCCGTTGGAATTTCGTGCTGTATGAGATCAGTTTCTGGGAACTATTGCTGTTCCTCTAACAATCAAGAATACTCTTCCAGAACAGGATATGTCAGGTTTCTCTGTGAGACAGGTAAGTTACCTTATTCTTCCCATAACTGTTTGAGAGGTGGCACGCCACTCTCTCACTTTAACAACACTGTCAGTCAGATTAATATTCATATTTCAGGACATGATCTCGGTGTTTCCCAGTACTACATTTGATATGTGTGGTTTATGACTTTTTACATGAGAAAATAGTGGGCTGAATGTTCATATAACTGCATGTGTAGCCTGTAGAGAACTTGTGCTCGACAGTCCGTAGTGAAGGCGACAGAGAACAGGGAGAAAGATGGATTCCCGGCCATAAATGCTGTATCCAGCGTCCTGGTTGTGCAAGTGATTCTGGGAAGCAACGCTCTGTGTATTGTGCCTGCAGAGGAACTTTGGGCCATGCCACTCCCCTCTTCCCACTTACGGCTGGAGCAGGAGGATGCTGGTTTGCAAAACATTTTACCTGGGTCAGGCGACAGACCGCAGCAAATATGGTTAGATGGCGGAAATTGGGCGGAGGAAGCCATTTAAGAACGACTGCTGTAATCTGAGCTTTTGTGCAAATGGTGGGATGGTCATTAAACTCCAAGCATTCTCATGTTAGAAGCTGGGACGATACAGACAGAGTGACTGGTACGTGTGAAGCAAGACTATAACTCCCCTGACGACAGGAAGTCGCATAGTTCTTTTAGCGAGTGGTAAAAACATATATTTCATGGTGACGACAGTTTGGGAAGCTTAACAGCCTTCTTTCAGAAATTGAAAGTGGTCGGCCTGGAAAAATTAGATCTCTCCACAAAAAAAGGGACTGTGGTACCGTATAGGTGACGTTTTTTTGCCAAAACATGGCCATGCTCATCATGAGAATGACGCTCCCTAGTCTAAAATGTTCTTTTTGCAACAAGAGAGATTTTGAGTCACTGATTGGCTCCTCTCAGGATCTGTGAAGCACAGGTTTGCTCCCCCAGCGTGGGAACCCCGGTGTTTTGTCTGGATTGGCTACCAGACCCACACAACAGTTAATACACGAGATTCAATGAGTAGATGTCAGTTCATTTGGTTTGCACAAAGTGAAGACTTTTTTTTTTTACTCAAATTCGCCACTGTTATGATTCATACTCCCTCAACTACTGACCGTTTTTTATTTTTTTATGGTAATACATGGATACACCAATAATTTGTGGTTCAATCTTACCAAATTAGTTAATTTCATTAGTAACATGAGTTCTGAGAGGACCCACAGATATAGGCAACGAAAGCGCCAAGAGTAAATTCGCTAAGTTCATAAATATCAAGGAAGGAAAATCTCAAGGAAGGAAATGGAGACTATCAACGAATAATACTAGCAATAATAATAATGTTGTTGTTGTTGTGGTATTCAATCCTGAGACTGATTTGATGCAGCTCTCCATGCTACTCTATCCTGTGCAAGCCTCTTCATCTCCCAGTACGTCCTGCAGCCTACATCCTTCTGAATCTGCCTAGCGTAATCATCTCTAGGTCTCCCCCTCTACGATTTTTACCCTCCACGCTGCCCTCCAATACTAAATTGGTGATCCCTTGATGCCTCAGAACATGTCCTACCAACCGATCCCTTCTTCTAGTTAAGTTGTGCCATAAACTCCTCCCCAATCCTGTTCAGTACCTCCTCATTACTTATATGATCTACCCATCTAATCTTCAGCATTCTTCTGTAGCACCACATTTCGAAAGCTTCTATTCTCTTCTTCTCCAGACTATTTATCGTCCATGTTTCACTTCCATACATTGTTACAATCCATACAAATACATTCAGAAACGACTTCCTGACACTGAAATCTATACTCGATGTTAACAAATTTCTCTTCTTCAGAAACGCTTTCCTTACCATTGCCAATCGGCATTTGATATCCGCTCTACTTCGACCATCATCAGTTATTTTGCTCCCCAAATAGCAAAACTCCTTTACTACTTTAAGTGTCTCATTTCCTAATCTAATTCCCTCAGCATCACCCGAATTAATTTGACTACATTCAATTATCCTCGTTTTGCTTTTGTTGATGTTCATCTTATACCTTCCTTTCATGACACTGTCCATTTCATTCAACAGCTCCTCCAAGTCCTTTGCTGCCTCTGACAGAATTACGATGTCATCTGTGAACCTCAAAGTTTTTATTTCTTCTCCATGGATTTTAATACCTACTCCGAATTTTTCTTTTGTTTCCTTTACTGCTTGCTCAATATACAGATTGAATAATATCGGGGAGAGGCAACAACCCTGTCTCACTCCCTTCTCAACCACTGCTTCCCTTTCATACCCCTCGACTCTTATAACTGCCATCTGGTTTCTGTACAAGTTGTAAATAGCCTTTCGCTCCCTGTATTTTACCCCTGCCACCTTCAGAATATGAAAGAGAGTATTCCAGTCAACATTGTCAAAAGCTTTCTCTAAGTCTACAAATACTAGAAACGTAGGTTTGCCCTTTCTTAATCTAGCTTCTAAGATAAGTCGTAGGGTCACTATTGCCTCACGTGTTCCAATATTTCTACGGAATCCAAACTGATCTTCCCCGAGGTCGGCTTCTACGAGTTTTTCCATTCGTCTGTAAAGAATTCGCGTTAGTATTTTGCAGCTGTGACTTATTAAACTGATAGTTCGGTAATTTTCACATCTGTCAACACCTGCTTTCTTTGGTATTGGAATTATTATATTCTTCTTGAAGTGTGAGGGTATTTCGCCTGTCTCATACATTTTACTCACCAGATGGTAGAGTTTTGTCAGGACTGGCTCTCCCAAGGCTGTCAGTAGTTCTAATGGAATGTTGTCTACTCCCGGGGCCTTGTTCCGACTTAAGTCTTTCAGTGCTTTGTCAAACTCTTCACGCAGTATCACATCTCCCATTTCATCTTCATCTACATCCTCTTCCATTTCCATAACATTGCCTGAAGTACCTCGCCCTTGTATAGACACTCTATGTACTCCTTCCACCTTTCTCCTTTCCCTTCTTTGCTTAGAATTGGGTTTCCATCTGAGCTCTTGATATTCATACAAGTGGTTCTCTTTTCTCCAAAGGTCTCTTTAATTTTCCTGTAGGCAGTATCTATCTTACCCCTAGTGAGATAAGCCTCTACATCCTTACATTTGTCCTCTAGCCGTCCCTGCTTAGCCATTTTGCACTTCCTGTCGATCTCATTTTTGAGACGTTTGTATTCCTTTTTGCGTTCTTCATTTACTGCATTTTTATATTTTGTTCTTTCATCAATTAAATTCAATATTTCTTCTGTCACCCAAGGATTTCTACTAGCCCTCGTCTTTTTACTTACTTGATCCTCTGCTGCCTTCACTATTTCATCCCTCAAAGCTACCCATTCTTCTTCTACTTTATTTCTTTCCCCCATTCTTGTCAATTGTTCCCTTATGCTCTCTCTGAAGCTCTGTACAACCTCTGGTTTAGTCAGTTTATCCAGGTCCCATCTCTTTAAATTCCCACCTTTTTGCAGTTTCTTCAGTTTTAATCTACAGTTCATAACCAATAATTGTGGTCAGAGTTCACATCTGTCCCTGGAAATGTCTTGCAATTTAAAACCTGGTTCCTAAATCTCTTTCATACCATTATATAATCTATCTGGAACCTGTCAGTATCTCCAGGCTTCTTCCAAGTATACAATCTTCTTTTCTTTATGTAAAGACAAATGTTCAAATGTGTGTGAATTCTTAAGGGACCAAATTGCTGAGGTCATCATTCCCTAAACTTACACACTACGTAAGTTAACTTAAACTAACCTATGCTAAGAACAGCATACACACCAATGCCCGAGGGAGGACTCGAACCTCCGACGGGAGGGGCCTCTCAATCCGTGACATGGCGCCTCAAACCAGACGGCCACTCCGCGCAGCTTGTAAAGACAATAACATTTAGCATCATTCGGTGATATGTTCATGATTAAAGCAAGCATCTGTTTGCATGCCTGCTGATAAGTGTTGACATGACATGCTCTTTTTTCACGGGTAACTGCTTCTTTTTCTTAATTTTTGAAGGCCTGTCACACTGTAATCCTTTCTCACCTAACTCTTGCCCACATGCAAGTTCGGTTCCACAGGGTATCACTACCTCTCGTTGACCGAAATTATTAACACACACAGGAACATTAATCTTGTTTCCCACAACATCTATTTTCCTGTCACTTCTTTCCACGTGGATCTGAAGGTTGACAAGAATGTCGTTCTGGCTGAACGGATCAACCAGAAAGACAGATCTCGGCTGCTGTCGAGTTCTGACGCCGATGCAGAGAAGTCTTCTGTTACCACCTTTAATATTGTAATCAGAGTGGTAGCTTTCAACATTCAAGTCCACCATCTGAAGGCACCTGGGAAACAGTGCTTTTGTCACGGATTTCTAGCGGCTGTGGGGCGCGAGCACTTCTGCCGAAAACAGTGAGTTTGGTCACTGTATCGAAATGTTTGTGTGTCGTGATCTATCACACCTCTATACTGGTGTAGGAAATCATTCTCTAAAATAATATCAAAATATGTCCTGTTCTTCCTCACAAGTTCCACATTCCAATGGTAATTGCTGTTATCAGTTTGTAACTTTAAAGAGGATATACCCGCTGGTATTATAGCTTCATCGCCTGATCCCCTGATGTGACAACGTGCCGGTTTTAGCGCTGGCTTATCACTATTAAACAAAAATAAAACACTTACTTTCACACTTGTCTCAGTCAAAATACTGACAGTTTTCCCTTGGAGTTTCGGCTCTAATATTATATTAGCCATCTCAACTACATCCTTGTAGTGGACCGGGATTATTGTTTTAACAGGGGGCGGGACTGGATGGCGGGAGCAGACCCCTCACCCATTTCCCCGTTGTGGTTCGTCGTATCGTCTGCAATCATTCCTTTGCCGATTGTACTGCCCTCGCCTCTGGGGACAGCAATTGCTAAAGCGTACTGTCTATCGACAATTCGGGCAAAAAGGCGCCCTACACCGACCAGCAGGGTGTTCGGGTTTTCCGCCCACAATGTGCATCACAAGAAAACATTTGGCACGGCTCCATACTACACACCAGCATGGATTCACATCTTTCAGCCTCTTCGGGCAGCATCGCTACCCCAGCAGCATCATGCAATGACTTGAGCGATGCCATTTTCACCTCACTGCCAATTTGTGGGGCGTATATTCCTGCAAATGCCTCAAATTCTTCACCCGTCTTTTGCCGGAGTGTGGAAGGCTTGTATTTGCAATAACTCACTACTCAGTTATTGGAATATACAGCGCTATTACAAATGATTGAAGCGATTTCATAAATTCACTGTAGCTCCATTCATTGACATATGTTCACGACACACTACAGATACGTAGAAAAACTCATAAAGTTTTGTTCGGCTGAAGCCGCACTTCAGGTTTCTGCCGCCAGAGCGCTCGAGAGCGCAGTGAGACAAAATGGCGACAGGAGCCGAGAAAGCGTATGTCGTGTTTGAAATGCACTCACATCAGTCAGTCATAACAGTGCAACGACACTTCAGGACGAAGTTCAACAAAGATCCACCAACTGCTAACTCCATTCGGCGATGGTATGCGTAGTTTAAAGCTTCTGGATGCCTCTTTGCCCGCATCTCGTGGTCGTGCGGTAGCGTTCTCGCTTCCCACGCCCGGGTTCCCGGGTTCGATTCCCGGCGGGGTCAGGAATTTTCTCTGCCTCGTGATGGCTGGGTGTTGTGTGATGTCCTTGGGTTGGTTAGGTTTAAGTAGTTCTAAGTTCTAGGGGACTGATGACCATAGATGTTAAGTCCCGTAGTGCTCAGAGCCATTTTTTTTATGCCTCTTTAAGGGGAAATCAACGGGTCGGCCTGCAGTGAGCGAAGAAACGGTTGAACGCATGCGGGCAAGTTTCACGCGTAATCCGCGGAAGTCGACGAATAAAGCAAGCAGGGAGCTAAACGTACCACAGCCGACGGTTTGGAAAAATCTTACGGAAAAGGCTAAAGCAGAAGCCTTACCGTTTACAATTGCTACAAGCCCTGACACCCGATGACAAAGTCAAACGCTTTGAATTTTCGGCGCGGTTGCAACAGCTCATGGAAGAGGATGCGTTCAGTGCGAAACTTGTTTTCGGTGATGAAGCAACATTTTTTCTTAATGGTGAAGTGAACAGACACAATGTACGAATCTGGGCGGTAGAGAATCCTCACGCATTCGTGCAGCAAATTCGCAATTCACCAAAAGTTAACGTGTTTTGTGCAATCTCACGGTTTAAAGTTTACGGCCCCTTTTTCTTCTGCGAAAAAAACGTTACAGGACACGTGTATCTGGACATGCTGGAAAATTGGCTCATGCCACAACTGGAGACCGACAGCGCCGACTTCATCTTTCAACAGGATGGTGCTCCACCGCACTTCCATCATGATGTTCGGCATTTCTTAAACAGGAGATTGGAAAACCGATGGATCGGTCGTGGTGGAGATCATGATCAGCAATTCATGTCATGGCCTCCACGCTCTCCCGACTTAACCCCATCCGATTTCTTTCTGTGGGGTTATGTGAAAGATTCAGTGTTTAAACCTCCTCTACCAAGAAACGTGCCAGAACTGCGAGCTCGCATCAATGATGCTTTCGAACTCATTGATGGGGACATGCTGCGCCGAGTGTGGGAGGAACTTGATTATCGGCTTGATGTCTGCCGAATCACTAAAGGGGCACATATCGAACATTTGTGAATGCCTAAAAAAACTTTTTGAGTTTTTGTATGTGTGTGCAAAGCATTGTGAAAATATCTCAAATAATAAAGTTATTGTAGAGCTGTGAAATCGGTTCAATCTTTTGTAATAACCCTGTATTCTTGGTAATCCGTGCCCCAATGCATCGAATGTTACTTCATCTCTCAAGCATCTTTGGATTCCACACATTACGAACACCACCTAACAGTTTTAAATTTGTAACACATAACTGAAAATCATCAGGCCAGGAACAAAAACGACCGGTATCATTGATTTTTCGCTGAAAAGTGCGTACATTTTCATCGGTCTGGCCTACAAATGACGGGATTAATGTAACTGGGGGTAAACTCTCTGCAACAGCTGGCGGCTGTTTTATTTATTGCTGTCCTACCGTGAGATTCCTGATTCTATCTCAGAGCACGCTCAGCCAGTCACTGTCATTGATCTCAAACGTTGTTCTTTAATTATAAATTCGACTTCTTCCTCACTAGGGAGTTATTCACCCTTATCACTAACATTATGTAGGAAGGTACGACGGCTACTCGGAAAGTAAGGTCCGATCGGGTGCGAAATGGAAACCACTGTGAAAATCCGATGAAGTTTTGCACAGATGTTTCGGGCAGTGTCTCTAGTATGTCCGAAGATCGCGTCACATCTGTCTTTTCAGTTCTGAGCGCACAGTGAATACGTAAGTAAGAGGATACAATGCCCTCCTTCTGTGTAGCGAGGAGGAAGCGACTGTGCCTTCCTTCTCTGGTTTCTTTACTACTAAACTGGTGTCTTGCTCCTTCAGTTGTCCCTCGTCGCAGTAGTAGCGCTGAGGTGCCAGGTTCAATGTAGGTTTGTGCTCCTGCTGAAATTTGGTGTGTCGGGATGCCAGTTGTTGAAGGTTAACAACGTTTTGTAATATAATCGTTTTAATGAAGAATATACTAAAATGTAAAATAATGTAGAATAAGCTGTAGCCAATCAGATGGACGCTTTCTGGAAAGGGAACTGCACTAGTCAGTTGAGCGAGTATGTTCGGCGCGCGGGAAAAGCGGCCGGGGACGGGCAGAGGGAGTGCTGGTGCAGACGCGAAAGCGGACAGTTCGGCTGGAGACACCAAAAGGTACGGTTCGGATTGAGACGCAAAAACGGACGGTCGGTATTTAGGCAGCTAGGATCGCGGGATTAGACTCTGAGCGGTGAGCAGCCGCTCTCCTGCTGTGAACTTTTCATGTAAATATCGAGGTGGAGTATTGGACTTGTGTTTCGCGATGAGATTGTGAATGATCGAACTGTGTCAAATGGATTTGCGCTCGAGTGTAATAGAAATTCTAAATACCACCACCTTCGCTGTTATTCTAACCAAATCGCAACTGTGTGGCTTACATCATTTACAGGTCGTTAACTTAGCTCCCGATATTATTATTACTGTTACTAGATGTTACATTAACTTTGTTTCACACAATTTTGCAAACTTGCCATCAGCCAGACAATGTAACAAAGGGGTCACAAGTGTCTAATTTAGGGCGTGTAAAGCGACACACGCGGTTTAACCCCTAGACGAGTTTGAGCCAAGACATTTCGACGAAGAGGAACCGCAGGTGAGCCCGAACATCTTTGGGATGTTAGCTCGCAGTGAGAAGAGCCGATCGGACTTCCCCGTCCACGCTCCTCAGCTTGTCCCAGGGCTCCACGTGACTGATTCCGTTCCCGTGATTCGTTTCGTCGCATACGATTCGTCGGTTGACAGTGTCAATCATGCTTAACCGTTGCGTTACTTTGTCAGCACAATTTCACTCATCCATCACGTGAACAGTGCGTCCAGTGGATGGCATATGGCTAACATCCAATGTCTCCCAACCCAGGCCCTACTGCAGCTAAGGAAAAAATCCAGCCACGGATTAAAATTTAAAAAGTAAATCAGTTTGTTGCGTATTACGCCCACCCGCCTTGTACTGCGTATTGCTCCGATTTTTTTGTACCTTGGAACATTTCTCTATACCTGGAAAAAAACCTTAACTTACTGGAGCAATTCTTGTAACTTCACAGAAACAATACGACGCATAAATCATGAATGCCATCATTTAAAAATGGAATAAGAAAATCTATTAAACTTCTGTTACAGAACTGGTTACAGGCGAAAAGTTTGAGAAGTGTCTCGAAGTCCCCTACTTATGGCGTCATGGTAGGAGACTGATGTCCACATACAAAAAGTCTAAACAAGGTCCCCATGTCGAAGGTTCGAGTCCTCCCTCGGCCATGGGTGTACGTGTTGACCTTAGCGTAAATTAGTTTAAGTTAAATTAAGTAGTGTGTAAAGCTTAGGAACCGATGTCCTCAGCAGTTTGGTCCCATAAGACCTCACCACAAATTTCCAATTCTAAACAAGGAAGGAATTTACTGGCTATGCTTAATATGTTTGTCTGCAGAGTATAGGATGTAGTCTCGTTTAGGAATACAGCTACGGCCTGCACGATCCCGAGAGACACGAAAGTTTACGGTGGAAACTTTTTACATGTACTTTGGTGGAAACATGACCAAAATCAGCAACAAGTAACAATCTATTGAGCTAATATATATACAGGATGCTCCATTGATAGTGACCGGGCCAAATATCTCACGAAGTAAGCATCAAACGAAAAAAACTACAAAGAACGAAACTCATATAGCTTGAAGGGGGAAACCAGATGGCGCTATAGTTGGCCCGCTAGATGGCGCTGCCATAGGTCAAACGGATATCAACTGCGTTTTTTAAATAGGAACCCCCATTTTTTATTACATATTCGTGTAGTACGTAAAGAAATATGAATGTTTTAGTTGGACCGATTTTTCGCTTTGTGATCCATGGCGCTGTAATAGTCACAAACGTATAAGTACGTGGTATCACGTAACATTCCGACAGTGCGGACGGTATTTGCCTCGTGATACATTACCCGTGTTAAAATGGGCCGTTTACCAATTGCGGAAAAGGTCGATATCGTGTTGATGTATGGCTAGTGTGATCAAAATGCCCAACGGGCGTGTGCTATGTATGCTGCTTGGTACCCTGGACGACATCATCCAAGTGTCCGGACCGTTCGCCGGATAGTTACGGTATTTCAGGAAACGGGAAGCGTTCAGCCATATGTGAAACGTCAACCACGACCTACAACAAATGGTGATGCCCAAGTAGGTGTTTTAGCTGCTGTCGCCGCTAATACGCACATCAGTAGCAGACAAACTGCGCGAGAATCGGGAATCTCAAAAACGTCGTTGTTGATGAGAATCCTACACCAACATCGATTGCACCCGTACCATATTTCTATGCACCAGGAATTCCATGGCGACGACTTTGAACTTCGTGTACAGTTCTGCCACTGGGCACAAGAGAAATTACGGAATAATGACAGATTTTTTGCACGCGTTCTATTTAGCGACGAACCGTCATTCACCAACAGCGGTGACGTAAACCGGCATAATATGAACTACTGGGCAACGGAAAATCCACGATGGCTGCGACAAGTGGAACATCAGCGACCTTGGCGCGTTAATGTATGGTGCGGTATCATGGGAGGAAGGATAATTGGCCCCCATTTTAACGATGGCAATCTAAATGGTGCAATGTATGCTGATTTCCTACGTAATGTTCTACCGATGTTACTACAAGATGTTTCACTGCACGACAGAATTGGCGATCCACTTCCAACATGATAGTTGTCCGGCACATAGCTCGAGGGCGCTTGAAGCGGTATTGAATAGCATATTTGAAGACAGGTGGATTGGTCGTCGAAGCACCATACCGTGGCCCGCACGTTCACCGGATCTGAAGTCCCCGGATTTCTTTCTGTGGGAAAAGTTGAAGGATATTTGGTATCGTGATCCACCGACAAGGCCTGACAACATGCGTCAGAGCATTGTCAATGCATGTGCGAACATTACGGAAGGCGAACTACCCGTTTTTGAGAGGAATGTCGTTACACGTATTGCCCTCGCTGTTGAGAGGAATGTCGTTACACGTATTGCCAAATGCATTGAGGTTGACGGACATCATTTTGAGAATTTATTGCATTAATGTGGTATTTAAAGGTAATCACGCTGTAACAGCGTGCATTCTCAGAAATGATAAGTTCACAAAGGTACATGTATCACATTGGAACAACCGAAATAAAATGTTCAAACGTACCTACGTTCTGTATTTTAATTTTAAAAACCTACCTGTTACCAACTATTCGTCTAAAATTGTGAGCCATATTTTTGTGACTATTACAGCGCCATTTATCAGAAAGCGAAAGAAGTGGTCCAACTAAAACATTCGTATTTCTTTAAGCACTACACGAAAAGGTAATAAAAAATGGGGGTTCCTATTTAAAAAAAAACGCATTTGATATCCGTTTAACCTATGGCAGCGCCATGTAGCGGGCCAACCATAGCGCCATCTGGTTTCCCCCTTCAAGCTATACGAGTTTCGTTCTTTGTAGTTTTTTCGTTTGACGCTTATTTCTTGAGATATTTGGCCCGGTCACGATCAATGGACCACCCTGTATATACATATCGAAAACCATGGAAGATTAAGCACTCAGTTCTACGATCGTTTTCTTTCAGAACAATACAGTGTGCATAAGTAATCATATTAACATGAGTATGTTCGATTACTTCTTGAAAAGAAAAAAGGAAGCAATAATTCATTAAAGTATATCTTTTGGATGTATGGACAACGATTGTAACGAACACAGACGAGAAGCTAAATGAGTAAGTCTTACATTTAATCCACAGGCTGGGATTTTTGAGTGAGTTTAGCGTTGCTACCCACTGGATAAATGACAGAACTGTTCTTTTAATAAAATCATTGCTGAATCATTTCACCATCCTGTCCGAATTACCACACCATCTCTGGTGACATCGATACTGAAATGTCATGTCTTTTAATAAAATCATTGCTGAATCATTTCACCATCCTGTCCGAACTACCACATCATCTCTGGTGACATCGATACTGAAATGTCATGCAACAATAATTAAAAGAAAAGTTTGGTAAAAAGGGTAATGAAATAATGCAGTAATCAGACGATCAAACAACTTCAGTTTATTGAATTACCACCAAAGTCACAGCATCCACACACTAAGCCTATACACGCTTTAATTTGGCAGACAACAGTGCCCAGCTTCAGATCCTAACGATCTCGTCGGCGTTCCTGTGGAAGACGACAGTTTCGCCGAAAAACGAGTTGGGCACGTTGAACTCAAGCTCATCGATGGGCCTGTCGAATGGGAATAGGGAGTTTTTTGGGCAAATGTTGTCGATGACTGGGTCAGTGTTTCTGATGCTCCTGGGTGAGCACTGGCTGATGATGACGTAGGTGCAGAGCGGGAGACCTTCTCGGGTTCCACGCGGCAGCACCAGGCGATCCACGTCTCCGAATATGCGCAAGATGTAGTCGGGGAGCGGCTGTGTCCCACCAGAGAGGGCGGCCTCCGTAGCTTCGTACAGCTTGTTGTAGCTGACCGGGAGCTGGCTGTACGAGCTGATGTCCTTCGACTTCCTCAGCAGCTTATTCACTCCCTGTTTCACTGCAAAAAGAGTTACGTGGGTTGAGCGTAAGCTGAAGAAAGACGAAAGTAAGGAGCAGTAGTAGAAATGAGATTGGCGATGAACTTAACATCAAAAGTAGGGACCAATTCAGTGAAGGAATCCTGCTGCCACTGAAGCAAAATAACACATGACAAGCCGCGCGGAGTAGCCGCGCGGTTTAATGGCGGGCGCCTTGCCACAGGTCGCGCGGCTCCACCTGTCGGAGATTCGAGTCCTCCCTCGGGCAAGGGTGTGTATGTTGTCCTTAGTGTATGTTAGTTTAAGTTAGATTAAGTAGTGTGTAAGCCTAGGGACCAATGACATCAGCAGTTTAGTCCCATACGAACTTACCACAAATTTCCAATTCTTCTAACACATGACAGTCGAAACAAGAGTGGCTCAAATGGTTCACATGGCTCTGAGCACCATGGGACTTAATATCTGAGGTCATCAGTCCCCTAGAACTTAGAACCACTTATACCTAACTAACCTAAGGACATCACACACAGCCATTCACGAGGTGGGATTCGAACCTGCGACCGTCATATCTCCGACGCGACCCCACCTAGTAACAAAAAACCAACGTCATATTATGGCCCCCCTTGTCCCATGCAACATTTGTCCCACAAACTTTTCAGCTCGTATCATACTTTCGGAGTTATTCTAGGTGGCAATAGCTAGTGATTCACCGTGTAGATCACTGTTTTGCCTTAAAGGTAAGCAATTTTGTTAAATCAAAATTCACCTTTTTTATTATTAATATGAATATGGGCAGAGGCAGCTACGGAAACAGCCATCGAATTGGTCTGTAGAACCAACCTGTAACAGCCTGGGACTGAACGTCTCTCTGTTTTGGCACGTTGTTGTGTAACCGTGGCACCTGGACTATTGAACTCATAACTCTGTCTGGAGGTCACGCTGATTGGCACCCCATAGAGTTTAAGAACCAAATACTGCAAGAAGGTTCAGACACATTTTCCCTTTTCGACCTCGATATTTCATTTTTTTTCCCTATCTTTCAGTGCAAAAATTGGTATTTACCCCGTTTTTGGGTCCAGACATAAAGTACATCACCGTGTTGTTGACACTCTGCTATAATCGCTCTACAGTGTAAAAATAAATGAAATTCCAGCAAGCCTTGGCGGGTTAAACGCAGATTTACTGTTGGGATTAAGATGTGCAACATGCGACATGGCCATTCTTGGGGAACTGGGGACAAATGGTTCAAATGGCTCTGAGCACTATGGGACTTAACATCTGAGGTCATCAGTCTCCTTGAACTTGGAACTACTTAAACCTAACTAACCTAAGGACATTACACACATCCATGCCCGAGGCAGGATTCGAACCTGCGACCGTGGTGGTCTCACGCCGTTCCAGACTGAAGCGCCTAGAACCGCTCGGCCACGTGGGCCGACACGAAACAAGAAGTCCAAAGCAGATTAGCATAGGCAAAGGAGGCACTCATGGCCAAAAGAGGTCTACTAGTAACAGTCATCGGTCTAAATTTGAGGAAGAAATATCTTATAATATATTTTTGGGGCACAACGTTGTACAGAAGTCTGTTGGAAAACCAGAAAGGAAAACAATCGAAGCATCTGAGCTGTGGTTCTATAGAAGCATGTTGAAAATGAGATGGACAGATAAGAATATTGTAAGTTCTCTCAGAATCAACATGAAAAGCAATATGTGGAATGTGGTGTCACCGCCAGACACCACACTTGCTAGGTGGTAGCATAAATCGGCCGCGGTCCATTTAGTACATGTCAGACCCGCGTGTCGCCACTGTGTGATCGCAGACCGAGCGCCACCACAAGGCAGGTCTCGAGTTACGGAATAGCACTCGCCCCAGTTGTACGACGACTTTGCTAGCGACTACACTGACGAAGCCTTTCTCTCATTTGCCGAGAGACAGTTAGAATAGCCTTCAGCTAAGTCCATGGCTACGACCTAGCAAGGCGCCATTAGCCTTACATAGTTTGACAGTTATCGTATGAAATGTCTCATCAAGAACGATGTATACAACAAGGATTAAAAGTTAAGTAATAGCAGCTACGTACTTTTCTTTATATCATTCAATAAGTATCCTGTTTCAGACCTCTATCTAGCCTACGTGAGATTACGCGTGCCTTTCGGCTACTTCAGTGTGGCGTAGCTGTCTTGTTACGCCACAACATGGAAAATATTGACAAGAAGAAGGTAAAGGATGATAGCAGTGGTGGGGAAATGAGAGTATGGTTGAAGCATGCGTTGCTGTGAGATTTTTGATAATGTCACCCAATGATATCTTGCAACGCTTCCAGACAATTCCCAGTCCCCCTGCCGGCCGAAGTGGCCGTGCGGTTAAAGGCGCTGCAGTCTGGAACCGCAAGACCGCTACGGTCGCCGGTTCGAATCCTGCCTCGGGCATGGATGTTTGTGATGTCCTTAGGTTAGTTAGGTTTAACTAGTTCTAAGTTCTAGGGGACTAATGACCTCAGCAGTTGAGTCCCATAGTGCTCAGAGCCATTTGAACCAACCCAGTCCCCCTAGATGGCGGAAGCAGACTGTAAGTTAAAAAAAATTAAAAAACTTAAAATTTAAAAAATTAAAAAATCTTATCCTCAAATGATGAGAAATTCAAACAAATCCAATATGTCCATTCGTGCTAACCTTTTCAGAGTTCAAAAACTAATGAAATATATACATTTAGTAGAAATTTCTTTGCTAAAGTGGTAGAAACATAAGAGTTATATCATGGAGCACAACAAAGTGTGTCTTCCACATGAGGCGATTAATACTGTTCAGTTGCTTCACAGCTCACTTCATAGCTCACCCCCGAGAAGTCCATTAATATTCCCCAATAAACATACCATGTAGCTAATTCCATACAATAAGTTGATAACATTTTGCATGAAATCCATACCAACAAGTCCATACACAATGCAGAGATCATCATTCTCAATCTAATTTAACTTGCCTGTCTCCTTGGGAAAATTTTCACTTTTAACAGAATTTCATCACGTCAGTAAAGCAATATGGCATTTAAGAATGTGTGCTTGAATTCTACATAAGACACTCTAGCACATCTACATATCGAGTGAACCAAATTCTGTGTATAGTTGAAGTGTATGTAATTAAAAGTAGGATGCCTTCATGACTGTTTTGAGTAATATTTATCAAAACATATATTTGGGAATTTCTCACATTTTGCTGTAACATAGCGATGTATGTGGTAATATGTTACAATTTCTGCTGTAACATAGTGACGTATAACGTGAAATGCCATGTACTCTCCACAAAGCGATAGCACAAGTTAGGATTATGAGCAGAAGATGACAAACATTTTGCACACGGAGCAATCTGTTACGATTTTGCTGAAGCATATTGATTTATGGAGCAGTTCCTTACAATTTTGCTGTAACATGGAGCAATTTATTACAGTTTTGTTCCAATATTGTGATGTATGTGTAATTTTAGGGAGTCAGGGCTGTGGTCTCAGTCCAACATGATGTCTCCCACTGTGATGTAATACTTCAAGCTCGGGAAGACTTTCAATTTCACAATTGTCAAACCAATTTCAGACATTTGTGATTCTAGTGCTGCTGAAACATTATGTGTTTCTCAGAGGTTTGGCAGTAGTAGCACTACCATGAATATATGCTTTATGCAGTCCATATCCCAATGTTTTTGTTGGCACCATTCTCTAGATGCACATTAAGCCCAGACATCACGTTCATGGCATAGACGGGTCACAATCTTTAAGGCTGTCTTGTGTCTATAACTAAATTCAGTTATTCTTCCTATGTTACATTTAGCAAATGAGGTTCTCCGTGATCAACATATGCTACCGTAACATTTGATGTAGTACCACGATAATATGCCTCTAGTAAATTTGTGGCGATTTTCTCCCATTTTACTGATGCTTTTCTCTCTAGGAGAAGCTGTGAGGCGTCGTATTATGGTTTATTAATACTCCATAACAGTAGCAGTCACATTGACTACTACAGATGACTGCAGGACCAGTTCTGTGCCAATCATATAATCAGAAAGTACCCTCCAAAGAAGAGCCTCACAATGGTCAAATGTTGAATGAAACTCCAAGAAGCTGTAGGAGGAAATCTATCTCGTAAATCTTTCGTTTCATGACCATACGTATTGCATAGTGATAATGGATTTGAGAATTATCTACATGAAACTATACCATACCACGACAATTACAGAGAAAAGACACTTCAGTGATTGCAATTTTTGCTACCCCATCGGAAATGCTAAAAGAATCTGTAATACAAGCCAATTTTGACACAAAATCCACCGATTTTAACACAAAAGTAGCCAATTTAAACTCAAAACTGAGTGATTTCAGCGCAAAATAGACTGATTTAAGAATAAAACTCAAACACATCTCTCCCTGTAGCTTAAATACTTGTGGAGAATAGACTACTGCCGAAAGCTCTATAAAATCTATTTGCTACTGAGGTCCACAACAACAGATTATGTAAAATACTAAATCTGCTGTGGAAATATGAAGATAAAAAGACATATAACTACTATGGGAATCCAGAATGGCTGAGAGATAGTTACCAAAGTATTCTGCACAAGCACTGTGAATCGAGTCCCTGTGGACGTTAGAGCCTGTCAAGCGATGAAGTGAAGGGCTCATGTGAATTACATTATTTCTCTGCCATATCTGACATACTTGCAAGCAGCTTAAACAGAAACCTAGACGTTCATTAGAACTTATGATAAATCGCTTAAAAATCACAGAAAAAGCAGTGCTGACCTGAAAACTAGATCGCTTTCTGCTTTTAAGATGGAGGATTGGAGTTTAATGTAGGTACGGTCCACCTCGACATCATTAGAGACATATGCATACCTCCGACTGACGAGGGTATAAATCTGTAGTGACTTTGCTGTCTGTAGTGACTCTGCTGAAGGAACCATACTGGCACTTGTTAGAAACCTTGTGAACATGTCTAATGTCCACACACTGATCACAGGCGTGACTCTAGCAGGCTAAAGCACCACTGTGAGGCACATTATTACTTTAAAATATAGGTCTGAGGATTACATAACTGTGTTAAATCATCGCCACACCCACATCATGAATTCTGACAATAGTTCATTTCTGCTTTAAGGACGACCCCTTAGCTCGAACATGGTCATATGCACACCTCATATGCGGACTATACAGCGCTTGTTCAGCTCGTCATCTGCCATTTTGGATAGTTGTCTTTCTTCATTCCAGTTGATTTCTATCCTGCTGTTTACATCCCTTCATGCCTTACGTTTTCCAGCAGGATAACTATCCATAACATAAGGAAGGCAGAAATGTGGTATAGTGGTTTGAGGAGCATTTACATTGGTGCCTTTGCCACGAAATTCCCTGGTCTGGACCTGATGAGACGTCAGCTCTGCACCCACATTTACAAGAATTTCGTAAATATTTTGTGTCACATACTTTTGGAAACCTACCAAGTGTTGTCCAGTCCAGGCACGTAAAATAGCCAAGCGGACGAACACTCTATTAAATAGGTGGTTATAGTGATTTGGTGCATCAGCACTGATACCAATGAAGTGAGCACTTTGATCTCGACAGTGCGTTAATCAGCCACTCCTACAGATACCTCAATTGTCACCAAAGCTGAGTGACTATTGCACAAAGTAAGGTTTGTCTGTGACAGAGTGCAGATTTTGAATATGCTTCCAAATGTGGTTTTTTTTCGTAAAGCCATCTACCAATGCCGATGTTGCTCTGACCCCATCAACCAGCGAAGAGTACAGCTGCCAAGTCGGCACCGCACCGCACCTCACTGGACCAGGCCATATACGCTCATGCATAAATACTCTGCTGTATGAGCCCCTGAATCGACGTGGCTCTCGTCCACTTAATGAAGCCGGGATCCAGCATCTACCACTACTGACAGTTTTTCTTCACGAAGTCCATTGCACAGTTAGGCTATAGACCATTACTGTGTAACTAGTTGTTCTTTTTGACACCCATATTTGCAACGTTTTTGATGGGCGCGATTCTCTTTGTCACTTAGTACAAGCTTGTTTCAATCTCAGCTGCAGAGGGCATACGCTGGTTGGATAAAAGTTTAGTTTGTGTTTGATGCTTCTGTGGGTTGAAACCTCACACTACTGCAACTTTTGATTTAGACTGGCTAGAGCCATTTTATGGTTCTAATTTCAAATCGCTTTCGTTGATTTTTCATGCAGCTAAACAGCATACTACTTGTTTAATAGCTGCCACCCTTCCCTCACATCAATTTTTTGTTGGGAGTTTAAAAAACATAGCACTTGGGCTTCGTGAAGTATATAAATTTTCTGCTATTAGGACAATTGCCCAACTTGGATTTTTCTAATGTCCTGCCATGTTATACTTAGGGCAAGTGGTCATGTTGTTTAATTTCTCGACACTTTAAACTTAGGACAATAATTGACCTACCGCCATTTTATACTTAGGACAAATGGCTATGATGGATTTTTTTTTTAATTTCCCCACCATTTCGAACTGAGTTTTGGGAATTCCCTGTCATTTTTCCAGTTTACTAACATGGACAATTGGCCTACTTGAGCCATCTTTGATTGTGACGTCAGAGGGGTGGGAGAAGAATGCGGGGGAACCCGGAAAAGTTGTAAGGTGTCATCAGAAACTTGGCAACAAAGTAGACTGTGCCAGTACTCTTATTTCGTAGCTACTGATTGGCATGTTTTAAGAGATCAAGGAATAACTTCCATGGTACTTGAGGAATCTGTGGACAGTAAAAACTGGTGGAAAACAGAGATATTATAGGATGTCTAAAATCAAATAATTGAGGACGTCTGGTGCAAGTTCTATTACTAGATAAAGACAGGAGAGAATTCATGGTGGGCCACTTAAAACCATTCAGAAACTGATGGCAAAGAAATCTAAGAGGAATAGTTGTGGTCCTGATTTTTTAGGGGGGGGGGGGGAGGAGGAGAGAGAGATAGAAAGACGCCTACACATGATATTGTATTTATGGTCTGTGTTTATTACAGGAGTGATAGGAGTGCACTGAGACAGAACAGTTAAAATGTAATTTGTATAAATAGGGAAGGCCTATTTTAACGTCAGAGTACTAGATTGAATTTTTTTGAAGAAGAGGTAGAACAGCGCTTCTGCTTCCCTTGAAAGAACTACCCTGAAATTATTTGAATGTCCGGACTGGCAAATGAGGTGACAATTTTCTACGGCAAATATACACTCTTCCTATATATTCAGAAACCTTTTTATTGGTCTCTAGTATTTATTTACGTTCCAAACGCGTTTAGCATTAATATGTCTTCAGTACATTTAATAATTTATTCATTTGTCGTTTCGAAATATGCTGTGACCGGATAAGACGAAATGCAAGTTTTGGCAAGACGAACAAATAACCTATTGAAACCACCGAAGACGATTTAGTACAGCGAAACGCGTCTGAAATGTAAATAAATATTAGACTGCATCAAGAAAAAGACTTCTGAATTTATAAAATGAGTATTTGCTATGACGGTGGAAGACATACGAGATCAATGTGAATCTACAATGGTAGCTCATATCTGCTGGATGGTTGAAGCATACGTGTACAGCAAAATCTTTACAGCCTAATCTCAGAAGTGTTCACCCATATTTATAGTAAACGTAGGTGCTACAGACTGCGGCTGATTTCTAGTTTGAAGTGCATGTGATAAGTTAAATACTGGCAGAGCTGGAGCTTCAGTGGTTGGCCGCGATTCGCGCCTGGATAGCTCAGTAGGTAAGATCACTGTTTGCGAAAGGCAAGGTACCAGGTTCGAGTTCCAATCCGACTAGTGTTAACCTACTATAAAGCATGAAAACTGTCATTTTACTGAATGAGATTTCCACTCTGCAGCGGAGTGTGCTCTGATATGAAACTTCCCGGCAGATTAAAACTGTGTGCCCGACCGAGACTCGAACTCGGGACCTTTGCCTTTCGCGGGCAAGTGCTCTACCAACTGAGCTACCGAAGCACGACTCACGCCCGGTACTCACAGCTTTACTTCTGCCAGTACCTCGTCTCCTACCTTCCAAACTTTACAGAAGCTCTCCTGCGAACCTTGCAGAACTAGCACTCCTGAAAGAAAGGATATTGCGGAGACATGGCTTAGCCACAGCCTGGGAGATGTTTCCAGAATGAGATTTCCACTCTGCAGCGGAGTGTGCGCTGATATGAAACTTCCTGGCAGATTAAAACTGTGTGCCCGACCGAGACTCGAACTCGGGACCTTTGCCTTTCGCGGGCAAGTGCTCTACCAACTTGCCCGCGAAAGGCAAAGGTCCCGAGTTCGAGTCTCGGTCGGGCACACAGTTTTAATCTGCCAGGAAGCTTCATGTCATTTTACTCATGTAAAGCTTACTAAATCTTTAGGTATGGTACACTATATTCTGCTTAACAAGTATTTTGCTGTAAATAACTTACATTTTACGCTGAATGAGTCGACATAGACCATGTTGTGCCTCTTCTCGTCGAGAGGCAGCTCCTTGCCATAGGCGTCGTAGACCGGGCCAATGAAGAAGCGAACGAAGACGTCCACCTCCCTGTCACTGGTAACTTTAATGTTGTAGTTGAAGGGAACGTGCGTCAGACGTTGGGTGCGGGCCACGACATTAAGTCTGCCGGCCTCTTCCAGGCTCGCCACCGGAACAGCGTTGTTCAGCTCGAAGTCGTAGTCCTCGAAGTACGTGACCAGCTTGTCAACGGTCAGGCTCTCCACTGTCACGCCAGGCAGCATCAGCTTGTGTGAAAAAATAAATAACATGGGGCAATTTCAGCGCTTATGTACTGCGTTATTAAGTCAGTTGGGTACATTTGAGCATCCATAAAAAAATAATCACAGGCTGTATGAGTCTTGCATAAACAAGGACGTGAATTCGGAGCTCCGGATACGTTGTTCGTCTCACATTACATTTCGTTGAAACCATAACTAGAAAATACAGTGGCTCCCCTGTTGTAAAAGAAAATGGTTAACCTTGAAGCCAGTGGAATTTCTGGCTGTGCTAGTACCTTCTGTTTCCACAGGAGACCTAGAGGCGTGATCCATGCAAAGCCCTTGAGTAATGTAACGCAACCAACCAACAATATCAAATATTTACAAGGTAGCGGTGTAAAAAATTTATCTCGACAATGACACGTGTATTTTCCGTAAATTACTGAACAAATAAGGATGTTATCTATACGCTGAGGTGACAAAAGTCATGGAATACCTGCTAATATCGTGTCAGATCTCCTTTTGCCCAGGCGTAGTGAAACAGCTCGATGTTGCATGAACTCCACAGGTCGTTGGAAGCCCCCTGCAGGAATATTTAATCACACTGCCTCTATAGCCATCCATAACTTCGAGAGTGTTGTCAGTGCAGGACTTTGGTCACGGACTGACCTCTCGATTATGTCCCATGTCTGGCCATCTGGGTGGCCAAATCGATTGCTCGAATAGTCCAGAATGTTCTTCAAACCAAATGTGAACAACAGTGGCCCAGTGACATGTTTGGGAACGCGAACTCCATGAATGAATGCAAATGGTCTCCAGGAAGCTGAACATACCCATTTTCAGTTAATGATAGGTTCAGCTGCACCGGAGGATCCAGCCGTTCCACGTAAACTCAGCCTGACAGTTTGGGTCCACAGCTTCGTGTTGTCTGCGCCGCACTCGAACCCTACCAATTGAAATCGGGTCTCATGTGATCAGGCCATGATTTTCCAGTCGTCTAGATTCTAACCTATATGGTTACGAGCGCAGGATAGGCGCTGCAGGCGATGTCGTGCTGTTAGCAAAGAGCCGGCAGTTGTGGCCGAGCGGTTCTAGGCGCTTCAGTCTGGAACCGCTCAACCGCTACGGACGCAGGTTCGAATCCTGCCTTGGGCATGGATGTGTGTGATGTTAGTTAGATTTAAGTAGTTCTAAGTCTAGATGACTGATGACCTCAGATGTTGAGTCCCATAGTACTCAGAGCCATTTGAACGACTTTTTTGTTAGCAAAGATACTCGCGTCGGTTGTCTGCTCACTAACACCAAATTCCGCCGCACTGTCGTAACGCATATAGTCGTCATACGCCCCACATTCATTTCTGCGGTTATTTCTCACAGCGTTGCTTGTCTGTTAGCACTGACAACTTCACGCAAACGTCGCTGCTCTCGCTCGTTAAGTGAAGGACATCGGCGACTGCGTTGTCCGTGGTGAGAGGTGATGCCCGAAATTTGGTATTCTCGGCACACTCTCGACACTGTGCATCACAGAATACTGAATTTCCTAACGATGTACGAGATGGAATGTCCCATGCATCTAGCTCCAACTACCATTCCGCGTTCAGAGCCTATTAATTCCTGTCGTGTGGCCAGAATCACGTCGGACACCTTTCTGTATGAATCACTTGCGTACAGATGCCAGCTCCGCCAATGCACTGCCGTTTCATACCTTCTGTACGCGATACTGCCGTCATCTGTATGTGTGCATTTCGCTATCCCACGACTTTAGCCATCCCAATGTACAGCCAGGAGCGAATTTATTTAATTTTAAGCAATCTGTACGTAAAATTCTGATTTTCCTACCTCTTTCTGTGAGTAAGGTCCCAGGCGGCTCTTGAACTCGTCCAGTGCCAGAGCAACTCGCTTAAGAATCTTGTAGTACAGAGGAGATTTGGAGGCAGATGCTGGTGTGCCCAACACGGACGGTTTTGTCTAGGAAACAAGCAGGCTGATATCATTAATGTCAAGTCAAACGAATTATAAGAGACAAAATCATCACTGATGGGACGTACCAGGTGGTAAAAGCAGCAGCCGCCGTCGTGACCCAGGTACTCCAGCATCCGGTTGTAGAATGAACCGTAGTAACCCTTGTTGATGGAGTCTGCGTTACCTTCAACGATTCGAGCGAACATCTCAAAGCTCGATGGATCACGAAGAGAGTGATTCTTGAGCTCGGTCTGCAAACGAGAGATATTAAATAGCTTATGAACTGGCTTTAAACATTTTTGTAAAATAAGACCAAGTTTCACTTACGTCAAGTACGTATCCAGAATCGATTGCTTCCCAAAGCCTTTCCTCCACTGTGCTGAGGTACCGTGTGAGTGAGCTGTCCGGCTCGACTCCTGGGACTGGTTCCTCGAAGTCAAGCGGTTCGATGTCAGGGAGGTGGTTCGAGAGCCTCTCTAGGTAATACCGGCTGAGGGTGGCCTTGATATCGTAGGAGAAGTGGTCACCTCGGTTGGTGTCGTTGGCCTGGTTGTAGTCCTCCATCTTGGCCCAGAAAGGGAAGCGGTAGTGCATGAAGTCTCGGAAGGCGAGCAGGCCCACGTCCTCAGTGTAGTAGGACAGCAGCTCGTCAGCTTCGTCAGCATAAGGGGGGCCGCTGTAGTTGGCATGGATCACGTACGGCTGCCCCTTGTTGAAAGTCTTCCCTGTTGTGGGTTTAAGGTAGTTAATCATTAAATGTAACGACAGACTTCTGCTTCTAAAAGTAACGAAGACTTAGGTTGTTGTGGCGCAGTAGAATTGTGTATTACAATACACAGTAGAATTATGTATTATATTACGCTCCAAGACGAAAAAAAAAAACCGACGCACCACGAAGTATTTATGCAAATTGGTCACAAATTGATATTCATACAGGTATGTACAGAATATGCAAAATTGTAAACTTTGGCTGCTGTCGGTGAATGTGTAACGCTGCAGTGCAGTTTCACCTTGCAGCTGACAGGGATGGTAAACAGGGGACACCTCGATACCAAACCATTAAGTCTTTGCTGATTTCATTCCGTGCACTCACTTGGACAATAACTACGCCTTGCAGACAGGCACGTGAACAATATATGCAGATGACATTTGAGAGAGAACGTGCAGTTGGGCTCAAAGAAGTTGGTTGGAGTAATCGGCGAATCCCTTGACAACTGAATAGGAGCAATGCCACTATCAGACAATGTTGGCAGGAATGGGTGAACCATGGCCGAACACAGCGGTCGACGTAGAGACACGACAGAACTAAAGACCGACCAATCGTCATAGAGGCATTTCAGAGCACCAGATTCATCATTATCATCGATCCGACGTGCAACTGGGGTTTCAGCGACCACAAGTACCATTAATAGGCTGCTCGCAGAAATGGGGCTGAGCTGACAGTGCCCTAACGCCGACCACCATTGACCTACGTGAGACTGAAGACGCCCGAGACAGTGGTGGGGTACCAACATTACTGCCTCCCGCCACGCGGACTGACAACCAAGACTGATGGTCTTGGCTGCCATCTCATTTCATAGCAGAACGCCTTTGGCGCCCTTATAACAGAGCAGTACGTCGACGATATCCTACATCTCATTTTGTTGCGCTTCATGGCGAGCCATCCTGGGCTTACGTTTCAGCCTGATAAATTCCGTCGTCACAAGCAGAGAGCTTCTACTGCTTCCCTTCGTGCATGCCAAACCCATAGCCAGGAAGGTCACCGGATCTCGCCCCAATTGACAATGTTTGGAGCATTAAGAGCAGGGCCCTCCAACCAGCTCGGGATTTTGACGATTTAAGTGACAAATGGGCAGAATATGGCACTATATCGCTCAAGAGGACATTCAACAACTCCATCAATCAGTGCCAAGGCTAATTACTGTTTGCATAAGGCCAATATGTGGGTCAACGTGTTACTGACTTGCTCAGTTTGTGAAGCTTTTACTCTTGAATAAATCATCCAATTTTTCCTGAAATTTTTATCATTTATATGTCTGTACGTTTATGTCGCATCTACCAGTTTCCGTCTCATTCGGATAATTCCTTCGTGGTGCGTCTTGTTTTCTGTCTTAGAGTGTATGTCTATATGACTCTTTTCGTCTTTGATGTAAAATAAATGTTCTTGTTGTGAAAGCAAGCGACACGTCTTAGTTTTTGAACTCGGAGCTACACCGAATATTTTTTTTGTGCCGAAACCCGAGAAAGCATCGCCGCAACCGACCTGTGAGCCGGCCGGTGTGGCCGTGCTGTTCTAGGCGCTTCAGTCTGGAACCGCGTGACCGTGAGACCCACATTCCCAACCTATTGTCCCGTACTATATTCATAGTGCCCCTGCCCATTATACTCATTACTCGCGGCTTTTTGCCGATTCCCGTAAGAGTTCGGGTACTGTTTGTGCATCCGAACAGAAGAAGATGTTCAAAGTGCCGGTGAGCCTGAAATATATGAATGTAGGTCTCACGGGAGGCGTGCAAGAGATAAATCCCTGCAGTCGCACTATCCTCTGTGTTCTCGGTGGCTCAGATGGATAGAGCGTCTGCCATGTAAGCAGGAGATCCCGCGTTTGAGTCCCGGTCGGGGCACACATTTTCAGCTGTCCCCGTTGACGCCTGTATGCAGCGAGGGGTATTCATTTCATTGTAAAATCTTATCCATTTACAAGCCACGCCATTTCGAATAAAACACTCGAGTCTTCCATAACTGTCTCCGCTATCGTCATCGTCAGTTGAAATCACTGATTGCCCGGGGTGGCACGGTATTCTGCTTATACAGATGTAATGGAAGCGTCTGGAACGTTCCAGAGCGGGCCTCAGCGGCGCGTGCGCGAAAGGCAAGTTGGGCAGCTCCTAGAGACTCCGTCCCGGATCGGCACCGAGGCCCACGAGAAAGACAGGCCGTGGGAGCGTACGTCACAGCACGTGACACTGCAGGTCCTACGAGTGCCAGCAGCCGTCTCCGGCGGCGAGCGAGTAACTATTGCAGAAGAGTTTCATAAGTCTTGACTGCGTACTTAAATACATGCCAGTTCTCGATGGCACACGACAAAAGTAAGGCCTATTATGGGTACCTTTACAATTAAGTATTGATTCCCCGTGGGCCCTGCGGAAAGCCGAGCGTTCACGAAGTGTGGCCGACAAATCGACTAGTGTGACGTCACAAGTTCATTGCAGGGCCCGTATATCTCGTTGGTCCCGCGCGACACCTAGCGACGTCACATGGAACGAGCAGCTGACGCCACGGTTGAAACTGCCGGGCCTGCGTCCGTATGCGTTCCTACAAGCGTCAAGCCTACATCTTTTCTACATCTACATCCATACTCCGCAAGCCACCTGACGGTGTGTGGCGGAGGGTACTTTGAGTACCTCTATCGGTTCTCCCTTCTATTCCAGTCTCGTATTGTTCGTGGAAAGAAAGATTGTCGGTATGCCTCAATGTGGGCTCTAAACTCTCTGATTTTATCCTCATGGTCTCTTCGCGAGATGTACGTAGGAGGGAGCAATATACTGCTTGACTCCTCGGTGAAGATATGTTCTCGAAACTTCAACAAAAGCCCGTACCGAGCTACTGAGCGTCTCTCCTGCAGATTCTTCCACCGGAGTTTATCTATCCTCTCCGTAACGCTTTCGCGATTACTAAATGATCCTATAACGAAGCGCGCTGCTCTCCGTTGGATCTTCTCTATCTCCTCTATCAACCCTATCTGGTACGGATCCCACACTGGTGAGCAGTATTCAACCATTGGGCGAACATGTGTACTGTAACCTACTTCCTTTGTTTTCGGATTGCATTTCCTTAGGATTCTTCCAATGAATCTCAGTCTGGAATCTGCTTTACCGACGATCAACTTTATATGATCATTCCATTTTAAATCACTCCTAATGCCTACTCCCAGATAATTTATGGAATTAACTTCAAATGGTTCAAATGGCTCTGAGCACTATGGGACTCAACTTCTAAGGTCATCAGTCCCCTATAACTTAGAACTACTTAAACCTAACTAACCTAAGGACATCACACACATCCATGCCCGAGGCAGGAATCGAACTTGCGACCGTAGCGGTCATGAGGTTCCAGACTGAAGCGCCTAGAACCGCACGGCCACACCGGCCGGATGGAATTAACTACTTCCAGTTGCTGACCTGCTATATTGTAGCTAAATTCATTGTCCAAAGCCCACCCGCATTCCCTACTAAGTGAGTATCCCTGGTCTCTTTCAAAGTTGTTGCTATTTATTTCAGTTTCGGCCGCTTATTTGATAACAGAATCCCAATATGATGTCGTTTGAGCCAAAACTTACGTTTTTTTCAAATTGTATTTTATGCCCGTTTTCTACCCAATTTTCAGCCACGGCCGACTTTTCAGCTTCCCTTTGTATGACATGTCATGAATGCTCTGTACAACGCTCGGCAACATTTCGAATGGTTTCACTTATGTAAATACTACATTCACAGGGGAAACCATACGCGCTAGGAACTCGAAGATCTATATTGTCTTTAACTGGGCGTAAAATATCTCTTATATTGGAGACTGGACGGAACACTGAACTCAGTCCACGTCTCTTCAACACGCCCCCTAACGTACTACCAGTTGCTCCACATTATGGAAGTAATGCAGCTGGCTTGGTCTCTTCCGCCGGTTCACGAAGCGTCCTTCGTCGGTGGCATTTAAAAGCTTTAGCAAGTTGTCCGTTTCTGCAACCATTCTCTCTGAACATGCGCTTCAAATGCTGGAATTCAGGCCCTATATGGAAGAAAGGCACCTCGTGAATCGGCGTCGCTAACATTATCTAGAAAAAGGCCTAAAATAAAATTTGGAAACAAAATGAGAGGTTTGGCTCAAACAGCATCATACTGGGATTTTATTCTCAAAGAAGCGGCCGAAATTAGAATAAAAAGCAACAGTTTTAACAGAGACCATGGGTGCACACACTTATTAGGGCATGCGGGCGGGCTTTGCACATTGTGCAAAGGAAAAGCCGTAGGCCTAACGCTTATAGTGAAGTGCGGGCGGCAGTTTGAAACGTAGCGCCAACCGCTCCAGCCGAGGCCCACAGAAAGACAGGCCGCGGGGCGTACCTCAAAAAAATAGACTTGAGCTCGCTCGCTTGTTCAGCTCAGCAGACAAACAAAAGGGAGTTTCTACATTTGTTAGCTCGTAATTGGGTATTTACGTACATATGAGAATTTCATCTTTTACTGGAATCCTTTATCGTGGACTCTTACTGTTTACCAGTTCCACAACGCTCGGAAATCGACAGGCTTTGTTATGGCTGTAATGCGTACAATAAAATTAAAATCATGCCAAAATGATTATCGGTTCATGAGATAGCACATCAGGACTGTTAAGCAGAAGAGGCTAAATGCTATAAACAAGCTTTTAACTTACAGCATATTGCCAAGCTGTGTATTTGTTGTAGCACTAGTAATCAGTAAGACTTCGTTACAGAAGCATCCATTCTCGTTAGTAAATACACTACTGGCAATTAAAATTGCTTCACCAAGAAGAAATGCAGATGATAAACGGGTATTCATTGGACAAATATATTATACTAGAACTGACATGTGATTACATTTTCACGCAATTTGGGTGCATAGATCCTGAGAGATCAGTACCCAGAACAACCACCTCTGGCCGTAATAACGGCCTTGATACGCCTGGGCACTGAGTCGAAAAGAGCTTGGATGGCGTGTACAGGTACAGCTGCCCATGCAGCTTCAACACGATACCACAGTTCATCAGGAGTAGTGACTGGCGTATTGTGACGAGCCAGTTGCTGGGCCACCATTGACAACACGTTTTCAATTGGTGAGAGATCTGGAGAATGTGCTGGCCAGGGCAGCAGTCGAACATTTTCTGTATCCAGATAGGCCCGTACAGGACCTGCAACATGCGGTCGAGCATTATCCTGCTGAAATGTAGGGTTTCGCAGGGATCGAATGAAGGGTAGAGCCACGAGTCGTAACACATCTGAAATGTAACGTCCACTGTTCAAAGTGCCGTCAATGCGAAAAAGAGGTGACTGAGACGTGTAAACAATGGCACCCCATACCATCACGCCGGGTGATACGCCAGTATGGGGATGACGAATACACGCTTCCAATGTGCGTTCACCGCGATGTCGGCAAACACGGATGCGACCGGCATGATGCTGTAAACAGAACCTGGTTCGTTGCCGAGTACACCATCGCAAGCGCTCCTGTCTGTGATGCAGCGTCAAGAGTAACCGCAGCCATGGTCTCCGAACTGATAGTCCACGCTGCTGCAAACGTCGTCGAACTGTTCGTGCAGATGGTTGTCGTCTGGCAAACGTCCCCATCTGTTCACTCAGGGATCGAGACGTGGCTGCACGATCCGTTACAACCATCCGAATAAGATGCCTGTCATCTCGACTGCTAGTGATACCAGGCCGTTGGGATCCAGCACGGCGTTCCGTATTAACCCCTGAACCCACCGATTCCATATCCTGCTAACAGTCATTGGATCTCGACCAACGCGAGATACGATAAACCGCAATCGCGATAAACTACAATCCGACCTTTATGAAAGTCGGAAACGTGATGGTACGCATTTCTCCTCCTTACACGAGGCATCACAACAACGTTTCACCAGGTAACGCCGGTCAACTGCTGTTTGTGTATGAGAAATCGGTTGGAAACTTTCCTCATGTCAGCACGATGTAGGTGTCGCCACCGGCGCCAACCTTGTGTGAATGCTCTGAAAAGCTAATAATTTGCATATCACAGCATCTTCTTCCTGTCGGTTGAATTTCGCGTCTGTAGCACGTCATCTTCGTGGTGTAGCAATTTTAATGGCCATTAGTGTAAAACCCAATTAACAGGTAACAGGTTTAGCAACGCACTTTGTCTGCTGAGCTGAGCGAGCGAGCTCCGGTCTATCGTCTTGATGTACGCGCCGCGGCCTGTCTTTCTCGTAGGCCTCGGCTCGCGTCATGTGACGTCACTTGTGTCTCGCGGAGGGGCGGAGCGGCTAGTAGCTGGCCAACTTGCCCTTCGCGCGTGCGCTATTCCAGCTCTCTCTGGAAGGTCCCAGATGCTACCATTACATCTCGTGCTAACCCCCAGAAGTCAGGGATTCAGCTCTTGATGAAGATGGCGGAGACAGTTATCGAACGCTAGAGTATTTTATTCGAAATAATGATGATGATGATGTCCCATACTCCGAGGAGCGTAGGGGACGATGCGTGAGACCCACACCGCTGTACTAGGCAAGGTCCTAGCGGAGGTGGTTTGCCATTGCCTTCCTCCGACCGTAATAGGGATGAATGATGATGATGACGACGACACAACAACAACCAGACATCTCGAGGCAGGAAAAATCCCTGACCCCGCCGGGAATCGAACCGCAATCCGTGCGCGGGAAGCGAGAACGCTACCGCAAGATCACGAGCTGCCGCTTGTAAACCGAAAAGATTTTATCGAAGAATGCCACTGAGAAAAACTTCGAGCGTACATTATATGAGGCTGATATATTCAGGGGCCTTATATGATAATTTTTTAAAGAAAGACGGTTTCTTCTCATCAAATACTGTTCAACACTTTTCAAGCTACACTGCAAAACCATTCCACTTCCATAATACATCCGTGGAGAGACTGAAGTATGAGACAATACAACACCGGTAAGGACAAGTATGGAGGCACGCACGTTCAGTTTCATATTCCACAACTGTATAGGGAAAGAGAGGGACAAATTACGGTACAAATTAGCCTCTAGAAGATACTTGGCTGTAACCTGGGGAGTATTCACGTACGTTTTCGTAAAGAAACGAAATTTGAAGACATCGTATTTAATATATCCCACAACAGCAATCGATGGATAAGGTAACACAAACAACATTTCAGTCCGGTCGTAACGTCCCTGCAGTTCCAAAGTGTTTCACAGACTACCATTACTGGGACCAGGAGGATGCTACACTGTAGCGCGTGACTGATAAAACGCGGAATTTTGCACTGTAAACAAAGTATGGTGAAGAAAGCAGAAGGTCACGCTTACCTTGTAGAGCAGCTTGCCACGCCTCCTTGATGATGTCATTACTGACAAAGAGCTGGGGGTAGAGCTCGTAGAAGGGCGGCAGCGCGAGGTGGAAAAGATCGTCGCGGTGCAGCTTAACGACGTTGATTGCGTAGCGGAACAGAGCCTCGTTCACGTGTTCCCTGGCCCAGGCGGCTGTCTGTGGATGAACAGAAGGGGTCAAAATGGTTCTCCTGTAGGGTCGTATTTGAATGAACGCCGGTACCCACCTCGTAGAAGGTGTCGAAGTCCTTGGCGGAGTACAGGAGTTCGACGAGTGCCTTGACCTGCAGCTCGTCGTACTTGTAGTGGGCCGGCAGCTGTTCGCCGCGCTTCTTGATGTAGCCGTGTGCGTAGTAATTGACGAATTTGTTGACAATTTCTGGATCCTTTAACAAACGATATTCTCAGTAAGACAGCTCGACTCCGGCTGCATCATATTTACAGTTTTCCCTGCTTTATCTACCTTGAAGTCTCCAAGGTGCTCATCAAACTTAAAGGAACTGGCCATCTCCTTCAGTTCAGGATGCAGTGCAGGTTGTCCGACATGCCATATGAGCCGCAGAAGTTTCTTCTGCCGGAGGAGGAACTCCTTGCTAGCTGGAAAATGCATTATGATGTGGTCAGTTTATTAATGCACAGTAGTTACATTAAGTAATACCATTCACCATAGCAAAAAATAAACATTTTCTTCATGTAATGAAACAATTTTTTTGCTGAATGAGATTTTCACTCTGCAGCGGAGTCTACGCTGATATGAAACTTCCTGGCAGATTAAAACTGTGTGCCGGCCTGAGTGGCCCTGCGGTTCTAGGCGCTACAGTCTGGAGCCGAGCGACCGCTACGGTCGCAGGTTCGAATCCTGCCTCGGGCATGGATGTGTGTGATGTCCTTAGGTTAGTTAGGTTTAATAACTTCTAAGTTCTAGGCGACTGATGACCTCAGAAGTTAAGTGGCATAGTGCTCAGAACCATTTGAACCAGCCAAAACTGTGTGCCGGACCGAGACTCGAACTCGGGACCTTTGCCTTTCGCGGGCAAGTGCTATACCAACTTTTTTTTTTTCATCGTTGATCGTGGTGTTTGGTCGTTGCGGACGTCACATGACATCCGTTAAAGTTCGTTTGTTGATCCTTCCACTCAGTTTTTTATTACAGGGGCCAACCAGCTCTCTGACCGAACACGAGCTGAGCTACCCAAGCACGACTCACGCCCCGTCATCACAGATTTACTTCTGCCAGTACCTCGTCTCCTACCTTTCAAACTTAACAGAAGCTCTCCTGCAGACCTTGCAGAACTAGCACTCCTTTCTATGCCGATTATATAGGAAATATGTAGTACAACTGACATACGATATATACAATTTTATAAGAATTTTAATTTTTAAAAATAAAAAAATAACTTTTGGTATTCCAATTTGCTCTGGTATTATGTGAGTCCAATAATGTAAAGCTGTACATCTTATTAGCACTCATCACCTTACTGATGTACTTCCTAATACAAATGGCTCTGTACTATATATAGTTCACACCTACAAATGGAGCTGCCAGGTTTTTTGGTGGTTGTTGTGGTAATATCCGTATGTAATATAATCACCGTTACTTTGATATTGTAATTATATCACTACACTGCAATTTATGTGCATACACTTATTGAGTACTTAATTCTGGTCTTATACAAATGCTTATTCGGCCACCATGCTACGTTAGCAGGTAGAGCTTGTGTTGATTTCAAATTAGTCTACAGGACTGTCATTTGTGTATGATATTTTCAAGAATGCAATATTTGATTTTCCCCTCTTATTTTCTTTCTTCTTTTTTTACCTCACTTCTTATCTTATCAGCACATCTAATTTTCAACATTCGTCTGTAGCATCACGTCTCAAATGCTTCGATTCTCTTCTATTCCAGTTCTCCCAAAGTCCATGTTTCACTACCATACAATACTGTACTCGAAAAGCACATTCTCAGAAATTTATTCCTCATACTATGCCGATCTATGATACCAACACACTTCTGTTGGGCAGGAACACCGTCTTCGCCTGCTAATTTGCATTTTATGTCCTCCTTTCTTCGTCCATGCTGTGTTAGCTTCAGATAGCAGAATTCCTCGACTTCTTGTGTGTCATGATCCGCTATTTTGATAATTTTATCGCTAATCTCATATCTCCCACTCCTCACTACTTTCCTCTTCCTTCGGTTTACTCTCCATCCATATTCTGCACTCATCAGAATGTTTGTTCCATTCAACATGTCCTGTAATTTTTTTCCACTTCCACTGAGAACAGCAATGTTATCAACTAAACTCATCATTGATATCCTTCCACCCTGAATTGTAATCCCACTTTTGAACCTCCCTTTTATTTCCGTCATTGTTCCTTCAGTGTACAGAATGAATAGTCGGGGCGAAAGAATACAGTCCTGTGTTTCACCCTTTTTATTCCAGTCTTATTGTTCCATTTTGATTCATGCACTTATTGCATATCACCCGCCTTTCCCTACAACTTGCTCCTATTTTTCTCAGAATTTCGAACATCTTGCAACATTGTAGTGTCGAACGCTTATTCTAGGACGACAGATCCTACAAACATCTCTTGACTTTTCTTAAGTCTTGCTCCCATTATCAATCGCAATTTCATAACTGCCTCTGTAGTGACCTTACCTTCCCGAAGCCAAACTGATCATCATCTAATATATACTCAATTTCCTTTTCCATTATTCTGTACGTTATTCTTGTCAGCAACTTGGATTCATATGTTCTGTTATGCTCTGACTCTAATAATGGATCCCTTGTGTCTTCCATATCGATTTTCATTTCTTTCTCGCTCAGGAATCCGATACGGTTTGACAAGCACGAAGACAAATAGTAGAAATTCTCTTAGTGTGCGATCGGGCATAATCTTGCTGATACATAAGCCTAGGACGGCTTGCCTTTGATGGGGAACAAAACAGGGCGTAGAATATCGTCGACGTTACGCTGTGCTGTAAGGGTGCCGCCGATGACAACCAAAGGGGTCCTGCTATGAAAAAAAAATATATATACACTCCTGGAAATGGAAAAAATAACATATTGACACCGGTGTGTCAGACCCACCATACTTGCTCCGGACACTGCGAGAGGGCTGTACAAGTAATGATCACACGCACGGCACAGCGGACACACCAGGAACCGCGGTGTTGGCCGTCGAATGGCGCTAGCTGCGCAGCATTTGTGCACCGCCGCCGTCAGTGTCAGCCAGTTTGCCGTGGCATACGGAGCTCCATCGCAGTCTTTAACACTGGTAGCATGCCGCGACAGCGTGGACGTGAACCGTATGTGCAGTTGACGGACTTTGAGCTAGGGCGTATAGTGGGCATGCGGGAGGCTGGGTGGACGTACCGCCGAATTGCTCAACACGTGGGGCGTGAGGTCTCCACAGTACATCGATGTTGTCGCCAGTGGTCGGCGGAAGGTGCACGTGCCCGTCGACCTGGGACCGGACCGCAGCGAGTCACGAATGCACGCCAAGACCGTAGGATCCTACGCAGTGCCGTAGGGGACCGCACCGCCACTTCCCAGCAAATTAGGGACACTGTTGCTCCTGGGATATCGGCGAGGACCATTCGCAACCGTCTCCATGAAGCTGGGCTACGGTCCCGCACACTGTTAGGCCGTCTTCCGCTCACGCCCCAACATCGTGCAGCCCGCCTCCAGTGGTGTCGCGACAGGCGTGAATGGAGGGACGAATGGAGCCGTGTCGTCTTCAGCGATGAGAGTCGCTTCTGCCTTGGTGCCAATGATGGTCGTATGCGTGTTTGGCGCCGTGCAGGTAAGCGCCACAATCAGGACTGCATATGACCGAGGCACACAGGGCCAACACCCGGCATCATGGTGTGGGGAGCGATCTCCTACACTGGCCGTACACCACTGGTGATCGTCGAGGGGACACTGAATAGTGCACGGTACATCCAAACCGTCATCGAACCCATCGTTCTACCATTCCTAGACCGGCAAGGGAACTTGCTGTTGCAACAGGACAATGCACGTCCGCATGTATCCCGTGCCACCCAACGTGCTCTAGAAGGTGTAAGTCAACTACCCTGGCCAGCAAGATCTCCGGATCTGTCCCCCATTGAGCATGTTTGGGACTGGATGAAGCGTCGTCTCACGCGGTCTGCACGTCCAGCACGAACGCTGGTCCAACTGAGGCGCCAGGTGGAAATGGCATGGCAAGCCGTTCCACAGGACTACATCCAGCATCTCTACGATCGTCTCCATGGGAGAATAGCAGCCTGCATTGCTGCGAAAGGTGGATATACACTGTACTAGTGCCGACATTGTGCATGCTCTGTTGCCTGTGTCTATGTGCCTGTGGTTCTGTCAGTGTGATCACGTGATGTATCTGACCCCAGGAATGTGTCAATAAAGTTTCCCCTTCCTGGGACAATGAATTCACGGTGTTCTTATTTCAATTTCCAGGAGTGTATATAGCATCCCAGGCCATCACTCCTGGTCTGGCCATATGGCGAGCGACAGTCAGGTTGGTATCCCACCACTGTCCTGGGCGACTCCAGACACGTCTTCCACCTGGAGTCTCACTGAATGAAGTAGAATTGACTTCAGTGATGAGTCCCGCTGCGAACAAATCTTAAAATGTGTGTAAATTCCTAAGGGACGAAACTGCTGAGGTCATAGGTCCCTAGACTTACACACTACTTAAACTAACTTAACCTAACTTACGCTGACAACAACACACACACCCATGCCCGAGGGAGAACTCGAACCTCCGGCGGGAGAGACCGCGCAACCCGTGACAAGGTGCCTCAAGCCGCGTTGCCATTCCGCGCGGCTGTGTTCCCGCTTCGAACTCAGCCCCGATGAACAGCGAAGGTGTACCTAGAGAAGACGTGGACAGCAGTGGAATACCAACCTGACCATCAGAAATAATGATGGTCTGTGGTACCATTTCGTATCATAACAGGAACCATTGTCATGCGAGTCACCCTTACAGCACAGCCGTACGTCCACAATATTCTACACCATATTTTGTTGTCCATCATGGCAAGCCATCCTGGGCTTACATTTCAGCAAGGCAAAGCCCGCTCGCACACAGCGAGAGTTTCTACTGCTTCTCTTCGTGCTTGCCAAACCCTTCCTTGACGGACAAGGTCACCGGATCTCTCCCCAATTGAGAACGTCTGCAGCATTATGGTGGGCAGAGCCTCCCCCTCCCCCACGCAGGGAGAAGCGCCATGGATGCCTTTGGCTCTCTTAAGATTAATCACCTTTGCGTAGAGAAGGCAGACAATGAGAAAAATCCCCTTTTTGTACACCCCTGCAGGCGCTAAAAGGATGCTTAGATGCAAGTGCCCTGAACGTCATGTGAAACTTCTGGCTTGCTGCAGAAGAACTTCCTGTCTCAAAACGTTCGGCGGATATTCAGAAACTCCCAATAATTCGCGAACCCCTGCACGCAGTCGTACTACAACGACTGGGGAAAGAGAACGCTTTCTGCTGAGTACCAGGGCACATCGGCATTGCTGGGAACGAAAGGACAGATCTAGCAGCCAAGGAGGCATGTATTGATCAGCAGGTATTTCAGTGTGCCATCTCCCCACATGCTCTCACCTCACTGTTGAGCTCAAGAGTCTTGCATCGGTTGGAGGATGAGTGGCTGGAAGTGACCGACAATAAGCTTCGATTAGTGAAACCCACAACGCGGCTGTGATGTACTTCCTTCCAGCCACGTTGACGGGATGAGGCCACAGCCACAGCCCTATGACACTGGCTACTAGCATTGGCGAGAGGACCCTCCAATGTGTAGTGCTTGTGGCGTACAGATTACTGTGCGCCACGTTTTGTTGGACTCCATTTTATTTTCTGACCAACGGGCCACTGCTGACTTGCTGGCGGATCTGCCACCTCTTTTAGGTAATAAGCAAACGAATGTGGTTAGAGTTCTAAAGTTTTGTGAACTGTTCAATGTTTATAATACGATTTTCGGGAGAGGGTTTTAATTTGTTCACAGGGTTGAACGGGTTCCATGCCCTCTTTTGCACGTTGCCTCTCATTTTCATCAATTTTATTAATGTTTTATGTCACTGCATGTTGGTAACAGGTCGAATAAGGTTATTGTAATGAGAGTATTTGTACTGAGAGCTCAAAATACTTTCCACTGGATTCCTATGCATGTTGTGTTACTTCCCTGGGTGGCCTGTGTGAGGCGAGCACGGAAGGACGTGGCACCCTGTTTTCAAGTTGGGGGCTGCACTTCCGCGAATACTGAGACGGTCGTACATCAGTTGGCTTAAGCGCCTGGCGGGACTGACGTCGGTCAAGTTTCGCGTATTGTATGCAGGGTGAAACGACCTGCGAGGCGTCAGAGTTTATGTGTTTACCGTTCCGGCATGTCTGGAATGAACACTGCTGGCGACGACTGACTGCTTTGTCCTCATGATTCTGAGAATACTTGTGGACCGTGCCCTGCTGGGCGCGACTGTCTGATGCCGAATGGCCAGTGGTCTAGGAAAGTTGTTTTCATAGACGGTCAAACGACAAGTTCAGTGCCCTCAGCTGAATAGCAGAGGCATGATTGGTCAACTTAAACTGAGGCTAGTTGACGTCATAAAGCCCCGCTCGAAACTGGAGGGAACGGTCGCTATTGGCGCGAATGATGTTCTGAGACACTGTGGGGGAATTTTGGAATCAGCACTGAATGCTGATTCGCGGTTTTCGACGGTAATAGGGAGTTGAGCAATGCTTTGCACTTGCGTGTGCGAGCGCAGGGCATTCGGGATCTGATCTTCATTGGAGTCGGACGGCCTTGTTACTTAGTCACACTTTTTCGGCAGAATTTAGAATTCTTGGACAGCCTTCGAGGCCAGGGGTTGAAACAGAGTTGCTGCACAGCAGAAGCCGGGGCCTGCATCATCAGAACGCTGCCCACCGACGACCTGCTATAGATTTCAGGATTGATAACGTATTTTGCGGCTTAGGCATTGTAGGACCTATCAATTTTATAGTGAATTCCTCAACAGCACTCGCGCTCGGTTTGCTACAAAGTCCACCTTGTTTGTTTTTCCATGTGATCCCATTTGAGCTCTCACTATTAATCGCGATACTGCAGTATAGTCGGGAGGTGGCCAGCCAGTGACAATTTCCTGTGGCGTCCTTTTAGCTCCTTTCTCGTTTTACTTATGTTTTAGTCTCTGTATAGATCTTTAGTCTTTTCCCGTTGTCTTTGCGGGTATAACCTCATTTTACTAATTTTGACCACATTCGTTTCCTTTACTATGTGTCAGGGCTCTGATAATCTCGGCGTTGAGCGCCCATAAGCACCAACACACACACGCACTGAGTTGGAGCCTACTCACAAAAGTGTCAAGAATGCACACAGGGAGACATGTGAAACTTTGTAATTGCTGTCCTGGGTAAACAAGTTTGACAGACAGTCAGATGGATGCTCATAAATTACGAACATCAGTAGATTCTTAAATGAACCACAGACATAAGACTGGCCATGTCTCACGCGGAGACAGTCTTTGTAAACAAATGAGTCTTTTTTTATAGCTGCTTTCGCAAATACGGAATGTGGCCAGACAGCTACACAATGGTATTGAGAATTAATTACATTTCATTCTGACCGGTTGGTACAGTAACCGTTTGGAAATATTTCAGATTGAAAGACACTCTGTGTTGCAAAGGTCTTCATTCATGAGCGCGTTTCACCCATTTCGGGCCTCGTCAGATGGTGTAAAAATAACTGGGTATGAAACGCATCCGTCATTGATTCATACAGAGTGAGAGGTGGACCTTAATCTCACCAGAATATCTTCGCCATAGCAGCACAGCATAGGACTACGCTTACAGAATTATAACTGTGCTATCAACTGTGCATGGGACAACAGGCCTGTTTAGCGCTCCCACAGATATGAGTGTGTCATACTAGGAAACACACATACCGCTAAGGTGTTTATCTAGTACGTCATAGTCATATCTGTTTGAGTGCTAAATGGAACTTTTGTGCCGCCCACATCTGATACCGCGTTTACACTTTTGTAATGGAGGCCCCATGCTACGGTGAACGTTTGCTGGTGTGAATAGTGGTCCACCTCTCATTCTGTATGAGTCCATAACAGATGGGTTTTACACCCAGTTACTTTTACAAAATGTGATGATGCCCTAAAAGGGTAAAATAAATAACTTTGCATCTCATACTGTGTTTAGGTCTGAGACAATGGGATGGGTCGAATGCAACCACCGCTGGGAACAGCCTCGACAGAGAAAATGTGAGACAAACACCAGTTTCCGAGTCTCAAAACAGCTCATACAAGTCCAGAAATTTCTACCCTTCACTGGGAGGCCTGGTCACAAAACGGTAAGAGTCTTTAGGGGCATTTGAAAACGGCCTGCCAGTAACAATGCTTAGAGTCTGTGACCTAAGGAGTGTCAGGAGAGATGAAGAGACTATCTGCCAGGCCACGAGAACAAAAGGATATGGTGGCTCGACAAATCATTGTCCACTTCCATCTGGATGTTCAGTGCCACTTTGTGAGCTATTCTTTTCCTGTTACATGTTGAATGGACGTATCCCTACAGTCTAGTGTTTGGGAATTAAGCACTCAACTGCTCATTTGAATTATCTTACATCCGCCATGCATCGCTGATAATGCTGCTTACGCATCGCAACTACCACAGCAGGGCGACATGAAAAGCGACTCGGCTCGCTGCAAAGCTGCGAAACACAGATGCCAACTGCCAACTCTTCAAGTGCGATTCCTGGAATGACCTCGGAGATAAGAAAGTGTTGGTATTGACGTCAGCAATACGACATGCACAACTGTGTCAGTTGTAATATGACACCGCGGATAAAACAGTGTTGATCATGACGCGATTCCTGTAAATCTGGGCCAGAGCCCTCTGTGTACCTACTGACATTTGCGAGATGCTTAGACACAAGAGCGCCCAGAAGCCAGACACGTGAAACATCTGGCTTCTGCAGAACAATTGGCCTGCCTCAACAAATTTGATGGACATTTTGAAAGGACTGACAATTCACGGATCCCACTGCTGCGAGGACAGATCCTCCGCGTAGCTTACACTAGTAGGTGCCTTGGTAGCAGAGTACGTGGTCGAAGTTAGCGACACCTGAGGTGTCCCGCCGGCCGGAGTGCCCGAGCGGTTCTAGGCGCTACAGTCTGGAGCAGCGTGACCGCTGCGGTCGCAGGTTCGAATCCTGCCCCGGGCATGGATGTGTGTGATGTCCTTAGTTTAGTTAGGTTTAAGTAGTTCTAAGTTCTAGGGGACTGATGACCACAGCAGTTAAGTCCCATAGTGCTCAGTCATTTGAACCATTTGAGGTGTCCCACGTGACGCCCCAGATTCTCTGCCGCCGCTACACCCCGAGGCAGCAACCTGAAGGGGGCCTTATCGTAGGCAAAAGCGAATTCAACTGCTCGTGAACAGCGGCCAGCTTCTCCTGCGTCCTCAGACAACATGCACACATCCCACCTATCCTAGCAAGACTAAATAAAGAGATAACATGTAAGCAAAATGGCTCTGAGCACTATGGGACTTAACTGCTGAGGTCATCAGTCCCCTAGAACCCCAGAACTACTTAAACCTAACTAACCTAAGGACATCACACACATCCATGCCCGAGGCAGGATTCGAACTGCGACCGTAGCGATCGGTTCCAGACTGTAGCGCCTAGAATTAGTCGGCCACCTCGGCCGGCAAACATGAAAGCAGACAGAAGCCTAGATACGCAACCTGCTACCCCCCCCCCCCCCCCCAACGTGCCCTCAGTGGACACTGATGCTTTAATGAGCTGTGTAACTTGCTGTTCAGAAGAAATAAAACTGCTTTACAGACTGCCTGAATTTACATTTACAGATAAAAAAGCGAGATTAAGCCTCGTAAACAGAAAAACACGCACGGAATTTACGAATCATGCTGCTATGGAAACATTGGGAAAGCTAAATACCTTACTTATTGCTGTGGAGATGTGTAACAGGCGACAGATGGGGCCTGTTAATGTTATGGTTGAAACTCCTCGTGCCGGCCGGTGTGGCCGAGTGGTTCTAGGTGCTTCAGTCTGGAACCGCGCCACCGCTACGGTCGCAGGTTCGAATCCTGTCTCGGGCATGGATGTGTGTGATGTCCTTAGGTTAGTTAGGTTTAAGTAGTTGTAAGTTCTAGGAGACTGATGACCTCAGATGTTAAGTCCCATAGTGCTCAGAGCCATTTGAGACATTTTCTGAAACTCTTCGTAAAGGAATTCGAGAAATGTACAGTAATTGGAAGTCAATGCGTCCAGTGTCAGCTATTACGATGCAAACAGCGCCAGACAGAGCTCTCATGCGTGGCTCCATCGTTATATGCAGCAAGACATGACCACCCTAGAGAAGAACACGGCAAGGCCATCACCCGATTTCCCAGAAACTTCGCTCATGGAAGAGGGGTCAAAATAAACGGACATCTGTCTCGGTTTGTCCTTAGATTCTCGACCATTTCCGAAAAAACGACTGTCAAAGTTTTCGTACTATTTTTAGGAATTTTATTGTGCGTTTTACCGGATGATTTTCTCAGCCGAGCTAGAGGCACAGTGGTTAACGTCGCAGGTTCATCATTTTGCGCCTCGTGTTTGAAACCAGAATATTACTTCCATTTATATTTTGCGTTTATTTACCCATGTTTGAAGAAGATTGCTACACGAATTCTTTCTTCTGTATACCGATACAACCTTGGCCTTATTCGTCTACTAATTGTAGGTCAAATGAACGAATTAAAAAAAAGAAAGAAAGAAAAAATTATTTGAAATTGTTTTCGATGAAATTCCTATAGTGTATATAGGTACAAAATCAACTGAAAGCATCGGAAAAGTGATCCGTTATACATGGTTTGCCACGAAATTATTTCCGATGTGCGAAATCTTCACTAATCCTAACGGCGTTTCATTCTAAGAAATGTCACTGTGGCAAACCCGTCTTTTCCCGACGGTCGTGATGTTCGAAATATCTGTGCTTCGAAAGTGTCTGCGATCGGCATCATCCAAGGAAATGCACCAAATCTTCCTGAAGAATAAACATATCAATAAAATACACTGAAGAGCCAAAGAAACTGGTACATCTGCCTAATGTCGTGTAGGGCCCTCGCGAGCACGCAGGAGTGCCGCAAAACGACTTGGCATGGACTCGACTATTGTCTAAAGAAGTGCTAGAGGGAAATGACACCATCAATCCTGCAGTGCTGTCCATAAATCCGTAAGAGTACGAGGGGTTGAGATTTCTTCTGAACAGCACCTTGCAAGGTATCCTAAATACGCTCAATAATGTTCATATCTGGGCAATTTGGTGGCCAGCGGAAGTGTTTAAGCTCAGAAGAGTATTCCAGGAGCCACTGTAGCAATTCTGGATTTGTGTGGTGTCGCATTGTCCTGCTAGAATTGCCCAGGTCTGTCGGAATGCACAATGGACATGAATGGATGCAGGTGACCAGACACGATGCTTACGTACGTGTCACTTGTCATCATCAGGGGTCCCATACCACTCCAACTGCAGCCGCCCCACGTCATTACAGAGCCTCCACGAGCTTGAACATTCCCCTACTGACTTGCAGCGTCCATAGATTCATGAACTTGTCTCCATACCCGTACACGCCCATCCGCTCGGTACAATTTGAAACGATACTCGTCCGACCAACATCAACAGTCCAAATTCGGTGCTCACGGTCTCAGGTGAGGCCTAAAGTTTTGTGCCGTGTAGTCATCCAGAGTACAAGAGTGGTTCTTAGGCTCCGAAGGCCCATATAGATGATGTTTCGTTCAATAGGTCGGACGCTGACACTTGTTGATGGCCCAGCACTGAAATCTGCAACGATTCTCTTCAGTCGTCGTTGGTCCCTTTCTTGCAGGATCTTTTTCCGCCCGCAGCGATATCGGAGATTTGATGTGTTATAGACTCCTGATATTCTCGGTACACTCATGAAATGGTCGCGCGGGAAAATCCCCACTTCATCGCTAACTCGGACATGCTATGTCCCATAAAACTACGTTCAATCTCATTTAAATTTCGATAACCTGTCATTATAGCAGCAATAAGCGATCTAACAACCGCACTAGACACTTGTTTTTTTATATAGGCGTCGGAGACCGCAGCTCCGTATTTTCCCTATCTCTGTATTTCAATACGCCTGCCTATACATACCAGTTTCTTTGGTGCTTTTGTGTATTAGAATTAATCTAATAACTTATATGAGAATGAAATATAGGAATATTAGAATTTAAAAAGATTGTAACCGCTCAACTTACTATACAACATGTTGTTGTTGTTGTGGTCTTCAGTCCTGAGACTGGTTTGATGCAGCTCTCCATGCTACTCTATCCTGTGCAAGCTTTTTCATCTCCCAGTACCTACTGCAACCTACATCCTTCTGAATCTGCTTAGTGTATTCATCTCGTGGTCTCCCTCTACGATTTTTACCCTCCACGCTGCCCTCCAATACTAAATTGGTGATCCCTTGATGCCTCAGAACATGCCCTACCAACCGATCCCTTCTTCTGGTCAAGTTGTGCCACAAACTTCTCTTCTCCCCAATCCTATTCAATACTTCCTCATTAGTTACATGATCTACCCATCTAATCTTCAGCATTCTTCTGTAGCACCACATTTCGAAAGCTTCTATTCTCTTCTTGTCTAAACTATTTATCGTCCATGTTTCACTTCCATACATGGCTACACTCCATACGAATATTTTCAGAAATGACTTCCTGACACTTAAATCAATACTGGATGTTAACAAATTTCTCTTCTTCAGAAACGCTTTCCTTGCCATTGCCAGTCTACATTTTATATCCTCTCTACTTCGACCATCATCAGTTATTTTGCTCCCCAAATAGCAAAACTCCTTTACTACTTTAAGTGCCTCATTTCCTAATCTAATTCCCTCAGCATCACCCGACTTAATTAGACTACATTCCATTATCCTTGTTTTGCTTTTGTTGATGTTCATCTTATATCCTCCTTTCAAGACACTGTCCATTCCATTCAACTGCTCTTCCAAGTCCTTTGCTGTCTCTGACAGAATTACAATGTCATCGGCGAACCTCAAAGTTTTTATTTCTTCTCCATGAATTTTAATACCTACTCCGAATTTTTCTTTTGTTTCCTTTACTGCTTGCTCAATATACAGATTGAACAACATCGGGGAGAGGCTACAACCCTGTCTTACTCCCTTCCCAACCACTGCTTCCCTTTCATGTCCCTCGACTCTTATAACTGCCATCTGGTTTCTGTACAAATTGTAAATAGCCTCTCGCTCCCTGTATTTTACCCCTGCCACCTTTAGAATTTGAAAGAGAGTATTCCAGTCAACATTGTCAAAAGCTTTCTCTAAGTCTACAAATGCTAGAAACGTAGGTTTGCCTTTCCTTAATCTTTCTTCTAAGATAAGTCGTAAGGTCAGTATTGCCTCACGTGTTCCAGTGTTTCTACGGAATCCAAACTGATCTTCCCCGAGGTTGGCTTCTACTAGTTTTTCCATTCGTCTGTAAAGAATTCGTGTTAGTATTTTGCAGCTGTGACTTATTAAGCTGATAGTTCGGTAATTTTCACATCTGTCAACACCTGCTTTCTTTGGGATTGGAATTATTATATTCTTCTTGAAGTCTGAGGGTATTTCGCCTGTTTCATACATCTTGCTCACCAGATGGTAGAGTTTTGTCAGGACTGGCTCTCCCACGGCCGTCAGTAGTTCCAATGGAATATTGTCTACTCCGGGGGCCTTGTTTCGACTCAGGTCTTTCAGTGCTCTGTCAAACTCTTCACGCAGTATCGTATCTCCCATTTCATCTTCATCTACATCCTCTTCCATTTCCATAATATTGTCCTCAAGTACATCGCCCTTGTATAGACCCTCTATATACTCCTTCCACCTTTCTGCTTTCCCTTCTTTGCTTAGCACTGGGTTTCCATCTGAGCTCTTGATATTCATACAAGTCGTTCTCTTATCTCCAAAGGTCTCTTTAATTTTCCTGTAGGCGGTATCTATCTTACCCCTAGTGAGATAGGCCTCTACATCCTTACATTTGTCCTCTAGCCATCCCTGCTTAGCCATTTTGCACTTCCTGTCGATCTCATTTTTGAGACGTTTGTATTCCTTTTTGCCTGTTTCACTTACTGCATTTTTATATTTTCTCCTTTCATCAATTAAATTCAATATTTCTTCTGTTACCCAAGGATTTCTACTAGCCCTCGTCTTTTTACCTACTTGATCCTCTGCTGCCTTCACTACTTCATCCCTCAAAGCTACCCATTCTTCCTCTACTGTATTTATTTCCCCCATTCCTGTCAATTGCTCCCTTATGCTCTCCCTGAATCTCTGTACAACCTCTGGTTCTTTTAGTTTATCCAAGTCCCATCTCCTTAAATTCCCACCTTTTTGCAGTTTCTTCAGTTTTAATCTACAGGTCATAACCAATAGATTGTGGTCAGAGTCCACATCTGCCCCTGGAAATGTCTTACAATTTAAAACCTGGTTCCTAAATCTCTGTCTTACCATTATATAATCTATCTGATACCTTTTAGTATCTCCAGGGTTCTTCCATGTATACAACCTTCTTTCATGATTCTTAAACCAAGTGTTAGTTATGATTATGTTGTGCTCTGTGCAAAATTCTACCAGGCGGCTTCCTCTTTCATTTCTGTCCCCTAATCCATATTCACCTACTATGTTTCCTTCTCTCCCTTTTCCTACACTCGAATTCCAGTCACCCATGACTATTAAATTTTCGTCTCCCTTCACAATCTGAATAATTTCTTTTATTTCATCATACATTTCTTCAATTTCTTCGTCATCTGCAGAGCTAGTTGGCATATAAACTTGTACTACTGTAGTAGGTGTGGGCTTCGTATCTATCTTGGCCACAATAAGGCGTTCACTATGCTGTTTGTAGTAGCTTACCCGCATTCCTATTTTCCTATTCATTATTAAACCTACTCCTGCATTCCCCCTATTTGATTTTGTGTTTATAACCCTGTAGTCACCTGACCAGAAGTCTTGTTCCTCCTGCCACCGAACTTCACTAATTCCCACTATATCTAACTTCAACCTATCCATTTCCCTTTTTAAATTTTCTAACCTACCTGCCCGATTAAGGGATCTGACATTCCACGCTCCGATCCGTAGAACACCAGTTTTCTTTCTCCTGATAACGACATCCTCTTGAGTAGTCCCCGCCCGGAGATCCGAATGGGGGACTATTTTACCTCCGGAATATTTTACCCAAGAGGACGCCATCATCATGTAATCATACAGTAAAGCTGCATGCCCTCGGGAAAAATTACGGCTGTAGTTTCCCCTTGCTTTCAGCCGTTCGCAGTACCAGCACAGCAAGGCCGTTTTGGTTATTGTTACAAGGCCAGATCAGTCAATCATCCAGACTGTTGCCCTTGCAACTACTGAAAAGGCTGCTGCCCCTCTTCAGGAACCACACGTTTGTCTGGCCTCTCAACAGATACCCCTCCGTTGTGGTTGCACCTACGGTACGGCTATCTGTATCGCTGAGGCACGCAAGCCTCCCCACCAACGGCAAGGTCCATGGTTCATGGGGGGAAGCTATACAACATACAAAACTAATTTCCGTCCGAACAGGATATGAAGGCCTAATGGTACTGACCGACTGCCGTGTCTTCAGCAGCCCAGTGACTAGGGGGACTTGTTCCTGGCGCTAACGATTCCTGATATAGAGGGGCTCTTACAGCCGTTGTCAGTTTTAGTGACCGGAGCCGCTACTTCCGCAACAAGTAGCATCTCAATTGGCCTCACAAGGACTGAGTACACCCCGCTTGCCAACAGGGCTCGGCAGACCGGACGATCACCCATTCGAGTGCTGGCCAAGTCCTATTGCACTTAACTTTGGTGATCCGACGGGAACTGGTGTTACCACCCCGGCAATGCGTGGCCATACAGAGATATATTACAAGTGTAATACACTCCTGGAAATGGAAAAAAGAACACATTGACACCGGTGTGTCAGACCCACCATACTTGCTCCGGACACTGCGAAAGGGCTGTACAGGCAATGATCACACGCACGGCACAGCGGACATACCAGGAACTGCGGTGTTGGCCGTCGAATGGCGCTAGCTGCGCAGCATTTGTGCACCGCCGCCGTCAGTGTCAGCCAGTTTGCCGTGGCATACGGAGCTCCATCGCAGTCTTTAACACTGGTAGCATGCCGCGACTGCGTGGACGTGAACCGTATGTGCACTTGACGGACTTTGAGCGAGGGCGTATAGTGGGCATGCGGGAGGCCGGGTAGACGTACCGCCGAATTGCTCAACACGTGGGGCGTGAGGTCTCCACAGTACATCGATGTTGTCGCCAGTGGTCGGCGGAAGGTGCACGTGCCCGTCGACCTGGGACCGGACCGCAGCGACGCACGGATGCACGCCAATACCGTAGGATCCTACGCAGTGCCGTAGGGGACCGCACCGCCACTTCCCAGCAAATTAGGGACACTGTTGCTGCTGGGGTATCGGCGAGGACCATTCGCAACCGTCTCCATGAAGCTGGGCTACGGTCCCGCACACCGTTAGGCCGTCTTCCGCTCACGCCCCAACATCGTGCAGCCCGCCTCCAGTGGTGTCGCGACAGGCGTGAATGGAGGGACGAATGGAGAAGTGTCGTCTTCAGCGATGAGAGTCGCTTCTGCATTGGTGCCAATGATGATCGTATGCGTGTTTGGCGCCGTGCAGGTGAGCGCCACAATCAGGACTGCATACGACCGAGGCACACAGGGCCAACACCCGGCATCATGGTGTGGGGAGCGATCTCCTACACTGGCCATACACCACTGGTGACCGTCGAGGGGACACTGAATAGTGCACGGTACATCCAAACCGTCATCGAACCCATCGTTCTACCATTCCTAGACCGGCAAGGGAACTTGCTGTTCCAACATGACAATGCACGTCCGCATGTATCCCGTGCCACCCAACGTGCTCTAGAAGGTGTACGTCAACTACCCTGGCCAGCAAGATCTCCGGATCTGTCCCCCATTGAGCATGTTTGGGACTGGATGAAGCGTCGTCTCACGCGGTCTGCACGTCCAGCACGAACGCTGGTCCAACTGAGGCGTCAGGTGGAAATGGCATGGCAAGCCGTTCCACAGGACTACATCCAGCATCTCTACGATCGTCTCCATGGGAGAATAGCAGCCTGCATTGCTGCGAAAGGTGGATATACACTGTACTAGTGCCGACATTGTGCATGCTCTGTTGCCTGTGTCTACGTGCCTGTGGTTCTGTCAGTGTGATCATGTGATGTATCTGATCCCAGGAATGTGTCAATAAAGTTTCCCCTTCCTGGGACAATGAATTCACGGTGTTCTTATTTCAATTTCCAGGAGTGTAAATGTGTGACACTTATTGCGGAATCCAGTTGTAATTATACAATTAATTTAACGCCTTGTATTCCCTAATTTGACGAGAAACATTTGTGTAGTAACCTTCTAAAGATATAACTAAATAAATGAAATCAATAGAAAATGAAATAAATAAAAACAATGACCGGGTTTCGAACGCAGGTCACAAAATTAAGAATCCGCGATGCTAACCACCGAGTTATCCTTCCGTCTGAGTATGCGTGGTGGTAAAATGCACGAAAAGTATATCGAAAATACAGTGGAAACTTTGACTGTCGTTATTTCAGAAAACGGTCGAGCATCTACGGAGAAGCCGAGGCAGGTGTTTGCTTATTTTGACTCCTCTTCCACTGAGTGAAGTTCCTGGAAAATCGGGTGATGATGGCACTTGCCGCTTACTCCTCGTATGGCAAATTCTCATTTCCTATAGGACACAGATACAGGGTAAGCTACGATTTTGTATATGCTAGTTTCTGGAGCATCAGACAGGGCTTAGTACCATCTATTTCAAATTACTCTATGTTTCCATATTATTGTGTAAACAACTACAGTTTCGTCAGCCTGTTTTTCATTTAAACTCTCCCCATTGCTGCATACCTGTCAAAGCCGAATCAGAAACGTCAGTCATTCATACTTCTTAATGATAAACGGCCCTATTCAAGAGAAAATGGAAACTACTACATTAATTTTCTTAAATTTGAAAAAAAATAATACCTAACCTGTGTTTGCCTGGAGACTCCTGAATGCTTCTTAAAGTAAAGTCTACAAATACTACTCTTAACTGTCATTAGACATAAAACACTTTAAATAAACGTTTTATTCAGAGTGACTAACGACATGTTACCTAAAAAATAAATACATTTCTTAACGTAGTTCTACATTTTACCTAAGTATGCGTTCAAAGTGTTTACCATCGACTGCAAGGCACATTTGCAATCGCATCTCGAGAGATAGATATATAATAATAATAAAGTCGTGTGACTAGGGCCTCCCGTCGGGTAGACCGTTCGCCGGGTGCAAGTCTTTCGATTTGACGCTACTTCGGCGACTTGCGCGTCGATGGGGATGAAATGATGATGATGAGGACAACGCAACAGCCAGCCCCTGAGCGGAGAAAATCTCCGACCCAGCCGGGAAACGAACCCGGGCCCTTAGTATTGGCAGTCTGGATCGCTGACCACTTTTTTTTTTACTTTTTTTAATCTCGTTTTGTTTCTCTTTTGTTCGTTGCATCTGCTCGGGGTGGACGTCGTAAGGCATCCCTTTAAATTGTTTGTTAATCGATTAACTCAGTTTTTTATTACAGAGGGCGGTTAAACACTCTGACCAAACACGTTGAGCTACCGTGCCGGCTATCACTCAGCTCCCGGGGGCGGACGAGAGATAGATGAACAGATGAAAGGACATTGGACGATATGTCGTTTCATGCTGCTGTGATTTGACGACGCATATCATTTGGTGTAGCTGGGGCTTCATGATAAACTTCATCTATCAGTACTCCCCATAGTACGAAATCAAGAGGAGGCCTGGCCAGTCACTATACTGCAGCATTCCATCTTATCCAACGGTCAGGAAATTTTTCATGCAGGATTTACGCTGCAACACAGCGTGCGCTTTCTGCTGCCCAGTAGTGCATGTTACGTAAATTTACATTACTATGGTTCGTAAACATTGCTTGGTCGGTAAAAAGCACACGCTGGAAAAGACGTAGTATCGTCTCTCAAGCGATGCAGAGAAAACCAACAAAATTCTATGAGACTATCGAAATCACGTCCTCAGAGTGCCTGATGCAGTGACAGACTGTGAGGGTAGAATTTATGTCTCTGCAAGAAGCGAATGGCACTCCTCTCGCTGATCCCACATTCCTTGGCAATACGTCTCATGCCACCATTCGTCGTATAAAAGTAGCATGTATAACTTCTTCTCATTGGTGTACAAGTGGATACAAGGAAAGCTGAAACAGCAATAACTTGCCGATAGACAGCACAGTTACTGCTAGGTCTACAATGCAGACAAGTAAACAGACTAAAGGCTTGATACAACGACTTAGACTGGCATGAGAGTATTTACAATGCAATAGCCGATTCCGGCCGACTTGCCTTTCAGTTTTACAAAACTTCTCGAATTCTTTTGCGACGAGTTTCAACATCAGCAGTAACAAGCATAGTACTCGTATTCTCAAGCGCTTTCGGAGGCCATTAAAGAAAGTATGTTATAGTGTTTCAAAAAACAATACTTGCTTCAATATCTCGATCGAAGCAGGAGTTAAGACTCTTTATCACATGCCAAAAAGCACACCCATTAGTGTACTATCCTGATACCTGGCTCTGATACCTGGTAGGTTCACTGAATAAAAGGGGTGTTACGTGACTCATCACGTATACGGAGTGTTAAAGAAAAAAGTATTCCTTATTTTGAAAGGTAGTAGTATGGATTTAAACAAAACAAAAATTTGTCCTGTAAACTACATCTCTGAAATGCCTACTTTAAGAGCTATGAGCCATTATCCATCTTCGCTATTGTGAAATCCATCTGTTCTACTGAACAAGTGCTCATAGCATTTACGGTGTGATTTTAGAGTCCATGCTTACTGGACTACTTTTTTTGTTTTGGCCCATACTACACCTCTCAGAACATGGACTATAAATACTATGTGATCAAAAGTATCCGTACACTCCCAAAAACATACGTTTTTCATATAAGGTGCATTGTGCTGCCACCTACAGCCAGGTAATCCGCATCAGCGACCTCAGTAGTCATTAGACATCGTGAGAGAGCAGAATGGGGAGGCCCGCGGAACTCTCGGACTTCGAGCGTGGTCATCTGACTGGGTGTCACTTGTGTCATACGTCGGTATGCGAGTTTTCCACACTCCTAAACATCCCCAAGACCACTGTTTCCGATGTCATAGTGAAGTAGAGACGTGAAGGGACATGTACAGCACAAAAGCGTACAGACCGACCTCGTCTGTTGATTGACAGAGACCGCCGACAGTTGAAGAGGATCGTAATGTGTAATAGGTAGATTTCTATCCAGACCATCACACAGGAATTCCAAATTGCATCAGGATCCACTATGACAGTTAGGCGGAAGGTCAGAGAACTTGGATTTCATGGTTGAGCGGCTGCTCGTAAGACACACATCACGCCGGTAAATGCCAAACGACGCCTCGCTTGGTGTAAGGAGCGTGAACATTGGACAATTGAACAGTGGAAAAACGTTGTGTGGAGTAACGAATCACTGTACACAATGTGGCGATCCGATGGCAGGGTGTAGGTATGGCGAATGCCCGGTGAACGTCCTCTGCCGGCGTGTGAGTGCCAACAGTATATTTCGGAGGCGGTGGTATTATGGTGTGGTCGTGTTTTTCATGGAGGGGGCTTGCACCCCTTGTTGTTTAGCGTGGCACTGTTCAAATGGCTCTGAGCAGTATGTGACTTAACTTCTGAGGTCATCATCGCCTAGAACTTAGAACTAATTAAACCCAACTAACCTAAGGACGTCACACACATCCATGCCCGAGGCAGGATTCGAACCTGCGACCGTAGCGGTCGCTCGGTTCCAGACTGTAGCGCCTAGAGCCGCACGGCCACTCCGGCCGGCCGTGGCACTGTTACAGCATAGGCCTACATTGATGTTTCAAGCACCTTCTTGCTTCCCACTGTCGAAGAGCAATTCGGGGATGGTGATTGCATCTCTCAACACGATCGAGCACCTGTCATAATTCACGGCCTGTGGTGGAGCGGTTACAGGATAACAACACCACTGTAATGGACTGGCCTGTACAGAGTCCTGACCTGAAGCCTGTAGAACACCTTTGGGATGTTTTGGAACGCCGACTTCGTGCCATACCTCCCCGACCCACATGGATACCTCTCCTCAGTGCAACACTCCCTGAAGAATGGGCTGCCATTCCCCAAGCCTTAGGGGCGGAGGGTGCCACGAACGTATAAATGATTTTCAGGCGGGTGTCCTGATACTTTTGATCACAGAGGGTGATTCAGCTGCCTCTACCACTGGGATTTATGCAGCCTGGCAACACCTTCGAATTCCATGTGCAAGATTTTCGTATTCTCTCACTCGCTACACGCGTACTGTTACTCCTACAGATAAAACGAACAAGATCTTTTTTATTGCGAATTTAATATTGTTACATTTTGTACTGGGATACTTTTCACTGCGAGCCACGGTTTTCGAGTTATTAAAGAAAAAACATTTTGAAGGTCATTTCTGTACGTTTTTCTTGAATTATTTGAAAATTATGTCATCAATCGAAAACGCAACCCAGTACTCTGCCTACATTACATTTCCTATAAAAAGGTCATGTTCATATTTTTTGAAGGGCTAATAGTTAGCATGTAGCGAGTGAGAGAATACGAAATCCCGAGTGTGGTATTTTAATGCACTGCAGGTTGCATCAAACCAAGAGTAGGGGCAGCTGAATCACACTGTGCGTTTGTGTGTGCGTGTGTGTGTGTGTGTGTGTGTGTGTGTGTGTGTGTCTGCAAACTGTAAATCGGAGGAGAATGTTGTAAGTGAATCATTGTCTACGGAAATCAATATTGAAGAAAGTAGAACAACTTGAAATTGATGTAGTTGGAGGAAATAATAAATAAATGATACTGAAAAAGAACTGGGAAGAAAAGTATCCCTTAGAAAGAACTGTTAAGGGGAAAGTCGTATTAAGAACACAAGAAAAATATTTGGGAATAGTTTAACGGCACTGGAGGAGCGACAGTGGGGAGATTATGAGCACAGTCAAAAGCTATAAGATGTAGAACAGATTATAAAAATTGGTGGGAGTAGTAAAAGGGTAGGGAAGATTTTTTTGTAGAAAATAGGATGTGAAACCAATATAAGGACGTATCAAGTAAAGAAAGGCGTCCGTAAAAAGTTGACGAAGAGAACGACATTGGACTAGGAATATATGGCGAATGTTATACGAAAGAGTACTATGTGTATTATATTAAGCCCCTATTACACGAGGCTCCTAAACCGTACATCTATGCAGGAGCGCCCCAAAGGGGCATATCTATAACTACATACTCGTTCACGTAACAGCGCATTTATCTGTATTTTATTCATAATGTAGGCTGGTGTGATCACAAAACGATTAAACATATGATTTAATTCTTACTTTCGAGAATGTGAGACAGACTGTGTCACACTTGCTAATTCCATCTTCTGTCATTGACAGCGGCTTCTCGAAACAGGCCATGTCCATCTCCACGAAGCTACTAAATTCATGCGGGTCTTCGAGCCTCAGTTCTTTCATAAGCAGTGAATATAATCCCCTGCCTTTGTCCCTTCCCAGGATCGAACTCAACAACGTCTGGACCGCGCGACCGCTACGGTCGCAGGTTCGAATCCTGCCTCGGGCATGGATGTGTGTGATGTCCTTAGTTTAGTTAGGTTTAAGTAGTTCTAAGTTCTAGGGGACTGATGACCTCAGAAGTTAAGTCCCACAGTTCTCAGAGCCATTTGAACCATTTATTTGAACAACGTCCGGCTTTTTGCTTTCGTCGTCGTTCTGTCCTAATCAGAAGATTTACTGTCACTGCCGGGGCAATAGCTCCAAAAACAAGTGGGTCCTCCATGTGCAAAATGCTATATAAATACATATACCTGTTTAACCAAATGTCTTAAAATAAAACTAATTGTTAAGTCTGTAATTCCGAACAGTAGTTATCTACATAAGAGAATAACAATTACTTAACAAATAATGATAAAACCATTTCTTATGAAATAGGAGCCTCGAGTCACATAAATAATACGAATGGATGACGTTCCAATATGTCCCACGGTCCCCCTTGTGTTTCGCGAGGTAGAAGAACAAGAGATCAGACGGTTCTGTTTGCGTTTCGCGCGTTATCACTGTCTACCGGGCAGGTGCGCCAGGTATATCCCAAGTGGATGGTGTAATAGGTCTACGTGAACCAGCATGTAGTTACAGATATGTAAGCTTGGGGCGCTGGTGCATAAGTATATGGTTTAGGTGCATCGTTTGACATAGGCTTAAAACCCGCTTTACACGTCCACCTTTGGCAGGTACTTGTAACAACATGTGGGTGAGAGCCATGCCTTGATATAACTCGATGGAGATATGAGTGGTGTCTGTTCTGTTGAACATGATGGACATGGATAGTGTCTGTTCTGTCAGACATGTGCGACAGAAAAGATGTCACTCATATCCGTAGCTCTGTTTGACAAAATCTTCCAGTCCAGATGCACAATCAATGTCCGAAATCTGGGAGTAGTGGTTTAATGGGCGGGAACGTTGCTGTGCCGCGTGGAGTGGCCGTGCGCTCTGAGACGCCTTGTCACGGACTACTTGTTCTTACAAGGGAACCTCCCCATCGCACCCTCCTCAGATTTAGTTATAAGTTGGCACAGTGGATAGGCCTTGAAAAACTGAACACAGATCAATCGAGAAAACAGAAAGAAGTTATGTGGGACTATGAAAAAATAAGCAAAATATACAAACTGAGTAGTCCATGCGCAAGATATGCAACATCAAGGATAATGTGAGCTAAGGAGCGCCATGGTCCCGTGGTTAACGTGAGCAATTGCGGAACGAGAGGTCCTTGGTTCAAGTCTTCCCTCGAGTGAAAAGTTTATTTTCTTTATTTTCGCAAAGTTATGATCTGACCGTTCGTTCATTGACGTCTCTGTTCACTGTAATAATTTTAGTGTCTGTGTTTTGCGACCGCACCACAAAACCGTGCGATTAGTAGACGAAAGGACGTGCCCCTCCAATGGGAACCGAAAACATTTGATCGCAAGGTCATAGGTCAACCGATTCCTCCACAGGAAAACACGTCTGATATATTCTATACGACACTGATGACGGCATGTGCGTCACATGACAGGAATTTGTTGTCGACCCACCTAACTTGTACACTTGGCGAATGTGTAAAAAGATTCTTCTACCTTGCCCGATTTAGGTTTTCTTGTGGATATGATAATCACTCCCAAAAAAGTGATGAAAACGTAAGAGTTTGTCACATAAACTGCAACAATGGAATGCAACAGTTTCACAGTCGCACATTTTTCCCTGTGCTCTGTCAAAACATACGTTTTTAACGTTTTCAAATTTTTCCTTGTGTAGACCGTCAAATCCTGCATATGTCCAAGCAAATCTGAACATGTCCCGGAATTTTGGAGAGCGAAGTTGATTATATAAGAAATTAAACTTTTTACACGAGGGAAGACTCGAACCAAGGACCTCTCATTCCGCAGCTGCTCACGCTAACCACGGGACCATGACGCTCCTGAGCTCACACTGTCCTTGATGTTGCCTATCTTTCACATGGACTACTCAGTTTGTATATTTTGCCTACTTTTTTCATAGTTCCACACAACTTCTTCCTGTTTTCTCGATTGATCTGTGTTCAGTTTTTCAAGGCCTATCCACTGTGCCAACTCATAACTAAATCTGAGGGAGGTGCGATGGGGAGGTTCCCTTGTTAGCATACGTGAAAGTATTGTGTAAGTCTAGGGACAGATGACCTTAGCAGATTGTTTCCTTAGGAATTCACACACATTTGAACATTTGAACGTTGCGGTGGGACGAGCAGGAAGATGGGACTTTGTGTGTGTCGGGAAGTGTGTCTGGATGGCAGAGGCGGTTATAGCAACTGTTCTAGACAAGCGGAGCATCTGGGTTCGAGACCCAGGCTGGCACAAATTTTCAGCTCCTGACTTTGCATTGTTACCACGCTCCGTGCGATAGGTAGTCATTATTCCTCTCCCATCTCTTTCTCATCCTGTATCCTTTCCACTCCCATCACCACAGTTATTCATGATGTAACTCACCTGTGTCTCGTCTTTCACGGCTGTGTCCAGCGGCCAGGCCCATCAGTGCCACGGCGGCCAGCACCAAAGTCACAGAGGTCTTCATGGCGCTCGTCGTTTACTGCTGTGCGTCTACGACGAGTCGTTGGCGGACGTGCGGCGGCGTCTTTTATACGGGAGGCCCGACGGAGTGGGCGCGCAGCCTGCCTGCCCCTCTCTCCGCCCCCACCACCCACTCCTAGTGGTGCCGGCCACGTGTGGCTGTTTGCAGATAACTCTCCGGCCACTAGACACCAGTTGCTAGCCACTGGCTGCCACTTTCGCTGAAACTTCCCCTTTGAATGTAAAGAATGACTGTGCTGGTAAAACCTCTACGTTACATTATTTTCAAACTCCAGAGTGAAACTGAACGTACTGAGACAGTTTTCTCTTTGCTTATCCTGATCATTTCTAAACTGACACACAATATTTTAGCGCAACGTAATCTGACTTTCAATAATACCTACAAAAGAGTAGCCCTGACTAACAATAACCTACACCCTTCATGAATCACTTACCTCACAAAAATCTTCGTTACTCGAACTACTGCAATACAGCGAGCGCCAATACTGCCAGCTAAATAAAAGACTCTAACTACTGAAGGCACTAACTACTAATAGGCATATAGTTAGCAAATGAAAGATTTTGATACTGAACAAACAATGTATTTACCTTAATAGTGTTCAAAAGTCATTTTGACATCCAGTTTAACAAATTTCTTTTTCTGACGGACACACGTCTAGATCGTCCGCTCATACTAACATCTAAGAACTCTGGCATCTCTCTCCCCGCATCCACCACTGCTGGCGGCTCACCTCCAACTGCCCAACACTACCGGCTGTTCACATCCAACTGCCCAACACTACACTGGCGAATAACTTCCAACAACGAGTCCAACCAGCCAGACTGCACACAGCCCAGTCAGCGATTTTAATAGAGAGCGCTGCGTGGCGTTACCAACATAAAAACCTAAACAGCCTACTTACAACATCTCCTACCCTCTAACCTCGGCTTACGTTTCGGTCAAAGCCGACACGGCTCCCATATGTGTCACATGTATCCCTGTAATACTTCAGTGCTGGAATATTACTCCACAGTTACGTAGTTATCACTTAACTCGGTCTGTCTCTGAAACACAAGCTCTCTCTCAGCTGTTTACATCATTCATCATTCTACTTTAGGATCGTCATATTACGGTACCGGTTAGCCACAGTGCGCCAATATTTATTATGGGGGAAAGGAGGGATAAAGTGGTCCCTCTGAGGAAGGGTGTCCATTTGACCCGTTTCTCGCAGGACAGTCCTGCTTTTTTTTTTTTTCGAAAATGTCCCTCTAGCCTTTAAATCTTTGGGAAACGCTGAAATGTCCCGCATTTTTGTGATTAGTGTCGGTTCAAGTTGTAGAGGAATAAGGTATCAAAGCGGCAGAAATAGGAACGGGGACAGATTTCAGCCAAATCCACATTGGCAAAATAATAACACACAGAACAATAACAGAAACAACAACACTTTCCGAAGAAACAGGCCAGGCACATATCCAGCAACTGGCAATGCGTGGCAAGTGCAAACGCCAAGTGTAAATATTATTGAATTGAATGACAACAACACAGCCGGTACACCCGTGCTAGCTAACGGCAGCGTTGCCAACACCGCGGAAAACAGCACGCGACACTGCTCACCCCTGCAGCAGTAGTCGACAGCGGAGTAGAGGGCAATAACACGAAAACAATAAACCTTTTCAGATATGATATGGACACGGAGATGGAGGAAGATTTGTGTTTTGACGGAACAATTTTTACACATCGACAAGAAGATGATGTACAAGCGTTGGTTGAAGGGACACTAGGAGGCGTACCTGTGAAAATTGTTATGGACACAGGCGCATCCGTGAATGTAATGTCAACCAGCTTGTTCGAACAGATTAACAAGACAACAGTGTTGTCTACCTTTCTAGTGCAGAATTGCAAAATATTAAGTGCTATGGGAAATAAGTCAAAGGGAGTTAAAATACAGACACTAGCACCTGTTACACTGGCGAACACAGAAATAAAATCCTCATTTTTAGTAGTTGAAAAGCTCATAGTAAACCGTATCCTAGGAATGGAATTTTTCAGACAACACCAAGTTATACTGGATATAGCCATAGGTAAATGCACATTTCAGTTTGAGGGAAAGGTATTTTCTGTGGACATGATAAGAACACCTGCAATGCATAGTAGATATTGTCATTTGGTTAATCTCGAGCTAACACTACCCAAAATTCTATTTACAAATCAACAGCAACACTATCCTGGAGGTGACACAGAACATGTGAGCACACACGAAATTATAGAGAAGGTACATGAGTGCAACAGCTTAACAACTGAGCAACAACGTGAACTTTGTGATGTACTGTGTACACGTAAACAAGTATTTAGTAAAAGACCAGGAGTAGTGAAGGATTACGTGTACAGAATGGACGCTAAACCACATGAAACCTTTTGCCACTCTTCTTACGCTATACCATGGGCCAAGAGGGAGGCAGTAAACAAAGAGATAGAACGAATGCTGAAATGGAAAATTATAGAGCCATCTCAGTCACCTTACTGCAGTCCCCTCTTGCCAGTTACCAAATCTGACGGTGCAGTTAGACTTGTTTTGGATGCTAGAGCCATCAATAAAATTATTATCCCGGTAAGAACAAAACCAGGTAAGTTGGACGAGCAACTACCAATGCTTTATGGTGTAAAATTTCTATCAACTATCCATCTGAAAGCATCGTACTGGCAAATAGTAATGCATGTAGGTAGCAGTAAATACACAGCTTTTGTATGTGATGGGAGAAGTTATCAATTTTTTGTGGTACCTTTTTGCCTGAGTGTCAGCGCGGGAGTATTTATAGCAGCCTTGGATCAGGTACTTGGGCCTGAATTATGTAGTCGTGGAAAAGTATATGTAGATGATTTACTCATTGCTACAACCACTTGGAGAGAACATTTAGATTTACTAAACGAAGTGTTAACAAAATTTTCAGAGTATGGAGTTACTGTAAATCTTAAAAAGCCAAAATATGCCAGGCAGGAAGTGAAATTTTTGGGCCACATCATTTGTGAGGAAGGAATAAGACCACACACAAGTAAAATAGATGCAATCAGGAATTGTCCTACTCCTCAAACAAAGAAACAGCTTAAGGCATTTCTAGGATTAGCATCATTCTTTAGGAAGTTTATGCCACACCAAATTTTAAATAGTGAAGCTCTGTTAAACCTATTGAGAAAAAAACAACACATGAATTTGGACACAGGAATGTCAGGAAGATTTTGATGCTATCAAATAAGCTTTAGTAAATGCAGACTTATTACATCACCCAGATATGACACAGGATTTCTGTTTAGCCACTGATGCAAGTTTTCAAGGCCTTGGTGCTACCTTGTTTCAGATACGTTTAATGGACAACACATCAACTGTATGTATTATAAGCTTTGCTAACAAGACATTAACTGAATGTGAAAGGTCATACTCAGTCACTGAATTAGAAGCACTAGCTGTTGTATGGGCATTCAGGAAATTTAGATACTATCTGTCGGGTAATCGCACTAAAGTCTTTTGTGACCACCAAGCTTTATCATTTCTATTGACATGCAGACTATTACATGCCAGGTTAGCTCGTTGGTGTCTTTACCTGCAAGAATTTCAATTTGAAATAGTCCATATGGATGGAAAGCAAAACGTTATAGCTGATGCTTTGTCGAGGTTACCTCAAAATTTAACAGAATTTACAGAACTTACAGAACAGACAACAGCCTTTAGAATCCTATTAATGTGTGATGGTAATTACAGACCATATTATCTAAAACTTTGCAAAAATATGAAACTCCTGCAAGAGAAAGATCCACGATGGAAGTCAGTAAAAGAACAACTAATTACGGGAGAGAACAACAAGATCTCTACACACTACTGTTTATCTGAAGGAGTTTTGTTTTATAGGCGTACACCCACTTCAAAGCATTGGTGTGTATGCATACCTGAAGCGTCTGTGGAGAACTTTATACAATACACTCATCGGATTTGGGGGCACTATGGTGTTTCCAAATGCATGAGTAAGATATCCACTTATTGCTACTTCCCAAACATGCATAGGCGCATTCAGCAAGTACTTAGATATTGCACCATTTGTCAAAAGGTGAAACACGACAACAAGGGACAAGAACAGAGTTACATCCTATAATACCAGAGAGGCCTTCATCAATAGTAGCTTTAGATGCTGCAGGACCCTTACTCACATCAAAAGGAGGAACTAAATATGTGATTGCATTATGTGATGTATACACAAAATATTTGAAATTGTTTGCCACAAAAACAGTTACCTCACAAATATCATTAAGAGAATCAAAGAAGATTACATTACACGAGTGGGCAAACCACAGGCAATTCTTACTGATAACGCAACGACTTTCACGAGCCACAGATGGAAGAGTTTTATGACAGAACAAGACATAAGACACATACTCATTTCACGATTTCACCCAGAAGCAAATCTGGTAGAACGGGTATTCAAAGAATGGAACAGGTTCATCAGAACATACATCCCACATAAACAGACTAAATGGTTAGAGTACCTTACACCATTCGAAGAAATTTTTAAGAATCTACCACACACATCTACAGGCTATATACCAGCCAAACCAATGTTTTCTCAACAGGAAAGAAATGAATGGATCAACCCTTTACCTAAGTTAACCAATCATGAAGTTACTTTGGAAGAAAAGATCAGAGAAGCACTGGTACACTTAAAAGAACAGGGTCAAAATAGAAAGAGAGCATTTGACAACAGACATAGAAACAGAACAGAATACAAGGTAGGAGAGGAGGTACTACTTAGGACACACCCTAAGTCTACCAAGGTTAAGAAACTGAACAAAAAATGGCAGATACTTTATGCTGGTCCATTTAAAATTAGTAAAATTCCACACCCTGGAGCATACTTGCTAAGCTACCCAAAAACTGGGAAAATAAAGGGATTATATCCACATAAAGATTTAAGGAAGTATTTAAGACACACAGAACCTAGTATGAGAGAGAAAGAATAATCTGATTTGGAAGCTATGACAATATCAGGGAAAAGACACATGAGTAAATAGTAAACTTTACTTTAGGCAATAAGTTACATTTAAGTAAGAAAGTAGACTAAGTAAGGTATTGTAGAGAACAGGAGGAATAGTGGAGTGCTAGAGACACACACTACATGTTCTAAACACTTCATTTACATAACAAGTCAAGGTTAGACAGTAAGTTCACACTATGTACAGCCAAAAATAGGAATAAGGAAAGCTATGTACAAAAGATGGATGACAAATTACAAGAGAAAGGAAAACCCACCACCATAACACTAAAGCTATAGCTATGAACATGATGTACAATATTTACAAAACCCACCTTAATTCTGTGTAAAAAGCAGATAGTGAGAGAAGGGAAAACACTTAACACTGAAAACAAATGTCATCTCAAGATAACATTATACACAAACACTTGCAAGGTAAAGCCTAGGCATACTGAAGCAATATTAAGCACAGATTACAGTAAATGAGAGGAAAAAGCTGAAACTATATAGTATACACTGCTTTTCTTTCAGATGGAAGTGCCAAGCAAGTAAAGAACAATATAAAGACACGATAAATGCATATGAAAAGCACAAAAGGTAACATAAGTTGAAGTGTGAGCAAAAGGTAGTATTCTGAAAGCTAAATAACAAGGAGGAATATTTTGTTGTAAGGAAAAGGCAAACTGTTGAACTATTATAGTCAACACTTATATCATACACATGGTAACTGTCAGGGAGAGATATAACTTGGATTTTTGTGAGAATTTTGTATGTGAATGAACACTGAGGTAATCCTACAGGGAGCCTTAACTTAGTTTTAAGTATTAGAGGAAGGAGGACAGTGGGACCAGAGGATAAAGCCTAGCCCACATTAATGATGGTAGTATTGAGGAAAAGGAGGTGTTGGTACCTAATGAGAGGGCCACACAAATATTGTAGATTTAAGGTGAATGAGTATGTAATGAGAATAGAATATGTGTGAGAGTATGAAGCCACAGTGAACCTGTACGTTATGATACAGGTATGTTATGATAATAAGCAATGGCAAGTGTAAAGAATTTTCCATTAGAAAAGCACAGAATACACCACAAATAACCACACTTATGTTGAGAATAGCTCAAATTTGAAGCCAACTCAGTAGTGTCCACCTCAAGGCACAAAATAACACAAGAAGCAATATGCATTTTTGCAACATTTATTAAGTGTATACACACAGTTATCTGTAGTTGAGAAAACAACAAATTAACATTCTGTAGCCTAGCTAACATCATAAGATAAGCTACCTGAAACCTAAAGAACCACTAATATCTGAATAAGATTATTGCTCTTACTGTAAGCTAGTAACTAACCTATGAAGTTAATAAGCAAACAATACCTCAGGAATACTAAGAGAATGTATGACATATCTGCATTTAACAGGAAGAATATACAAAAGCAATGTTTAAGCAATATTAAGCTACAAATCCTTTTACACCCAAAACTATATACATGTACACACACACATTATAGTGGGAAGCACACGTGAAGGACTTGTACATAGCCATAGCAGTGAATATGACATGATTTTTGAAACATGCAATGGATAGCCATGCATAGCATGAAGCTCTGAAAATATACCTACTTAAATATTGTTTGTTAAGAGTGTACATAATACATTAATAGAAGAAGCATGGAGAGTAAAATTTAGGTAAGTTTCAAGCTTGTAACACGAAAAAACGCTGATACACAAACGCTGCTTAAAGTAAAATGCAGACCTCAGATATGCTGAGAGACTAATTTTGCACTGACACAACTTGTAGAAATCATTGATGTACAAGTGAGAAACAAAGAGTAAATGTGGAGTGAATGTAAATATTTATGGTTAAAAGTTCTTCTTTGTGGGTATTGTAGATTGGTAGTTTTTATCATATTTCTTCACTTTCTACTTGTAGTGTAAAAATAACACGACTTGCAGTAAGAAGTGGTGAAGACCCTTGTGAATAGCGAAGTAGCAATTGAACCTTGAGAATGGAACTTATGTACAACAGGAGTTCACCCTAAAAGAGAGAAAATAAGAAAGAAAAATCAAAGGTTGAAAAATTTCAGCTCTTTAGGATAAGATATTTAAATTTCATGTTTAAAAATGTATGTGTAAACAAAGCTATGTAACTTTTATGTATTTAGTATTGAGGACAACTGATGCCATAAAAGAATAATGACAAAAGAATGAAGAATTTTTCATGCAAAACAAAAGTATATATGAACTGAAATTTCAGAAGTATAATTATTTGTCCTCTTGTTTTGCATATTTTCATGACGATGTAAGTCATTAAAAAAATGTTGGCATGGAAGAAGACAAAGTGAGCCTTGTGACAAGAGTAATGGAAAAAACGTGTGAGAAAGGAAAAAGTCTTTAAGTGATTGTGAAAAATCATACCTCTCAAGGGAGGAAAGTGAAGAAAAAGGCGTGTGAGTGTTAGTGCTTGTGTTACGTACCTGTGGAGTGATACTGCGGGCTGGACGTTCGCGCTTCGACCCTGGAGCACACCAAGGGGCGTCGTAGTGGGTACTTTGGGTACTGGCGCAACCAACGCGACTTCTAGTAGCATTTACCACCAGGAATCCAGCAGTTTCACAGCCTCCACGTGAAGGGACAACGCGGTCATGCGGGAGGACAGGAACGACAATGTGGTATAAGACAATGTGTGTCTTAGACGCACGAGCCAATCAATGGTCGCGCGGAACACCAAGCCTGCCGACCGCCAACCGTAAGGGAAACAATGGGTATCCAATCCCAACAGGACGAATCTGAGGACTCGCCAACGCGAACAAAAGAGGAAAAAACGCAATTGTAAAACCAAAAAATCTTTTTTGTATGTAATATATATATGTGTATATATGTATGAATTTTTGCAACAAAATTTTTTTGTGGTAGTGAAGAATATCACCTAGTATAGCACTTCTTCAATTAGATTTAGAGCAGAGCTGAATTTTTTGTTAGAGATCTATATAGATATATGTAAAAGTGTAAAAGGTACTGTTCACTATCCGCATGAACCAAGGAAAGTGACCTCATGCGTCAGTGAACAGTAGGGGGCGGTGTAGTGGAAAAGACCCCTCCCCACTGACGCAAATGACGAAAAAGGAAAATGTTTATTTTTTTTTCAAATGAAATTACGCAATTAATTATTTAAATTATCATTTTTGTAAATTAATATTAAAATAAATAAATAAATTTTCTTGTAAACGCGCTCTTTGGTCGGAAGCAGCGAAGACAAGGCATTGCTATCTCTGACCAAAGAGGTGCGGTAGCGCTGATAGACGTCCGCCAGTCGAGAGCGGCAGCTGTTGCAATTAAGATCTCTTACTGTGATAACACGTAGAGAAGTTCATAGGAACAGTGCAAGTGACTGATGTATTCTTGTAGATGATATTGACCAGTTTGAAGATTCGATAATGTCAGATTTCATTGCAACTCAATTTCGTATGGTCGTAAATAAGTACAAGCAATAAATGAATATGAAAAACAGCAAGATCAAGAGTTAGAAAAAAATCATTTCCATACCTACCTACTTCAAGAATCGGAGGGAGAAAATCAACGGAGACAATAGCCTGACCAGCAGCTATCAAGAGAAAACGAAGATCTACACAGCCTACTGTAAAATTAGGTAAAAAGGGATTCTAAAAGCAAATTCACTCTGTTAAATCTCAAAAATTATCCAAGGTTGTTATTTCTGTAGTAAATTGACCCATATTGTCCGATACGGTCGTGAAAAGTTACAATCTCAATATTGCATTAAAAACACTTTCTTTTGGCGACTTAGAAAACTTTAATAGAAATTTGTTCACAAAGAAATAAATTTTCTTTTGGGCAATTTTACTTCGGATCGAAAATCAGGGGTAGTCTCATTCACGAGTTCCTACCCCCTAAACTTTAAAAAATAAACTACCTACCAAAAAACCAAATTTACTACAAAGTGTTTTATGCTAGCAATTTACTGAGTAAGTACGAGGGTTACTCAGTAACCCTTTCAGACCCTCTGGCTGCAATTGCGTACATTAATCTTTGCTGCGTAGGCCTATTAGCTGCAACCGGAATCTTTTTTCTCAATGGAAACATCATGTACATATTTGTGAATGTTCATTCTTCTCACCATGCACAAGTTCTGCCACATGTTGGACGTAACTATAAAAATATCAAGAAGTGAATATAGCAGTACGCAGCAGCTTTTGGCCGCCAGAATACACGGAAGTGGTTGGTTATATTCTTGTGTATTACTGAATATTATGATTGTTATTTTTATTGCTAGTTATCGAATGATCGGTTTATTTATTGTTGTTTTTGTTGTTGTCTTTAGTCCTGAGACTGGTTTGATGCAGCTCTCCGTGCTACTCTATCCTGTGCAATCTTCTTCATCTCCCAGTACCTATTGCAACCTACATCCTTCTGAATCTGTTTAGTGTATTCATCTCTTGGTCTCCGTCTACGATTTTTACCCTCCACGCTGCCCTCCAATACTAAATTGGTGATCCCTTCATGCTCAGAATATGCCCGACCAACCGATTCCTTCTTCTAGTCAAGTTGTGCCACAAACTCCTCTTCTCCCCAATTCTATTCAATACCTCCTCATTAGTTATGTGATATACTCATCTAATCTTCAGCATTCTTCTGTAGCACCACATTTCGAAAGCTTCTATTCTCTTCTTATCAAAACTATTTATCGTCCATGTTTCAGTTCCATACATGGCTACACTCCAAATAAATACTTTCAGAAACGACATCCTGTCATTTAAATCTATACTCCATGTTACCAAATTTCTCTTCTTCAGAAACGCCTTCCTTGCCATTGACAATCTACATCTTATATCCTCTCTACTTCGACCATCATCAGTTATTTTGCTCCCAAAATAGCAAAACTCATTAACTATTAGAAGCGTCTCATTTCCTAATCTAATTCCCTCTGCATCACCCGATTTAATTCGACTGCATTCCATTATCCTCGTTTTGCTTTTGTTAATGCTCATCTTATATCCTTCTTTCAAGTCATTGTCCATTCCGTTCAGCTGCTCTTCCAGGTCCTTTGCTGTCACTAATCATTAAAAACATCGCTTAAGAGCATTGGAGCACAAGGAAAAAGTTTTCTTCCTCCAGAAAAAATTCAGGTCTGAACGGGATAGATAAGTCGTAATCTAGGATAGAGGCATCAGAGTCGCGTATTTTGCTTTTCATCATACTTCCCTTGTAAACTGAAATACTTATCCCGTCATTCGGCAAGGCGTTAAAAGTCTGCAGCATAGAATTTTTGTGGCAGCTTCCGCATCTAACGAGTGATCTTTCGTGACATAACAAGTTTACTTGGCTCCTTAAATTGCTGCAACCCACAAGACCAATGCGTCTTGAGGGTATCGAACTACCCCTACACGTCGAAACACTGCGCCATCACTGGATAACCAGGGCGGCCAGGATGCTCCTTGTTTGTGACTTTTTGTCCTCTGCAGAATTCCTGTATACAAATGAGCATAAATTTCCATAAAATATCGTTCTAACTATATACAGATCGTACTTCGCCTTCCACTCGATATGTGCTGCCACCCTCTAGATACGTGTAGGAGGGAGATTTAAAACGATATGCCCTATTCTGACGTTTGCAACTTATTTATTCACTCACACTCGAGGATATGCTAGGAAGCGACCCTTCTACAACTTGCTCGACGCTCTTTGTCTATTTACTGTTAATGCCTTACACTGTTGGTAGTACCGATTCATATTAAGTTGTATTTTCGATTGGTTTGCGAAGTACGAATTTTCATTTCTGTTGTGGTGTCTTTCATTTGAGCCTAGCCTTTTTCATTCTGGATTTATGTCGTATTTTCTACAGAACAAAGGGAATAATACTGATAACACATAGGGGCTACAGTATGAGCTCGGTGTGTTGTACTCGCATAGCGCGTTGTATTGTTCTGTTATCCACTTTGCCTATTCATCACTGATTCTAACCTTAGAAATACCAACACATTCTCAGTATCGTGTGCTATCGTATATACTTTGTGACCACTATAAAAAACAAAACAAAAATACAAATTTCGTTAAACATTGTTTACATTTATTAATACAACACTTTTTAAAGAGATACTAATGTGGAAGAACAGTCCAGAACCGGAAAATATCTTTTAGTGCTATTATTTATTGAATAAGACATTCTTTGTCAAATCTCAATTAGAATTAAATTCTTTGATTAAACTAAACTGGAAAATTTAAAACAGTTATTGAATCTGGTATAAGAACTCATTAAAAAATAAGTATTTTTCAAAATTTAAAATTATAAAGTACATAACTAGATCACGCTATTTACAAAAGGTAGGGATAAAGTACGCTTTCCCCTCCCCCGCTGTATTTCCAGGCCTATCCGACAAATTATTCAGTATACGAACACAAGCATCAACAATCGCTCCCTGAGGTGTGAAAACGTTCCGATCTGCACTACACACGTCATTGTCTTCACATGTCCCTACAGACAGAAATCTAATGCTTAAGACTTTACGTTACTTAACAATCTTGATTATGTCTGTAAATTTTCGATGTACATCTTGTAGGTAAGAGAGAATATAACTGATGACGTGTAGAGAAAAAGAAATAAGATAACCTAATGTATGATATAAGCTTATCAGTATACCATGCTTCTTATATTTGAGAAAAAACCAATTCTGAGGTCAATTTTATGCAATGAGTTATTATATGTTAGTGTTGGACAAAGTAAAACGAAAGGAAGAAAAAATGGTTCAAACGGCTCTGAGCACTATGGGACTTAACATCTGAGGTCATCAGTCCCTTAGAACTTAGAACTACTTAAACCTAACTAACCTGAGTACATCACACACATCCATGCCCGATGGAGGATTCGAACCTGCGACCGTAGCGGTCGCACGGTTCCAGACTGAAGCGCCTAGAATCGCTCGGCCACAACGACCGGCGAAAGGAAGAAGAATGCTGTATTATGTAAAAGGAGAAAAAAATAATTAGTGCTAGTGCTCATTGCAGAGAACATCGAGTAATGCAAGTAAAATAAAAACTTAAAAAGTTACGAATCCGAAAAGCTATATTTAAGGAAAATACTTTAATGTATCTCTGTGCTATGTAGAGCTAGTCAGAGAGTATAATAGTTCATCACGAAATGTTAGTGACACAGCAAAACAAAGAATAAGTATTGAATATTGTGAATTGCGTCATGAAATCATGAAGGGTGTTCGGTCAGTAAACGATATTTATGCATGCAATACTTCATGATGGTTTCAGTAAATTTTTCATGCGTAAAAATTATCTGGTTGATCTTGATAATATATGTGCACACAACCCTTACCTGCTTCGTAAAATTTATAGACCATTTGATATCGAAACAGAGTGCTCTGTGCCGAAGCACATTCTGAATACTGAATGAAAAAGAGATTACATTAGTACGTCGTATATAAAAAAGATGTGATTCAAAAATAAATAACTTGAATTGGTACTATTAGTCCTCAAAGGACTCTCTAAATATGTCCAAGCGACTAACACGTGAAAAGTAAAGAATCAATTAATGCTAAAATGGCATCTAGCACAACATGGGATAATACTCATTTCTGATGGAGGACCTTACGTCAGTTGATTTGAGTGAATGTTGATACAGCTGAGAAATAGAAAATGTCACCGTGTTAGATTCTTTTAGTACCATAACTACATTATATTTTCAGATTAGAAATATTTTTTTTCAACTATATCATAAAACAAAGAGGAAATTTATAAACAAGTTCATAAGTGTAACGTACCTAAAAAGTCTTTAGCAGACAGTCCGGATTTTTCTATACATTATACAGATATTTTACACGAAATAACTAAAAACTTTGTTTCACATCGTCAGTGCAAAAAATTTTTGGTATTTTATTTCACAATACTGTTTATTTGATTGCGAGTCTCCCAAAGCTCTGCTAAGCTCAAATTCTAATACTGGATCCCCTATCTCTTACATATCGACTCCCATTTCTTCTTCTGTCACGTCACCGGGGATTTCCTTCCCTCGTAGAGGCCTTCAGTCTACTGCTTCACCCATTCCACTGTCTCCTCTACGTATAACTGGGGAATTCTCGTTGCGCTCTTTACGTTGACGTTTTTCCTTTTCCTACCACCGTAGGATGTTTCGAGTTTCCTAGATACTGAATCACCCTTCCGATGACCATTTCTTTTTCGATCTCTTCGCATTTTGCCTGCGGAAACTTCGCCATAGTTTCCCTGCGCTTCCTGTTTATTTCATTCTTCATTCACTTACATTTTTGCATTCCTTTTTTAAAATTTTTGTACTGCCTTCTTTCCTCGATGAGTTGAGGCATTTATTTTGTTGGCCATAAACCCTGTTACTGGGTGCACTAACAAATTTTCGAAGCTATTGCTCGTCACAGACGATAAAAGAACTAAATACAACTCAACCCGCGTGTCAAAATCATAACACAGACCACGCAGAGTGTCACAGTTTGTCAACTCATTTCCACACAAAGAGCAGAAACATAACAAGGAACGCAAAAGTTGAAGTATGACGGCACCCAGAATGTCGTTTTGCAAACTCTATAATACAGAATAATAGCATGCAACGTCGAGCTCCGTCACTCCAAGTCGTTCTAGAACTGATGATAAATGCAGAGGCAGGTAAAACCTTCCGTAACTGAGACACCATGGTGTGGACAATACCTCTGACACCTCAGGTTAAACGAGAGCTGCTACAGTGTTGTGATGTCTGGCTTAAATATCCCTGTTTCAGACATAGCGTCCTCAGTGTCTGGTCATTCTGTCTGCATCACCGAATGACAGGTTCATTACTTGCAGGTTAACTCTGCTGGCGAACCGAGATGTGCTACTTTCTGCCTGTTTGAAGACTTCAGCTACGAGACTGTAGCCTGCCAGCTGTTTCCAAACTTCATTACTCCATGAGGCCACCAGCGAATGGCCACACCCGTGACTGATAGCAGACGTGGACCTACTGGATCTTCCCCTGGTGAAGGGCTAAACTAATTGACTGCAAGCTGCCAACCTCTGTTTGCTGGGTAGGCACCTGATGCTGCTTCTATGGCCGTACATGTACCATCTTCCGTGCTGTATGCCGCTTTTGCCGGGCTTCTGTCATCACGACAATCGCCATCCATAGATGCTGTCGGTACAGGTCTATGCACGCATCCCTCTTCGAGAGTACTGAAGTTCATCATATACATAGAAGTGTGTCTGCAAGACGCCTCGCTGCCTCCCCCTTCTGCACCCTACACCTCCTCGCTGTCGGGTAGTGAGCCTGACCTACAGCAACGTATGTGAGCTGTCAGAGTGCTGTGTCTAGCTTTCCTCGCAGCTGCCCGAGCAACAGCCGGAACTGTTTCATGCGCGATGGAGAAGACAGTATCCATTGTAGCATTAACGTTGATAAAACATTAATATACGAGTAGATACCGCTCTTTCATTCACGTCTTTTGTGTTAAGTCTGGAACACTCACGAGCCCGCGCAGCTCGGCCTCCACCAATTGTCAGGTCACCCCCTCACCTGTGCAACCTCGACACACTCTGAGCTCCTGACCCAAGGGTTCGAAATGGTTGATATGGCTCTAAACACTATGGGACTTAACATCTGAGGTCATCAGTCCTCTATACTTAAAACTACTTAAACCTAACTCACTTAAGGACATCACACATAGCCATGCCCAAGCCAGGATTCGAACCTGCAACTGTAGCAACCGCGCGGTTCCGAACTGAAGTGCCTAGAACCGCTCGGCCACAGAGGCCGGCACCCAAGGGGTGACCATTACATTTCTGTTACCCGAGATTTCTTCGCTGTTGCCCTCCTCGTACCCATATTCCTCGGCCCGGCTTCTGTGATTCTGTGATTACCCATTTTATTGATGGCCACTCCTCTTCAACTGAACTGCCTTTAGCAGTATTCATTGTCACAGTACCTACACCCAAAGAGAACTTCAATCTGCTCTCCAGCAAACAGTTCTGAGTCTACATCAGCTCCCGGCTACGCCTTCCAGTCTCTAACGTCTGATTTCAGAACTTCTACCTGACCATTATGTAATCCAGCTGGAATCATGCCATGTGTTTGGAGCTTTCCCGAATAAATCTCATCCTCTCTTGATTTTTGAACACTATATTCGCTACTACTAGCTGAAACTTACTGCAGAATTCAGTTAGTCCTTCTCCTCTCTCATTCCTACTATGGAGTCCACATTCCACCGTATTTCTGTCTACTATTGCTACTGCTACTACAGCGTTCCATCATCTATGACAATTGGATTTTCATCTCCTTTTACACTCTTAGTTGCACTTTCAGTATCCTAATATACTTTATCTCTTCAGGTCCTGCTTCTGAAGTAGCCATGTATACCTGAACTGGCGTTTGTTTGCCTTAGATTCTGATTAGATTAATTCTGTCATTGAACTATTCATAATACCTCTCTTTTTCCGCTGCCTTCCTATTCATCACGAATCCTACTTCCGTTACACCGTTTCCTGCTGCTGTTGATATTAGCCTATATTCCTCTGACCACATACCCTTATCTTCTTTCCCTTTTATTTTACTAATCCCCACTACCCCTAGTTTCTCTACAATAGTCACACTTAACGACAATCCGCGATCTGCCTTATGGACTGTTACACTAACGGCGGTTATTCACTCTTTTTCTCAAACGTCATCTTCACCTTCGCAATCCCTCCCAGAGATTCGAATGCTGGACTAATCCGAGACCTTTTGGCAATGAACAGACCACCTTGGCACTTTTCCAGTTATAAAAGACATATGCTGTGGATCCGCCTTGTGTGTGTCTTCAAGGGGAGGTTTACTATCTTTGGCCCGAAAAAAGCATGTTCTTTGAGAATTTTTTTCTCGGGACGTGTTATAGATATCAATGTAAAATTTGTTCAAAATGTTTATTGATATTTCCTCTACAAACCGAAATTTTTTCGACCGGAAATGTCGAAGATCAAAGGCGTAAGTGCCGTCGGAACTAAACAAAACTTCGACGTAGACCTCCACGCGCGGTATATCACAGGTTAGCCGGCTCGTCTGAAATCAAAATTGAGTTGACGTTAGCGAAGTATATAAGATTCTTTAGTAATTGTACCTCGCTTAAATTATTTGGACCATAGGAAACAAAATGGCGGCCATTTGATAAAAATATGTTTTTTTCACAGATTTTTCGACTTAATCGGCCAAATAAAAATATTTATAGTTGATGGATCGAAATAAAAGTGGTACAACTCCTAAGCAATTTAGTTACCTTCGTCGGAAACAAAGAATCAGGCCAATCGGTTCAGTAGATTTGAAGTTCCCAAAGCGCGCGATAAAAAAAAGTCATTTCGAGAAAAACGCGTTTGAAGTTTTGACTACAATTAGATGCAATATTATGCAACTTACGTTCAATCTGCTATTCCGGGTCCATAAACTAGTTCTTTCTCTTCCTCACAGAGGGCGTCTGCTCGATCTGGGCCATCCTGCGCCGCTCCGGAGCCGCTCGTACGGCCGGTGACAACGGTTTTCGGCCGCTTGAATCCGGTGTTCGTCCGAATGCTTGGCGAGCTGCGTCGAATAGAGTCCCAGGGTGACGTCCATCGTTGTCATGGTCTTCAGAATTGTTGAATACCCTTCCTTGAAGGTGCTCACTACCAGGAAAGTCGCAGTCTCCACAATCTTCGCACCAGAATGCAAATGCTTGGGGGCTAACTTCGAAACACACGCGTTCAAACTTTCATTTGAATTTTGTGTGTTTCCTCCCAAGCACCGGTATAATAACTAGTCCTCCGAAAGAAAAAATCACTGGAGCGTGAAAAACGCCGATTTCAGGTAGGTGCATTTTTTTGTTAAACCGCGAATAACAAACATTTCCGTTCCGTATTCGGAAAAGCTATTCAGGAAAACCGTTTAAAAAATCGATTTTTTGAACCAAAAGATAGTAAAACTCCCCTTAATGCAGTGGTTTCCATTGCTTTGTACTATTAATGTCATTAATCATTACTGATTCTGCCGCCTTTTAGGGGAAATTCCCCATCCTGGTGGTAAGAGGATGCCGCAAACATCTGTGCATTCCTCTGCCCTCTTTGACAATTCCGTTGACAGAACGGGGATGACTCTTTACGTTGGAACTCTTCCGCCGTCATTGTTGATGATTTTTATTCAGAATATAAGCAATGGTTGGGATCGAATCCGGAAACAAGGGCGTTCTTTATAGCTGGTTAAAGATGCCGCTTTTAGACCACTAGAGCTTTTGGAGTCACACTCCATTTCGCCGTCATTGCAGGTTGGTGAGCAGGCCTTCCATGTGTGTCCTCCTTAAAGAGATATACCTAAACGTTTACCTTATTAATATTTACAAATTTAGCACGTGCTACCACCGTTTATTAGTAGTTCCTGTTAAAAAATGACATTATCATCACAATGCGGTGGCTTGTTTGTCATGAACGGTAGTAAGGTGATAAGACAAACGTTGTAGCGTCTTGTCAATAGCCATGTCACCTTCTACATACGAATGTGAAACAACATTAGCTGTTACTATCTACAGAAAAATATAGGCACTTTTTGGATGTGATCAAAGAGTAAGACATTGAAGAGATGGGTTGAACGTTTCTGGTAAAAGTAAATCTACGTCTTCGTCGTGAGCAGCTAAAACTTGTCGCCGGGTATGAGGAGAAAAGAACGTATCTGTATCCCGCACGCAGTGTATACGCGACGAGGGGTCATGACTAATACCAAAGCCAGTTGTAAATTTACGAAAAGAATTCTACACCCAATTTACTTCCAAAAAATTTCGTGTCCGTTATTTATTGTGACAAGCAGTGTTTCCTATCCTGGGCAACCATTCTAATGAGAAACGCTAACGAATCCGTCGTTATTCATGTGTTAATGCTTCGTAGGAACCCAATGAAAATAATATCTTTATGTGAAAGGCAGCATGATCTTTACCTGTACGAAATAATATTTCTCAGGGATGATACGAAATGTTTCTCTATTGAACTAAGAGAGGACTAACATCGCTATGCCGAAATGTCCTTCTGTCTTACCAGCCCGAGGACTTCTCCTAACTGTTGCTGTGTATTTCATTCCTGACTGCTTTTTTTTTTTTTTTACTCTTAAAAAAAACGGCATTTCGTTCAAGGAAATTGTAATTGGCATATTACAAAATTTAGTTTATTTTTGATACAATCACTTTTTTATGACACAATCATAACCGATTTCAGCCCACAATGGCCATCTTCAAATGCTACAATAAACAACTGAAAAGCTTATGTTAAGAGCTGAAACAAGAAAAAATATTTTCACCAGGTGTACTTGTAAGGTAATTAAAGTGCTGTTAAAATACACGTAGTTCATGCTTGTAGGCGGTGTTTGATGAACAAATGTTGACGCTTTGTCAACCAAAACATAATACCATAAATCAGGGAATTACATAGATACGACTAAGTGTATCCTTTTTTTCCCTACTCTCTGCACTTTATGTGCTCGTCCTCTATAAGGCAATATTTACTTGTGAAAACCATAAAATATGACAATATTCCAATGAGCTACTCGTAAAATATGAAAAATAAATATAGAATACAGTTCTTTAAAATAAAAATAAATGGCTCTGAGCGCTGTGGGACTTAACTTCTGAGGTCATCAGTCCCCTAGAACTTAGAACTAATTAAACCCAACTAACCTAAGGACATCACACACACCCATGCCCGAGGCAGTTCCAGACTGTAGCGCCTAGAACCGCTCGGCCACCCTGGCCTGCTCTTCAAAATAATAAAACTATATTTAAAGTAGAGTGAGGAGCAGTCAATATGATACGCATTTCTGACGGTTGATAGCGCAGCAGTTCATGCTGCTAGATGTATACGCCACTGCCCATAAGCTTAGAAGAGACGACACGAAGAGGACCACCAGAGCGATTCTCTGCTGCAGCTCACATTCGGCTGCTAGGTGTTTACGGTAGCTGGGCAGATGCGGTCCGGACAGCATAGTGCGGCAGTATCAAACGTCGTGCCGGAAATATTTCCGTTCACATTCTTTACCGGTCGTGTTCTTGCAGCCGACTATTTACATCAGTCTGGGACCCTTACCACATTGGATTATTGGAATAGATAGGGAAGATCCGATGGAGAGAGGCACGTTTGGTCACGGGGCCGTTAATCCGGCGCCAAAGCATTACAAACACGTACTGCATACTCCAGTGGAAGACGCTACAGAAGTGGCATCACGAAGAGGTGTATTGTCGAAATTCGTAGACTATACGCTCCCGACAAAATACGGAACATAGAAGGGATAGAAGACAAAGGTGCCAGAAGTACTCTCCACCACACACCCTAAGGAGGCTTGCTGAATACGGATGTACAAGGGTTGACTGAAAAAGCGAAAACACCGAGAGGAATACACGTTTGAACATAGCGGCAGATGCTGGTCATGCCTGCAGGACGCGCAGTCATGTTTGACCACTAACGGCTCCTGTGCAATTGTGGTGTGACAGACGACGAGCGGCCTGTGGCATGCGCCATCTATCGCCCCTGGCCTAGCACAAATTCTAATTAAATGATAAAATTGAGTTGCGGGTTAGGATTTGTTAGTTATGTGCATAAATACTGCGGAAGTATTTGGTTTTTATACGTGCAGATAATTCAAACACCGAGCCAGCAACCGGCGCGGACTTTCGATGACGCGGCAAGTAGCGGGCCGCCATGGAGCAAACACAGTGAGGCTGATGCCGTCGCTCCATGGAGGTCCAGAGTCGCGGCGGCGGGAGACTCCGAGGCGGTTGTTGGACTTCGGAGGAAAAAAACGAAGAATGTACAATGAGGAACTTCGTGTATAACAGCGAATGTAGGAAGAAGCAATTTAACGGCCGGTAACGCAGTAGGCGGTACCTCAAAAGCCGACTGTACATAGGTATCAGAAATAAATCGCTGTAACTATTGTAAAAAAGGAGTTCTGAATAAGAGTTATTCCGAGAAGCAGTCAGACAGCGTCAGTTACTGGTGAATGATCGCCATAGGCGACATTTTCTTCGTCAGCTGCGCCGTCCCCTCTTTCACTCGACGAATTTAGCCAACATTAAGACAGAGCCGAACTACTCAAATAATAAAACTCATCAGTGGGGCGTGGACAGCGCACTTGTCGACTCTGCAGTTGGAAGACGATATGGCGTCGTTACAAGAACCTTGAATCAACGAATTAATCTAATTAAAATAAAAACGTTTACATAAGAATTTAGAATATATGACAGAAATGAAACTGTTTGTTCTTTGAAAGTGATCGAGTATAACGAAAAGCACGGAGTAACAAAACGAAAACAAACACATGATACGGCGGTTTAACCAGCATATACAAACATCGAGAACAATCAACGAGTGAGCGAGCTACGAGTTACAGCTATATCACGAACGAAGTTAACTGCATCAGAGCAGACGACGCCAGCCGTGCTATAGCCGAGACACACCAGCAGACGACGTTAGCCAACGCGCCACCACTACGGTTCACATTTGGTGAGCTACAACAGTTTAAATATAATTAACTACTATAATGTTATCAGTGATATTTCGAATATACAGTGATTTCAATACAGTAAAGTTTATAAACAAAAAGAAGATGTAATGATATACCGTGATTTCTATACAGTAATATTACGAGTATAATATTACTATTACATGCCAGTATTAACACGCAATATGAGTGCAAATATGGAGCAGCTGTTACAACGAATGCAACAATTATTCGATCAGAGCTTTAATCAATTTAAACAGGAACAGAAACAGGCTTTCACGGACTTTACAAACACACAGGCTCAGAATTTAAATGATTTAAAACTGTAACAGAAACAGGCTTTCACTGACTTTGCAGACGACCAAAACAAGAAATTTGACGCACAGGCTAAGACTTTAAACAACTTAAAACAAGATTTGGATAAAAGACTTACTGACCAGATAGAAGCAAATACGAGAAATCTTGAATCTTTTAAACTGACATTCAAGAGTACATTAATCAACAAATTAATGAAAATAATAATAACTTTTATACTAATTTAGATAAGTACAAAACAGAAATCTATCAAAAACTGGAAGAGTGGAATAAGGAACGCAGTTCTAACCTAGATACGATTAGAACTGAGTTGCTTACAGATATCCAAAAACCAATAACGACCTTAACAAACACATGGGGTACTTTTAAGGTTGACATTGAGGATAAGGTGCATACTATCTCTACAGCAACTACTGAAATGCAAAGTAAAGTAACATCATTAACGACCAATGTTATGTCCCAGTTATCTGATGTTACACAGCTACAAAACGTGGTAGAGATCAAGTACTGATAAACATTAGTGATAAGATAAATGAACTAGAAAAGTTAAAAATGTCTAAATTAAACCAAGAATGTCACTTTATTGAGTATAACAATAATTTAGTGAAACATTTTCCATACTTTAGATCTGATGGTAAGACCCATCCAATTGTGTTTTTAAAGGCTTTCTCCAGTTCATTACCTGAGATCTGGACATATGCGCGTAAGATCGATTTTGTAATAGGATATATGGAATATGAATCTCACGATTGGGAAATAACACACTTAGAAGAATTTACATCATGGTAAGACTTCGAAAATAAATTTAAGGAAAGGTTTTGGTCAAAGGGAGCTCAAGATAAGTTACGAAAGTACCTTCTGAATCCACCATTTTATAAGAGAGATAAGGGAACATTGAAAGCTTATGAGCAAAATCATTTAATGAAAGCAAGATACTTAGGTAATCCCAAACTTGAGGATCATCTGGCCGATGTATTGTTAACACGTTTTTTGTGAAGGCTGGGAAACCGTAACATAGTTGTTGACAGTATTAGAACACCTGAATACGTTTGATAAAGAGCAAACAGACAGAGCAAATAGATATTTATCTAATTCTAGACAACAAACTTCTAACATACAAAATACGATACAGCAGCTACCGAATGGATATAATGCTTCATCCAACTGATGTTCATTTTTGTGTAAATTATTTAGAACACAATAATACTAAGGACGATTTATTAACGGAACAAATTACAAATACCATTACACACCAAACTGTATTACCAACAGTACAAGGCTATGTGGAAAGTTATCCAATTTCATTTGCACTAGACTCATTCAGTGAGGTCAGTATAATATCACTAGAAGTTTTCACAGAATTGAGGAAACACATTAAATGTCTTATATTACCAGTTACAGGAGTCCACTTACGAGGAATAGATGGAAAGAAAAGTAAGATAGAAGAAACAAGGCTATGTTGTACTATTTTATCCTACATATTTCATCACACGTTTTTAGTCACAAGAAATCTGATGATACAAATTTTGTTAGGGGCAGACTGGTTGTATAAACATGCAGTATGTTTAGATTTTCTTAAAAATAAATTATTAATAAAGCAGTTAAACCTTCAAGTTCCATTCATTCAAAAAGGTTGTGACATGCTGTCACCACAAGAATTAGTAACAGGAATAACAACTTACATGACATATGCTACATCAATAACAGTCGACGAGGATATTGAAGGGGCAATTACCAATAAGTGTACAGAATCAGATGTTTTGAATGAATTACAGAGACAACCGTTGCACAACATATTACTAGAATATAAATCAGTTTTTTCAACTCAGCCGGGAGTAATTGCAGATTACGTGTGTGACTTTAAGATGAAAAGTGACAGAATATTTTTCTGTAAACCTTATCCGATCCCTGCAGCACTACATCAGGCAGTATCAGAAGTGATCGAAAAAATGTTAGAAAATGGCATTATTGAAAGAAGCAATAGCGCATATAATAACCCACTGCTAATTGTAAAAAAATCATGTGGAGGTGTTACATGCTAGAACTTTAAATAAGCGTATTGAAATGGAACGTGATGGACCATTACCTATTGAAAATATACTTATAAAATTTTCAAATTCAAGATTTAACTACAGGATACTAGCAAATCCCGTTATCGAGACATGCACATAAATACACAGCTTTCTTATTCAATGGACGAAGTTATCACTTCAAAGTATTACCTATCAGACTCAATATTAGTGTAGCTGTTTTCATTGGGGCATTAGATAAAGCCTTGGGCCCAGAATTATTTAAACAAATAATAGTATATGTTGATGATTAAATGTTAGCATCAGCTTCCTGGGAAGAGCATTTGTGTTTATTGCATAGTACTTTAGATACGTTACTACAGCGAGGAATAACGATAAAACTATCAAAATCGTCGTTTGTGAAACAAACTGTAAAGTTTCTTGGACATATTGCAGGATCAAATGGAATTTTGCCGGATCCAGATAGATTAAAATCGGTAAGAGAATGTCCATCACCGAAGAATTCAAAACAACTGAAGTCATTTTTAGGACTAGTAGGCTTTTATAGGCGTTTCATAAAGGGACAAGCCTTGAAGAATCCACACTTGTTACGATTACTAAAGGCTAGAACGACATGGATATGGGGAAACAATCAGGAACAGGCTTTCCAAGATATCAAACAATAAATATTGATGTCTGAAATACTGCATCATCCTCGTTCAAATTTAGAATTTTGTTTGTCGACGGATGCATCTGAGTACGGGTTCGGTGCAGAGTTGTTTCAAGGTGATTTTCGACAACACAAATGGGACACATTACACATTGGCTTTCGCAAGTCGTGCATTAAATAAACATGAAATCAACTATAGCATGACTGAAAAAGAGTTACTTGCTTTGGTTTGGGTAATCCGTAAATTTCGTTACCTTTTGGGCGGAACACACTTTCATGTATACACAGACCATCAGGTTTTGCAATTTGTAATGGAGAGTAAACTGCTCAACAGTAGATTGATGCACTGGGCACTGCTTCTTCAGGAGCACGATATATCAATACACTATGTCAAAGGACAATCCAATATTATTCCAGATGCGTTTTCAAGATTGCCATTAGGTTTGCAAATAAATGATCGAACAGAAGGACCGAGATCTACTTTTACAGTTTATTTTATACGGTCGGCAAATAACACAGAGAATAGCTTACAGGGTAGGATCAAATCAAATATACATAAAGACGATTATTTTGGTCCAATAGTAAGATCTTTGGAAAGTAATAGATTACCAACAACATCTAAGGAACATTGGTCATGGACTCAGGATGTATTCTTTTGGAGAAACAGAATACAAACAAATGATTGGAGATTAATCATCCCTCACACTGTAGTAAAAGATCTAATATGGTACATACGCAAGGGGTATGCACATTTTGGAGTTCAAAAGTGTTTAAGGCATTTAAATAGGTTTTATTATTTTCAAAATATGTCAAGGAAGGTAACTGGTAAATAGAAGTTGTGAGTTATGCCAGAAAGCAAAAGATGGTAACGGATACACCAATATAAGTTATTTCCTATAATACCTAACGGCTTATTGGACATAGTAGCACTAGACTTTTATGGTCCATTACCACCTAGTAGAGGAGGTATAAAATACATTTTAGTAGCATTGGACTATTGGTCGAAGTATGTGAAACTTTATCCGATAAAGGCAGCAACGACAGAGACAGTTATCACTTCGTTGCAGAAATACTTCGTCGATGTGGGGAAACCAAAACGCATATTATCAGATAATGGCCCACAGTTTATTAGTAAAACATTGTGGAATTTCTTAGTATGGGAGTCAATTAAACATATAAAGATTTCAAGATACCATCCAGAATCCAATCCAGCAGTAGAGTTATGAAGGAACTAGGGTGATACTTTCGAACGTATTGTTACAATAAACATACTAAATGGACATTACGATTACAGGAATTAGAAACACTACTTAATGAATTGCCACACATATCAACGGGTTTAGTACCCACTGAAGTTGTACAGGGAACATTTGTGGGAGAACCATTACTAAAATGTTTCCCATATCCACAACGTACATTAAACAGACAATGTACTACTAATGAAGAAATCATGAAGAGGTTATTAACAAGTGCCAACAATAGA